>NC_080865.1:2483203-2793603 GCF_030435755.1 Ochotona princeps | reverse complement strand
AAAGCTATTTTCAATGCTTTCCAAATTTTACCATGTCTCTACTCCCCTACATCATCAGATCATGCAAAAAAAAAAAAAAAACGAACAGGCATTTATACAATAACATGCAATGCACGAGACAGCAGGCTGACTTAAAGCACAAACAAGGCTGTTGGAGTCTGAGAAGAGCAGAGCACTTACTCGGCTAGCTGCATTTACCAACCTAGCTGAGACAATTGTGAGACTCTGTATTTCAAAGAGCCTAGAAACCTTCAAAGAGGAAAAGGCCACCTTTTTCTCACCACTACTAGTGTGTGGTAATAATATTTTAGGACAGCTTGAAGCTCCAGGACACAGGTTTTGTGTTTTTGTTTTTTTCCCAACTCAAATCCACAAAAGACTATATAATGTTATTCATATTTAGATATTACACCCATCTTCCTCTCCAAAATTGGGATTGTTGTGGTTCTTAGCCAGTTAGTTCAGGGTCAGGAGCTTGGAAGCCGTGCCCAACCCACCCATGTAATCCTTTCTGCCCACCAGTGAGGCTCACCTATCATCACCTGAAACCAGAGAGGGGCGGTACTGCATCGCTGTGTAGCCACACCCATCACAAAAAGGCCCATGACAGAGAGGGACTCTCTTGGTTTGCTGCTTCCATCGCTCTGGCACTGATTCTTGGCCTCCCAATACCGGATTGCACTCTGAATTGCTTCTTTAAGATTTACTTATTATTTTTATTGGAAAGGCAGATTTTCAGAGAGAAGGAAAGACAGAAAGATCTTCCATCTGCTAGTATACTTCCCAACTGGCCACAATGGCTGCAGCTGAGATGATCCAAAGCCAGGAGCCAGGAGCTTCTTCTGGGCCTCCCATGTGGGTGCAGGGTCCCAAGATCTTAGAATGTCCTTGACTGCTTTCCCAAGCCACAGGCAAGGAACTGGATGGGAAGTGAAGCAGCTGGGATTAGAACCAGTGCGCATATGGGATCCTGGCACTTACAAGGAGTGGATTTAGCCACTGGGCTACTGTGCTGGGCCTCCTGATTGCTCTCTGGCTTCCTGTGGACAGACTCAGAGGGCAGGTAGCCCCTGAACATAGCCCCAATGTATTCCTCACCCTCTGTTCACTGTTTGGATGAATTAGTGAAGATGTTAATGCTAAGATGCTTTGTTTTTCTAATTTGTGTACTTCCACGAGTTCCACAAGAGGTGAGGCCTAGCAGTAATAGAATGTGGACAGAGAAGCCAGGAAAAGGTGAATGGTTGCATTAAAAGGAAAAAGAAGGAAGTTATCCAGAGCATAGCATCTTAAATGTTCCAGTAGCATATGAATACTTCCTCAGTAAATAGTTAAAAGGATATGGAAATCTTGAAGCTCAGAGTATTAGAACATTCCCATCATCTGATGAGAGAGGGCAAAAGAGACACTCAAATAAATTCAGTGTATTGGATCCTAATAGTCGGCTACTAAGAAGCCAGTCAAGCTGGGAACCATTTCCCAGAATTCCCTTTGTGCAGTATACGAGTACACTGAGACAGCCAAACCCCCAAAGGTCTTATGTAGAGGTGCCGGGCGGTTTCCATCTGTTCCTCGCTCCACTAGTCCCTCTAGCCTAAGTGTGGTTCCAGACACACAACAGGAGGGCTGCGACCCCCTAGCCTCAGCGGTACAAACTGCCAGCAGCTGTCTCCCAGCCTCTCGCATTTCCACCTGGGCTGCCGCTTCCGGGAACTGCCCAAGTGAATGACCCCCAACAAGATCTACTGTTCAAGCTGCATCACTGGTTCTGGAAGCTTATTGGGACTACTGCCTCTGTTTCATCCAATTTCAAATATTCCCTTCCCCTAGGCTCTCCTACAGTCTGATTGTTATAGAAAATTCCTTACCCCCACAATAAACTCAGTGGTTCCACTTGTCCAACTGAATCCCTACTAATATACACAAAATTCAGCAATGTATTTATAATCCAGCTGTACTGAAAAAATGAAAGCCACTTTCCTGTTAGTACCAAGCAGAATTTTTCCCAAATCAAGTTGATTTTGTCCATTTACGTACGTATATAAGAAATGCTGTCTTTCTGCGGTGAAATCTAAAAGTCTATTCCACTACTTTTACTTTTAAGCATCTTACATGTAGCACATAAACACACATGCATATTAAGCAATCCAGCTTATACTGTTCACCCACATTATTTTAACAAAACTAAAGTGGGGCCCTGAGCAGTGGCCTAGCGGCTCAGGTCCTCGCCTTGCACACACCGGGATCCCATACGAGCACCGGTTCATATCTGGCATCCCCACTTCCCATCCAACTCCCTGCTTGTGGCCTGGGAAAGCAGTCTAAGATGGCCCAAAGTCTTGGGACCCTTCACCCGCGTGGGATACCCGGAAGAGGATCTGGGCTCCTGGCTTCGGATCAGCGCACCTCCAGACATTGCAGCCGCTTAGTGAGTGAATCAACGGATGGAAGATCTTCCTCTCTCTCTCCTCCTCTCTGTATATCTCACTTTCCAATAAAAAAAGAAATCTTTTAAAAAATGTGTTAATATTTCACTTTTTAAAATGTTGTTTTAATCAGTTTGCCACTTGTAGACATAAGAGAAAAAACGGACTAAAAATTAGTCTTGTTAAAGAAATCTCAAAAGAAAAAGTCTTCTCTAAAACGAGTCCATGAATCCTAATCATAAAATCATAAAAATACAAAATCCATGAAGCAGTCATTAGAAAAACCTTCTTGGCTCCAGTGTCACAGTATGGTGCGTTAGGCTGCCACCTGCAAGGTCAGTATCCCATGAGTACCGGTTGGAATCCCAACTGTTCCACTTACAGTGCAGCTCCCTGCTAATGCACCTGAAAAAGCAACAGCAAATAGCCCAAGTGCTTGGGCCCCTGCTTGGTGAGAGATACAACTGGAGTTGGGCCTGGCCGCGTCAACCACTTGGGGAATGAACTAGCAGATGGAAGATCTCGCTCTCTGCCTTTCAAGTAAAAAAAAAAAAAAAAAAGTTTTTCCAAGATTCTACTTTTAGTTAACTATACCTAGGCAAGTGTTACACTGGAAGAAAAGAAACTAATAGCTGGCGAACATTCTGGGTCTTGTCAACGCCAAATTTGTTAATTACATAGTTGCCTTTTTTTTTTAAGATATGTGGTGGGCATGGGCAATCCGGCAGACAAGGTATGGACCACTGGACTCAAAATTCCATCTACGGGCCTGGCAGCGTGGCCTAGTGGCTAAACTCTTCGCCTTGAACGACCCAGGATCCCATATGGGCGCCAGTTCTAATCCTGGCTACCCTGCTTCCCATCCAGCTCCCTGCTTGTGGCCTGGGAAAGCAGTCGAGGACGGCCCAAAGCCTTGGGACCCTGCACCCATGTGGGAGACCTGGAAGAGGCTCCTGGCTCCCGGCTTCGGATCGGCGCAGCACCAGCCGTTGCAGCCACTTGGGGAGTGAATTATCGGACGGAAGATCTTCCTCTTTGTCTCTCCTCCTCTCTGTATATCTGACTTTGTAAAAAAATAAACAAATATTTTTTAAAAAAAACTCCATCTACAAGGGCAATTACAGGATCTGTGGTCTAACCATGGAGTGCATGTGTCAGAACTGGTCTCCGTGGTTGTTGAAGCCTGTGCAGTGTACAACATGCCCAGATGAACTTGGGGGACATGGCAACCAATCCACTGAGGTTTGCAGAGGACGTCTGTACCATGAAGCATAGAACAAACTGGAGTGCTTTCCTAGCCAAGCTTTGACAGCAAGTATCCGGCAAATCGAGACTCTAAGGTTGACTGCCAGCCAACGGACCTTAGAAGGACTGCCTCATTCTTGGAGCAACAAAATCAGCAACATCTCAGAACTATGAAAACCACTTTAACAGTGCCCTCAGGATCTGCTCCACATTGAGAATTCTGGGATAGCGGGTGGCTGTCCCCCAGCCGAAGGCAGTGATGTGGTTGGCTGCTGGGAACAGCCCTTTGCCCAGTTTCCCCAGATACATGAACAAAAGGAGATTGGAAACAGTCATCTCACCCACTTTCCTCCATTCCTCAACCCTCCCTATCCTGTTCAGCAGTCCACATAGGCATGCATGCTCAACTATGTACACGTCACCAAAAAAATTTATTATGAAAATTATAAATATATTAAAAACACTGTTGAAGTGTTAAAAAAAAAAAAGATTCTACTTTAATTTATTTGAAAGGCAGAGTTAGAGATTTTCCATCTGCTGTTTCACTCCCCAAATGGCTGTAACAGCCAGGACTCATTAGGCCAAAGCCAGGAGCCCAAATGCTTGGCCTATCTCCCACTGCTTTCGCAGGCCTTTAGTAGGGAGTTGGACTGGAAACAGAACACCCAGTACTTGAACCATATGGGTTCATGACACCTGCCCATAAATTCTTGTTTTATAAAAAAATTCACCTCATAATGTATAAGTGTACTTCCAAAAATTTGTGGAAAATAATTGAAAGATTTTTACTTTAGCACAAAAAATTTCAAAATTCGTGTACAGATTTTTCAAAATACATATTTTTTCAACTTTTTAAAGTTCATTTGTATCTAAAAGCATGGGTAGTCTAATGTATTTCAAATTGTCCCCTCTAGAAAAATCTCTCCCAACCATTTCACAGGATGGCATTATTCCATAAAAATATGCAAAAGTCTAAATGCCAGAATCTGTGCTTACTCTAGGCCCACCACTAAATCCTTACCACAAAATGGTATGGAGTTTATATTTTAGGTGGGAAGAATTTCTTCAGCCACCCACATAAATTCTTAAGAGAGGCACATACAACCAATGAAATAATTCAGTAAAATACCACCAGGCAAAGAAATAAGCCACACTTTATATGTCTTCCTATTCAATCCTTTACTTTACCATAGAGTGTACATTTATTAAGACAAATTTTATTTACAATATCAGCATATTTTGAGTTAAGATCACAATTTTCAAAACTTAGACTAGTCTTACATCCCAATCATATGCTGACTATAATTAAAGCTGTTAATTATTTTTTTCAAAATGAAAAACTGCAAATTGAATTCAAATATATCATGCTCCAAAATTAGAAAAAAATTTTTCTCAACTTTGGGTAAAGGTACCTAAAATTTTAAAAAATCTGAACACTTCTGAATTCAAGTACTTGTAATCAATTCTAAGTTTTCTGAAGTTTTAATGATGAGTAAACACAATGCACTGACATTAACCAGGCACCCATGGTGGGAAAGCACTAACTTGTGGATAAAACACAATGAGACGAAAGGGGGGATGTTTTACTTCTGTAACACTAATTACAGTTTTTCCAACCCTGTGATCCCCGAAATAATCTACAGAGCCCTTGCTCATCACAATTGCCTTTTGTGGGTTCATCTCCACAGCTCTGTCAGGTCATAGCTGCAATGTCACAAACCGGATGGTCAGGAAACAGCCCCAGGCTGTAGTAAGGTGCAACCCTCTTCCCAAGGCTCCACAGTATCAGATGGCATCCTCGACTAGAGCAGTCCACAGACTCCTCCAGCTCACAGAAGCACCCACGACATCCGGAGAGGACAACCTATGACAATCCCCAGATTCCTCAGCAGCAACTCATGCAACTACTAGTGCCTTTGGAATTTTCCTCTGTAAGGCATTACCCGACACTTGCCCACACTGATGCGCACATAGCACCTCTCTGCCCATGCGATGCTGTGCTGGCATCACACAGCATTACCCAAACAAGCCAGTGCCCTCTGAAAATGTGGAGGGCTCCTGGGACTATCCTGTGCAGGAGGCTAATAAGAATAATAATTAGGAAAAAAAAAGCTCAGCAGAGGTGACGTATGGTCTCACTAGTGACAGCACTACTACTTAAGAGGAATGTGTAAGCTACTGATATGCTTCAGATCAAGCTCTTGAGATACACATTAAAATTACTCACCATCAAAAATAAATTGGAAGCATTTAAAATAAAGATTTCCTAAGACCTGTTTATACAGCTTCAGGAACATTTATGACATTGTCTCAAACATACCATTAGCTTCTTCGGGGTCTTGTGGCTGTTCAGACACCTAGATAATTGGGTTTAAACTCAACGATACTCAGAAATGAGAATAGGATGTGCTTTTGATTTTTCATTTAGGAAGAATTTCTGCTTCCAACAATGCTGACTAGAAAATTCAGACAAATCGATCCAACACAGACATAAAGCTGTACAAAAGTGAGGGCTGGGAATGAGGGAAAAAACTATCATTAGTCACAGATCTCACATACAGAAAATCCAAAGTAATCCAAAAATAAACTACGAAAAAAATGAATCTATCAAAGCTAAGAGACATAAAAGTTATATTAAAAGATCAATAGCATTTCTATATACCAGCAATAAGTTTAGAAATATCTTAGTATCACTTTAATATCAAATATTAAATTTCTAAAAATAAAAATGTTTAAAAACTTCAACATACAAAGCCATTAAAAAAGATCCTTAAAGGAGACTGAAAAAGTAAGAACATATCATGTTCTTTACATTTAACATAAAGATGTCAATTGTATCCAAATTGATCTAGAGACTCAAATCAATCCTAAGTTTGCTTATTTATTTAAATTTATTTAATTATTAGAAAAGCAGAATTACAGAAAGAAGTGAGATCATCCATCTACTGGTTCACTGCCCAAGTGGCCACAATACCCAGAGCTGGGCCAACTCAAAGCCAGAAGCCAGGAGCTTCTCCTAGGTTTTCCACATGAGGCAGGGTGCAGGGGCCCAAGCACTTGGGCCCATTCTCCACTGCTCTCCCAGGCACATTAGCAGGAAGCTGGATCAAAGGCCACATGGAATGCTGGCATTGCACTTGGAAGCTTTAGCCACTACACAATCTGAACTTGTATACAGAAATGCAAACTGACAAGGCAAAAACAAACACATCTTGCAGAAAAACATAGATACTCTGAGATCTTAGGATGCTAAAACCAGTATATTAGAGAAGCACAGGAAAGACAGGACAAAGACAACCAAGAAATAGCTCATGTTTGAGATATATGCTTGTTGTGCAACAAAATTGATACTACAGATCAGATTTTTTAAAAATAAATTATAGTGTAATCTGGATATCTGGAAAGAAAAACAAAATTAAACTTGATCTTCAACCTGAGCCATATATAAACATTACTTGGATGAAATATAAATATAAATGTAAAATTTTAAACAACAAAACTGATAAAAGATAAAACAGAAAAATATCTCTGTAGATAAAGCAAAGACCAGCTATAAAGGGAAAGGCAAACTGGACTGTATTAAAAGAGGGGAGGGGATTAGGCTCAAATGATTAGGTCCACTGCTTGTGGTACCCACAACCCATATCGGGAAGCTTGACTCCCAGCTGTTCTGTGCCTAATCCACCTTCCTGCTGATGTGCACCCTGGGAAGAAACAGCAGATAGCTCAAGTATTTGGGTCCCTATCACCCACGTAGGAGACTTCCATGGAATTCTGGGCCCTTGGTCTAGACCCCATTGTTGTGGATATTTGGGGCATGAACCAGTAAATGAAATATGATCTGTCACTCTACCTTTCAGACCAATTTTTAACATAAATAAAAAGGGAAAGTTCCAAACATGATATTGACCAATATGAGATCCCATGATTCACTCCTCAAGTGACCGCAACAGCCAAAGCTGCGCCAATCCAAAAGTCAGGAACCAGGATCTCCTTCCAGGTCTCCCACACAGGTGCAGGGTCCCAAGGCTTTGGGCCGTCCTCGACTGCTTTCCCAGGCCACAGGCAGGGAGTTGGATGGGAAGCGGGGCTGCCGGGATTAGAACCGGCGCCCATATGGGATCCTGGGGCGTTCAAGGCGAGGACTTTAGCCACTAGGCCACGCCGCCGGGCCCTTAACTTTTTCTTCTTAAATGCAGTTGCAGTTCTTCACCCCAGTCTAACAGTTGGCACAGCAGGCATCTTGGACTGCTTCACCCCACATTTCCTCTGTAACAACTGATGCAGACAGGATGTTTTTATGACCATACAACATGAAATTGCAATCTTTACCAATTAGCTGCTTGCATAAACATTCTGTTGCCCAGATACAAAATCCGCCAGTTTCCAAACAAGCACTGACCTGGGGTATACTCTCTCATGTGTGACGCATTGACAGGTTTTCAAAATCAATTTCCTCAAGACATTTTTGGTTGTACAATTCCATGCATACAAAACTGAGCTTAAAACAACAAATGCATACTTATAAATATTTAAATTGAAAAATGTTTTTCTTACTTTTGGAAAGTGGGATTTCAAGTGATTACTGCTTTCTTCTTTCCCTTCCCAAGTATTTGATTTTTTTCTTTTTAAACTTATCTTTCCACTTACTTTTCCACAAACTTCTTTTTTAAGATTTATGTATTTTAATTGAAAGGCAGAGTCACAGAGAGGAAAGAGAGAGAGACAGAGAAAGAGAGAGATCTTCCGTCTGCCAGTTCACTCCCCAAATGGCCACTACTGTTGCAATTGGGCCAGCCAAACATCAGGAACCAGGGGCTTCATTGGAATCTCCCTCATGCATGGCAGGGGTCCAATCACTTGAGTCACCTTCTGTTGCTTTCCCAAGTCACAATCAGGGATCTGGATCAGAAGCGATGCAGCCAGACTCCAACTGGTGTTCATATGGGGTGCCAGCATCACAGGCAGCAGTTAAATCCACTGCACCACAATGCCAGTCCGAGTGTCTGATATTCTTCAACTGAGCTCATTATCACTGGAAGATGAAGCTTTCCTGCTATAGACAACATTCCCTGGTCCTGGGAATCCTTCCACAGTCTTCTGTTCCACCATCCCCTCCCCACACCCAAGCATATGGTCTGGGCTAACTCCACAGCCCAGACACTTGACCAGCTTGACAGTTAATCAACACTGTCAATAGAGAGGGCTAGAACATCTAGTCGCTATACTCTTCGAGGGACATTTGAATGACAAGGTACGTCGTATTATTTGCAGATTTATTTGTAAGTGACCCCAAGTGTCTGTGACATATAGAGATTAATGACTTAACTAAGTCACTGAGTCAGTAAAAATGCATACAAGACACTTTAATCTTTTATGGTATCCAAAAACAAAGCACCATCAATTGGTATAGTTCCTTGGAAAACTGGCATTATGTATTAGCAACTCTCCTCCTAGGCATTTACCCAAGAAAAATGAACGGTTCCTGCACACTCAAACACATTCATGGTAGTTTAAGCCAAAACCAAGAAATTACCTAGACAATTATTAACAACAGAATGGGTAGTGTTGCACCATGCAATAGAAACAATAAAGAGACTGAGGAAACTTGTGAAACCACATTCCACACCACTGCTATCTATGAGAATATTCTGCAAGGATTAAACTGCTCTTTACTGTCTAATACAATCAATACTCTGGTTTCTCTTCAGATCGTATAAATCTTTCGCCTTTTACTGTCTAATACAATCGTTACTATTCAAATGTGACTACTAGGTACTTAAATTGTGGCTAATGAAAGAACTCTCTCAAACTTAAATTGAATCAATTTAATGTTTGAATAATAATTTATATTAATACTAATGTAATAATATTTATATTAATACTAATTTATGTTATTTATCTCAGCAGCTATGCATGGCTAGAAGTTATCATATTTGACAGTGCAACTTTATGCAAACTTCAACCATAACACTTAAGATTGATATACACTATAGCTCCCAAATTACAAGATTCCACCAGTTGTAAGCATCAACAATAGTTCATGAATAAGAAATTAAAAACATTAAAATACATGTCAGGGTTTAGGGTCACCTGAATTTCAGCAATGCTAAAATATGGGGAAGAAAATCCAGGGGCAGGCACTGTGCCACAGATTCAGCTGCCATGTGATACACCCAAATCCCACATCAGAATCCTAATTCCTGCCTATCCAGTTTTCTGCTCCAGCTGCCTGTTGCTGTGCACCCTAGGAGGTAGCAGAGAGCTCAGGCACTTGAGTCCTTGCCACCCACATGGATTTTCCAGCTACTGGTTTGGCCTGGCTCACCTTTTCCTGTTGAAGGCATTTGGAGACTGAACCAACAGATGGAAGATATTTCTCTTCCCACTATTAAAAACATAAACAAATAAATAGACTTTGGGGGGGGCAGAGGGGAGAACCGAACAAATTCAGTAGCATTTCTAGACCTCACCTCCATGAAAATGAGCAGCTCATGGAGGACTCTATTATGTTTATGCACACGCAATACACAACACACCGGAAGTGCTAAAAAAAAAAAAAAAAGGTGCTCAGCTAAGTACCAAAGTAAGTCTCTCTTGGGGCCAACACACTGGCATAGCCAGCTAATCCTACAGTGCCAGCATCCCATATGGGTGCCAATTCATGTCCCAGCTGCTCCACTTCCTATCCAGCTCCCTGCTTGTAGCCTGAGAAAGAAGTGGAGGGATGGCCCAAAGCCTTGGGACCCTGCATCTGTGTGGGAAAGACAGAAGAAGCTCCTGGCTCCTGGCTTCAGATCAGCTCAGCTCTAGCCATGGCAACTTTTGGGAAGTGAACCAGCCAATGGAGGATTCTGTCTCTGTCTCTGTCTCTCTCTTTTTCTCTCTCTGTAAAATCTGCCTTTCAAATAAAAATAAATAAATAAAACTTTAAAAAAGCAAGTCTTTCTCCCCACCTCGCGCTGATACTCTAAGAACAAAGGATGTAGTATCTGTATTCCTACCACCTACAGTGGGCTTAAAATGTAACATGCACTAAATAATACATGGCTCATTAACTGGCACAAAATGACAGCAATAGTCAAAAAATGGTGTGACTATAAGTAACATGATTCTTTCAATTCTTCTATTTCTTTGAGAGACAGTGACAGCCACAGGATTGGGGTTAGGGGAGGTGCTTTCATGCTGGTTCACTTCCCAAATGCCCAAAACAGCCCCTGACTGGGCCTTAGAGGCCAAATCTAGGAAGTGAGTCCAGGTCTCCCGGAAACCAAGCAAGATCCCAATTACTTGGTCCAACATCACTGCCTCTCATCGTCCCAAGGGGCAGATTAACAGGAAGCTGGATCCAGGAATCAGGGGCAGGTACTGAACCCAAGGCCTGTGATATGGGATGCAGGTGGCTTCATTGCTACTTCCCACAAATAACATTCTGAAGATGGAGAAGCAAAACTTGCTGACCAGAATGTCAAACTGAAATGAAAACTCTGGTAACTCTGAAGAGAAAAACGGAAATCTGGAAGAGATGTTAACTTTGGGAAAAGAAGCTAAATTTAAGAGAGCAGTGTGTGGTGCCTATTACTTAGAAAACTATATGCTAGATTCTCAGGAAACTACAAAGATGCAAACTGCCCAAGAGAAGTCATGGTTCTGGAAAGAATATGTTTTATACACACACACACACACACAAGCACAGTACAAAAATTATGATAGACGCTACTATAAAAAGGACAAGCTTATTTCCTGAAACACCTTTTTTGGGTTAAAACAATAAAGCACTACATTAGACAAAGAATAAGGAGGACGATGCCATAGGCATATTATTGAAGAAAACAAAGAATGCAGGGGAAGAAGGCTAGAAATGGAAGTAGAAAGATTAGGAATACATGAAAGAAAAAGAAGGGTAGGGTAAAGAAATTGGAAGAGAGCCAGGCTATCAAATACTATAAAGCAGTAAATACCTGCCAAAAGCCACTGTTCTCAAGCCCAGTTCCACTTCAGGTCCTGTCTACTCTCAAATCCTCTTGCATTCCTCCAAGCTCTAAGTAACCTCTCCTCCCCATATAATCCCACTGTACAATCATATACCACGTCCACAGAGAAGAACCAAGGATTACTAAACTCAGAACTTTGGAGACACAGCACAATATCACGGACATATGGAATATAATACATGAATATAACTATACCAAAAAATTTTCTAGACGAAATGTACACATAATGGCAGCTTATTTTTCTGTGGCCCATCAGTGACAGCTATCTCTCAGCAAGATTAGATTTTGACCTGTATTTAAGTGGCCGGAAACTCTTTGGTTCCACTATCTGCGGATCCTACATTACATATGTATATATGTACAGGAGCTCACAGAAAGTTAATGGGTTATTTAAGCAGTATGCATAAGGTAAGTGCCCAGAAGAGGAAGAAGCTACCCAGCAAGGGCTAAGGGGGAAAGCCACTTGGACAAAAGGCTTCTCAGAGATCTTACTTGAAAAGCATGATTTTTCCCCAGGCATGCTGAATATGTTATCTTCACTTACATTGCAAGAAGGAAAGGATGTTATTCAGGCCTTTTTAAAAGCATAAAACACATTACCAAAGCCCATATGCACTGTGCACTCCAGCAACAAGGGCCTCCTGCAGGTCTATCAGATCTAACAGACCTAACAGCAGCTCCCCATCACCTCTGAAGAAGACTGGTAGATGCCCACCGCGCAGTTACTTCTAGCTCACAAATACTGGGCTCAATTTCACATTTCTGTCCCCTAATACAGAACTGTATGCTATGCATCCAAAAGTCAATTGCATTCATTCCCCAGAACTGTCAATTTCTCTTCTAATAATCCTTATATGTTTTTCAATTAAACAGTATGCAAACCAATTAAAAGAGATTTGTCGTTTCTGTAAAAATTTTGTCGATGTTTTGGCAAGATTCAACAAAGGTGGTGAGTCACTTTCAAAATGTGGCTGTCAAATTAGATATGGGTTAGATAATGCTAAAAGGCAGGAGAAAACTAAAGGCTTATCATTCTGCACTAGACAGCTCCATAGGCTCCTGAAATATTGCTGTACTTTCAAGAAATCAAAACTGGATTTACTACACAGAGAAGAAGGATTGTGAGTATGGTTTGCAGAAAAATCACTGACAGTGAGCTCCAATAAGCTTAAAAAAACACAGACCTTCATCAAAACACTGGCCAAAAATAATCAACAAATAAAAATATGACAAGGCTTATGCAGCACATGTATTCTTATTTAATTACCTAGAGGTTTACCAATTTCGTTTAAGATGTATTACTTATTATTTATTGGAAAGTCAGACTTGCAGAGAGAAGGAAAGATACAGAAGAAGATCATCCATCCACAGGTTCACTCCTCAAGTGGCTGCAATGGCTGGAGCTAGGGCAATCCAAAGCCAGGAGCCAGGAGCTCCTTCCAGGTCTCCCACACGGATGCAGGGTCCCAAGGATTTGGGCCGTCTTCGACTGCTTTCCCAGGCCACAAGCAGGGAGCTGGATGGGAAGTGGAGCTGCCGGGATTAGAACCGGCGCCCATATGGGATCCCGGGGCGTTCAAGGTGAGGACTTTAGCCACTAGGCTACCACACCAGGCCCTCAAACTGTTTTTAAGACCCAAATTCATTATGGATGACATAAACTCTGTTATTTTGTTGTTTTTATCCTGATGCCCCAAACCTGTTCTCAATACATCACTGCAGGGACGGATCTTAGCAAGATGATAGGCATGTGAAATGGTAGGTTTTCCAAAAATAATCTATACCAATTCCAAGGCACAGATCCAAGGCCTTAAGCAATTTCTACCCTTATGAAGGGGAAACAGTAGGCAATAAACTGAAACAACTGAAGACTGAATAAGAAAGAAAAATACACATAGACCAATTTTTAACAGAATTCCAATTATCACAATCAACTACAAGTGTGGTTCTAAAAAGACAAAGATGATGCTTTGGATGCAATTTTAAAACTAATGACACATCAACTATCACCCACTGCCACATTTTATTATGTATACTGGAAACATTTACAGAATCATGACATACACAATATTTTCCTTAAAATGTCTTCTGATCCAGTCCAGTTGTCAACCCTGAAATAGCTACATGAAAATGTCATACACAGATACTAAGAAAACACAAGCATGTCCAATAAAAGTGCGCTGGCTTTTACCCATCGTAAGACCACCAAGACAACAGGTGAGATGAGACCACTCGGATTCAGGATTACCAACCCAACTACACACACTGGAAATGTTCAAAGGAGAGGTTGTGTTTTACAAAGATGACAGGATGTGCTCTAGTTCTAGAGAACTGGCTCGATTTCCAGCAAATTATGTGAGCAAACAGATATTCAAGCAATAATGTAAATGTTGTCAATGATATTGAAACATTTTCCACTTGCTTTCGTGTTCACTGAGTGCTCATCGCCACACCCTAGTGAACTCACCACCCTGACAACCATACATTTCAACTGAAAGACTGAAAGACAGAAGAAGGGTATCTTGTCAAAACAACACATTCTAAAAAAAATAACAAACTTAAACTGGGATATGGTAAGACTCCACAGGTTTTTCAATGCGAAATTAACAAACTGGGACTAAACCGGGATTTTAGTCTGCAAACATAGGAAAGTTATCACAAGATGCATGGCAATAAGAAAACACAAATGTGCCAGAATATCAGCAAACACAAATTAGGGGAAAAGGCATACCCATTGCTTACTCAGCCATCCTACAAATATTTACTAAGTATTCTGTGCTAGTCATTACACTAGATGCTAGAACAGATGAGACTTTGTCCTCCATGGATCTTAAAATCCTAAAAGATGATGGGAGAGAAAAAAACTCCAACAGAACAAAATATTTCAAATTTCAAAACCTTGTGGTGACACTCAAGATTTTCAAACACATTAAAATAAATAAAACAGCAGCTAGAATATACAGCACTGTGTCGTAAGCACTGTTGCAAACATTCTCACTTCTATTCATTTACTGAATCATGCCGGAATCCTTTATAGGCCCAGCACAATTTTCCAACTGGCTGATCCTCCACCTCAAAGTGCCAGAATCAAATATGGGTGCCAGTTTGTGTCCTGGTTGCTCCACTTCCCATCCAGCTCCCTGTTTGTGGTCTGAGAAAGCAGTGGAGAATGGTGCAAAGCCTTGGGACCCTGCACTGGCATGGGAGACTCAGAAGAAGCTCCTGGCTCCTGGCTCCTGGCTTCAGATCAGCTCAACTGCAACCATTACGGTCATTTGGGAAGTGAACCAGCGGATGGAAGATCTTTCTGTCTCTCCTTGTCTCCATAAATCTGATTAACTGTCTCTCCTTGTCTCCATAAATCTGATCTACCTTTCTAATAGATAGATAGATAGATAGATAGATAGATAGATAGATAGATAGAGAAAGAAAGAAATAAACAAACCAAGAAACCTTTATGGTCCTTTACTACCAAAAAGCTCATTTCGCCAAAGTGAATTAAGTAACTTGCGTGCACCCGGAGCAGCGGCCTAGCAGCTAAGGTCCTTGCCATGCACACACCAGGATCCCATATGGGTGCTGGTTCATATCTGGCAGCCCCACTTTCCATCCAGCTTCTTGCTTGTGGCCTGAGAAAGCAGTCAAGGATGGCCCAAAGCCTTGAGACCCCGTATCCACGTGGGCAACCCAGAAGAGGCTCCTGGCTCCTGGCTCAGCTCTAGCCATTGTGGTCACTTGGGAATTGAATCATCCGATGGAAGATCGTCCTGTCTCTCCTCCTGTCTGTATATCTGACTTTGCAATAAAAATAAATAAATCTTTAAAAAAAAATAAAGCAACACACAATGGAGGGGGCTGGTGTTACGGTGCAGGGAGTTAATCTGCTGCCTGTATAATGATTTCCCACCAAAGCCCAGTTTGAGTTCTGGTTCCTCTGCTTCTCATCTACTTGTCTGATACTGTGCCGGGGAAAGCAACATAAGTATCCAAGTCCTTAGGCCCTTACCATCCATATAGAAGACCTAGATGGAGTTCTGGGCTCCTGGTTTCAGTCTCGCCCAGGCCAGACCATTGTGGCCATTTGGAGAGTGAGCAGCAGATGGAAAATTTCTTTTCTCCTTTTAAATAAAATAAATCTTAAAAAAAAAAGAAAAAACATGACTGAATGGATAACAAAAACCAAAAGAACTCACAATTTCCAACTTCCAGCAGGCAAAAGATGTATTTTTAAAAAGATGTCTTTTGCTAGAAGAAATCCTGAAAGCTGATACAACTGTAGGTAGCAAAGACTGAGAAAATAAACAGCCAGCAGAAAGCTACACAGATAAAAGGCTGTAAAACACTTTTGCTCATATCCTTCCATGTCAGCCAGACTAACCAGCATCTGCCCAGGCCTGGCTTTCTAAAATGACAATTCAAACAATGTTCCTCAAGAATGCTGAGGCCAGAGAGGTGAGGCAAGATGCCGACTCACTGCAGCCTCCAGCAGGAACGTGCAGTCTTGGCGCTCAGAAGGCAAGGGAGCCACACTCTACAACAATATTTTGTGATTCAAGCAAAGGAGTGTTTGACCCAGAATTTTAAAGGGAGGTCCACATGCCACAGAATAGTGAGGCAGATTGGAAAGGACAGGAGGTTGGGGAAGTAGGAAAGCCGAGACCAAGTCAAAGAAAGTTTGCTGAGCACGACACAGGCAGGTCACGCTCTCCTGGCTTTCTCTTACTACCACTCGAGCACCAGGGCCAGAGATGGAACTGAAATCACATTTTCTACCACACTGGCAACTGTAGATGATACATCTGAGTTGGACAAGACCAATGACCTATCTTGAGAATTTGAGTGGATGATGGAACCATAAACAAAGTTTTTTTTCTTTTTAAATAAAAATGCAGAATAAGTTTGAGGAACTTGCTGAGAATAAGGTATCCATGGAATATTTAGGTGCAGATTTCTAGCAGCTTATTAAGAATGCATCTAAAGCTTAACAGGAGAAAGTGCAGAAAGAATTCAGAAATTTAGTAAACCAAAATTAATGAACAAAAATCAACAGCCATAGTGTATGCGAACAGCCCCAAGATGGAAAAAGACTTAACCAGCAAGATACCATTCAAAATAACAGAGAAAAGTATGAAATATCTGGGAATAAATCTAACCAAAAATGTAGAAGACTTATTTGAAGAAAACTACAAACCACTTAAAAAAGAAATTGAACAAGACCTCAAAAGATGGAGTAACATCCCATGCTCCTGGATAGGTAAAATCAATATCATTAAAATGTCTATACTGCCAAAAGCAATATATACATTCAACGCAATCCCAATCAAATTGCCCAAAACATTCTTCATGGAACTGGAAACAATGATCCAAAGGTTCATCTGGAAGCACAAAAAACCACGGAAAGCTAGAACTATCCTGAAGAACAGGAAGTTAGCAGGGGGAATCACAGTTCCGGACCTCTGGACATACTATAGGGCAGTGGTTATCAAAACAGCGTGGTACTGGCACAAAGATAGAGAGGAAGATCAATGGAGCAGAATAGAAACACCAGAAGGAAACCCACACAGATACAGCCAAATAATCTTTGACAAAAAGACAAACGACAATCCAGGCAAATGGGAAGGTCTGTTCAATAAATGCTGTTGGGACAACTGGTTGATAGCCTGCAGAAACAAAAAAATAGATCCACATCTCTCACCATACACTAAGATCAGATCTAAATGGATAACAGATCTAAACCTACATCCAGAAACCTTCAAACTTTTGGAAGAAAATGTTGGAAACACACTGGAACACTTAGGGGTAGGCCCTCATTTCCTAAAAAAGACTCCAGATGCAGTAGAAATTAAGACCAAAATAAACAATTGGGACCTCATCAAACTAAGAAGCTTCTGTACAGCTAGAGAAACAATCAACAAAGTAAAAAGGCAACCCACAGAATGGGAGAAGATCTTCGCACATGACATAGGTGATAGAGGGCTGATCTCCAGAATATACAAAGAGCTACAAAACAACCAAAATGTCAAAACAAACAAGCCACTCAAGAAATGGGCACGGGAAATGGGCAAACACTTCACAAAGGAACAAACCCAAATGGCAAATAAGCATATGAAAAAATGCTCAAGTTCCCTGGCAATAAGGGAAATCCAAATTAAAACATCAATGAGGTACCACCTAACGCCAGTAAGACTGGCCCACATGAATAAAAGCACCAACAACACTTGTTGGCGAGGTTGCGGGGAAAAGGGAACCCTACTCCACTGCTGGTGGGGCTGCAGGCTGGTACAGCCTCTATGGAAATCAGTATGGAGAATATTCAAACAACTCAAATTCAACATACCGTATGATCCAGTAATAGCACTCCTAGGAATATATCCAGAACACTTGTTTTATGAGAAACCAACATGCACTCCTATGTTCATAGCAGCACAATCAGTAATTGCAAAAACATGGAAACAACCAAAATGCCCATCAACAGAGGATTGGATAAGAAAGCTATGGTTCATCTAATCCATGGAATACTACTCAGCTATTAAAAAAAAACAAAATGCAGTTCTTTGTGGCCAAATGGGCCAAACTGGAAACTATCATGCTAAGGGAAATGAGCCAATCCCAAAAGGTTAAATACCACATGTTTGCCTTGATTTAAGATGATATGATGTTATGTATAACATGTTATGTTTTGAATGTTATATGTTGTGTATAAACTAAAATTGAAGTATAGGTGAGGTGGTCACAGAAGGTGGCTGGGAACTCGCATTTACTTTTAACATATTGGTTACTCATTACTATGTCAATTAATTCCATAATGATGTAAATTTTTGCTGATGGTATGTTGGAGCTTTCAATTGACTGGGATGATACTCTGCTGGCTCTGTCTTCAGACCAGAGAGGGTATACCTAAGAAGCCGTTGAACTTGACGGGACAATAAGATACTGGACTCTATGTTTGGTATACGCTTGCAATGGGGAAATCTCAACTGAACTTGAGCTGTGGTTATGCAGCAAGGTGGAGGAATCCACCATGGTGGGAGGGTTTGGGGAGGGGTGGGGAGAACCCAAGTATCTATGTAACTGTGTCACATAATTCAATGTAATTACTGAAGTTAAATAATAAATAATTAAAAAAAAAAACTATATAGGAACTAAAACTCCTATGCTTAACACGGACACTTTAAGAAAACAATGACCTCTGATAATCCTTGCACGAGAAGTCAGACCCAGAAGAGCCCAAGAGGGAGACAGAGAAAAACCGAAGACAAGGATGTGCACAGTAATGACAAAGAAATACACTGTTTCAAGGAGACAGTGATAAACACTGTCAGGTGCAATAGAAATGTCAAGTAAAATTAGGATGAAATTTATCCACTAATTGCGGCATATAAAGGAGTTGCAGGCAAAAACAGTATACTTGCAAAAAGTCATTTCAGCAGTGATGGGGATGGAAGGGCAGACAGCAAAAGCTGAAGTTTAAGAAGTCAAGGAGAATAGGTTTCCAAGAAGTAAAAGAGATCTGCATCGTGGCATAATGTATAAAGCCACTGCCAGCAACGCCAATATCCCATGTGGGTACCAGCTCAAGTCTCAATCATCCCACTTTCACCCCAATTCCCTTCTAACATGCCTAGGAAAGCAGCAAAGGATGGCCTAAGTGTGTGGGTCCCTGGACCCATGCAGGACACTGAGATGAAGCTCATGGCTTCAGCCTGGGCAAATTCTGGCCTCAGAAGCTATTTGGGGGAGTGAACCAGCAGATAGAAGAACTCGTTCTCGTTGCCTTTCTTTGTAACGTTGCCTTTCAAACAGATAAGTCTTTAAAAAAAAAAAAAAGAGGAAAAGAAAAAGAAAAAAGGGACAGATCACTTTTTCTGAAGTTCAGGGAAGAAAAACATTCGGAGAGGACCTATACTTCAGGGACGGTTTTGTAGGATGGAAAAAAAAAATCACAACCAGGCGCAGCACAATGGCCTAAGTGCTAAATTCCCACCTTGTGTGCACAGAGATCCCATACAGACTCTGGGTTCTAATCCTGGTTGTTCCACTTCCCATCCAGCTCCCTGCTTGTGGCCTGGGAAAGCAGCAGAGGACGGCCCAAATCCTTGGGACCCTGCACCCATGTGGGAGACCCAGAAGAAGCTGCTGCCTTCAGATTGGCCCTGCTCAAGCCACTTTGGCCACTTGGCAAGTGAACCAGCAGATGGAAGATCTTTGTATCTCTCCTCTCTGTAAAATCTGTCTTTCGATAAAAATAAACAAACAATAAAAAAAAAAAAAACAGAATCACTTGAAAGTGAGACTCCAAGATTGCAGCAAGGTAACTCAGCCTCAGGAACAAAGACACACAATAGGTACTTCTTTGTTGGGGAGAGCTGGCATGTGCACGTTTGTCAATATCTCGGGCCACCAGATGCCAACAGCACACACATCATGATCCCCACCACCATCACCCTGTGAGAAAACCAAAATGTCCCAAGGGGGCAAAATCCCCTTTCCCCATTTCAATTGAGAATGACTGGGAAGGAGAAGGGGAAAGGGGGAGGGGAATAACTATGATGGAAAAGACTGGCAAAGCAGGGAAAGCAAAGCCAATAGCTCCTGGCCAGGAATCAGCTCCTAAAGCAACAGAAACATCTCATCCTAGGAGACAGGAACAAAGCATGGCTCTGGGGACAGAACGATTGGGAAATTTGCAGACAAAGCCAAAAGAGGAAAATCTGCCAGAAGACTCCAGGTTCTCAGTGGAGTGGTGGTAATTCAGTGGCAGTTTAGAACACAGTGGTTAGGCACTGTAACAACTAACAGAGCCTAGCAGGTCCCACTAAGAAAGACATACTGCTATGGCTCACCTGTCCCCTTCTAGAATTCATGCTGAAATGTAACTGCATTGCCAAAGTATTCAGAGGTGGGATCTCCAACAGGTGGCTAAGTCATAACGACTCTGCTCAAGGATCAATGAATGCTACTGTCATGGGAGTGGGCTCCTGATGAAAAGGATGAATCCGGCCCAACTTCTTCTCCATCTCCAGCATACTCGCTCGTTCTTCCGCCACTGGATACTGGAGCATGAAGGCCCTTGGGTGATGCTGCCACCAGCCTCCAGAAAAAGCTGAACACATTGCACTTGTACTTCATCCTGTCCATGGCAATGCATTATGGAAGCAGAAAAAGGACTGACAACCAGCTTAAGTTGAAAACCACCATGCTCTCCTCTTGCCAAAACTGTCAAAATGTACCATGTGACAAAAATCATCTCCTATGTGCTGATTACAGTCCAAAAATGTTCATAAAGATTGCATAACAGAAAAAAAAACAGACTTTTGGGGCTAACTGGGAAACTAATTCATTTTTTTAACTAAGAAATTTCTTCGGTCCAGTGCAGTGACACCACTAAAAAATAAATCCTCTGCCTACAAGCACCAGTGCTCCATACGGGTACAGGTTCCTGTCCCGGCAGCTCCACTTCCCATCCAGCTCCCAGCTTGGGGCCTGGGAAAGCAGCAGAGGATGGTTCAATCCTTGGGACCCTGCACTCATTCCCCAAGTGGCCATAACAGCTGGAGCTGAGCTGATCTGAAGCCAGGAGCTTCTTCTGGGTCTCCCACATGGGTGCAGGGTCCCAAGGCTTTGGGCTGTCCTCGACTGTTTTCCCAGGCCACAAGCAGGGAGCTGGAAGAGAAGTGGAACAGGCAGGATACCAACTGGCACACATATGCAATCCCAGGTGTGCAAGGCTAGGGCTTCAGTCACTTAGCTATAGCGCCAGGCCCTCTCACTTTCCGCTGTGCTCTTTTCCCACGCCCCTTCCCTCACTTTGCCACTCCATTTTTCCAAGACATAAATCTTTATTTAAAAAAAAAAAACTACTAAAGCTAAGACCATAATCCAAAGAACACTCACACATTATTTTAACATTTACATATGATTGAAAATGTTCATGGAAAAGAAAATGCTCTTGACACTCAAAAACAGATTTGAAAAAAAAAATATTAAAAACACGACCCTGTTGTCAGCTTTTGGTACAGCAGCTCAAGATGCCACTGCACACAGCTGCATCCTAGCGAGCAGGTTGTACTCAGGCTCAGCTCCAGACTCCAGCTTCCCACTAACACACAGTGGGAGGCATCTGACACCTACATCGGACATCAGAACTCAGTTTCCAGTTTCTTTCTCTCTCTCACCTTTCAATAAACAAAATAAAATGTTCCAATTTTATATATATATATATATACATATATATATATAGTCAAATGTTTTTAGTAAAACCCTCAATAAATGCATTAGCAGACTAGACAGTGCTGAAAACAAAGGGAATAGGCAGACAGATGTCAGAAGATCACCAGTAAGAGGTTAAAATTATTTGGAGGGGTTCAAGATCTCTTTATTTTTATCTGAGAGGTAGATTTATAGAGAAAAAAGGAGAGACAGAAAGAACTGATTCACTCCTCAAATGGCAGCAACAGCCGGAGCTGAGCCAATCCGAAGGCAGGAACCAGGAGCTTCTTCCGGGTATCTCATGAGGGTGCAGGGTTCAAAGGCGTTAGGCCATCCTCTGTTGCTTTCCTAGGCCACAAGCAGGGAGCTGGAAAGGAAGTACAGCATCTGGGACTTGTAGCAGAGCCCATATGGGATGCCAGCACCACAGCAGAGGATTAGATTTCTAAGCCACCACGCCAGTCCCACTATTAATAAAATTTAACACGAAAGGATAAAATGAATAACTCCAATATAGGCTTAAGCAATGATTCCAGAAAAATGAAATAATAATATTTTACAAGATATTAGCTAAGATTTTTTTCTGCAACTTAGAATACCAAAGTCCTCTGACTGATGGAATACGCCAAATGCATGTAAAATGGGGCTGGCAACCTAAAGCAGCAGGTTAAGCCGCTGCTTACAGTGGCAGATCCCATATAGGTGCCAGTTCAAGTTCTAATTACTCCACTTCTGACCCAGAACCCCTGGGAAAGCAACAGAAGCTGGCACAACTGTTTGGACGCCTACACCTATGCGAGAGAGCCAGTGGATTCCCTGGCTCCAGACTTTGGTATGGCACAACCCTGGCTACTGTAGCCACTTGGGAAGTGAAACAGCAGACAGATCTCTGTCTTTCCCTTTCTCTCTGTAACTCTATCATTACAATAAGTAAATAAATCTTGGGCTTGGTGTGATATCCTAATGGTTAAATATTTGCCTTGTATACGGCAGGATCCCATACGGATGCCAGTTCGTGTCCCAGCTGCTCTACTTCCCATCCAGCTCCCTGCTTGTGGCCTGGGGATAGCCTAAAGCCTTGGGACCCTGTACCTATATGGGAAACCTAGAAGAAGCTCCTGGCTCCTGGCTTCAGAATGGCTCGGCTCTGGTCATTGCGACCACTTGGGGATTGAACCAGAGGACGGAACATCTTGCTCTCTCTCTTTCTCTGTAAATCTGCCTTTTTAAAATAAATAAGTAAATAAATCTTTGATTTGAAAATAAGGGGGAAGTGAGCCAGCACTGTAAGGCAGCAGGTGAAGTCCCACCTGTGGTACCAGCATCCCATATGGGTACAGGTTCATGTCCCAGTTGCTCCACTTCTGACCCAGCAACCTGATAACACACCTGGGAAAACACGCTGAAGTGTTTGGGCCCCTTTCATCCACATGGGAGAGCTCAGGAAGCTGCTGCCCCCTGGCTTCAGCCTGGCCCAGCAGCAGCCGTTGTGGCCATTTGGGGAATGAACCAGTGCATTTAAGATCTCTCTCTATCTGGCTCTCACTAACTCTGCCTTTCAAATAAATATGTATTTTTATTAAAAGCAGTCGAGCACAGCCCAAAGTCTTGGGACCCTGCACCCGTGTGGGAGACCTGGAGGAAGTTCCTGGCTCCTGGCTTCAGACTGGCACAGCTTTGGCCTTTGCGGCCACTTGGGGAGTGAATCATTGGATGGAAGATATTCCTCTCTGTCTCATCTCCTCTCTGTGTATCTGACTTTGAAATAAAAATAAAATAAATCTTTAAAAAAAAAAAGTGCTTCCATCTGCTAATCCACTCTCCAAACAGTTGAAACAGCTAGGGCTGGGCCAAGCCAGAGCCAGGAGCCAGGAGCTCCATCCAGGTCTCCCATGTGGGTGACTGTGGCCCAAACACTTGGGCCATCTTCTGCTTCTTCCCAAGGCACTTCAGCAGAAAGCTGGCTTGGAAGTGTACTCACACTGGCATGCATATAGGATATTCGTGTCACAAGGCAACTGCTTAACCCACAGGACCACTACCACCACCACCACAACCCACAAAATGTTAAAGCTAGTCCAAAAGAAAACATAAATTACTTACCTTAAAAGAAATTACAATTAAACTACAGATTTCTCATAAATAACATGACTTGCAGAAACACAGAGAGTACATTATCAAAGTGTTAAGGGAGACTCAGCCCTTACCCAGCTTAACCATCATTCAAAGGAAACAGCAACGTGAAGAGTCTTTCCGAGCACCATGCTCACTAGTAAGAGGCCCTTCAGGAGAAAACAGCTCCTTTATAAAGACTTTGGAGTAAATGAAGAATGGTGAGGAAAAACAATTTTTAAATCTTACTGGTATTTACTAGTCTATAAATGTAAGGTAGCTTAAACAAGACAAAAGCCATATATAAATAAGATTAAGATGGAGGAGGGAGTGAAGTTTAAGAGGGAAACCATTTTGTTTAGGATAGGAAAAATAATTAAACTTACTAAACATGTAAGTTAAAACTTAAAAGTGTCCAGGGCCCAGCAGCGTGGCCCAGCGGCTAAAAGTCCTCGCCTTGAAAGCCCCGGGATCCCATATGGGCGCCGGTTCTAATCCCGGCAGCTCCACTTCCCATCCAGCTCCCTGCTTGTGGCCTGGGAAAGCAGTCGAGGACGGCCCAAAGCTTTGGGACACTGCACCCGTGTGGGAGACCCGGAAGAGGTTCCTGGTTCCCAGCATCGGATCAGCGCGTACCGGCCCGTTGCGGCTCACTTGGGGAGTGAGACATCGGATGGAAGATCTTCCTCTCTGTCTCTCCTCCTCTCTGTATATCCGGCTTTCCAATAACAATAAAAAATCTTTAAAAACTTAAAAGTGTACAAAGTTCTGATTTCAACCCTAGAATAAAATCTGGAAAACACAAAGCTGCCCTCCACTATAATGAAAAAGAGCTGGGCTAATTTCAAATTCAATCCGAAAGGAAAGGTGGCTCAAACAGTAAGAAGAGACAGTACCAGCAGGGACACAGGATACAGCTACGTGCTCACTTCCAGTAGATTGCGACTAGACCCCAAAAGGAAGGCTTCAGGCAGGCACGCTGACCAACTGGTGAAAGCGGTTGTGGCTTGCTGAAGGCACAGGGGGGAATCATTGGGGAGACAGCAACCTTGTAACAGATCTTCCTCTACCAACCCCCACAAGGCACTCAGGGAGGCAGTGCCCATTGTGATGCACTGTGCTGGGTCACACCCATCATACAGGGCAGTATCTGTGCCAAAGGCTGGACAGGATGCCCTGACAGTCCCCAGCACTAAAGAACTATTTATTCTTTCTTCCCTTGAAAATCCCAGCAGGGTCGGAACCTTGTCCTGAGAACAGGGTAGGGTTCCACACTGAGTTCAGCACAACGCCAAGGCAGGGGATGGGGGGCATGGCCCTGGGAGTCAGGCTTCACACTGAGGCTTCAGCACAAGGGTCACATGCCAGTGGGCAAGACAAGACAGAATACACAGAGACCCTCAGTAAGGCGTGGGGCAAAGAGAAAACCTAATACTCTAAATGGACCACATATTGTTCTGGTAAACCACCTCAGTGGCTCAACTAGCTAGCTAATCCTCTGCCTGCCAGCACTGGCATTTCCTGCTAACGGCCTGGGAAAGCAGTACAGCACAGCCCATAGCCTTGGGACCCTGTACCCATGTGGGAGACCCAGAAGAAGCTCCCGGCTCCTGGCTTCGGATCAGCTCAGCTCTAGCTGTTATGGCCGCTTGGAGAATGAACCAGCAGATGGATGATCTTTCTGTCTCTCCTTCTCTGTAAATCTGACTTTCCAATAAAAATAAGTTTAAAATAACTTTAAAAAAATCACTGGCAACCCCAGATGCCAAAAGTCTACTACATCATACCCCATGCACTGTGAATCAAACATCCCGATGGGCACAGGTTTGAGTTCTAGCTGTTCCACTTCTGATGTAGCTCACTACTAATGGCCCGACAGTGAACCAACAGATGAAAAATCTCTTTTCAAATAACTAAAATAAAATTATATAAAAAATCCTACATCTAACCAGTTATTGTATTGTAGATTGTTCAGTAAAATCATTACTCCCCCAGAGAAGGTTTTTTTGTAAGGCAAATATTTAATCTTAATGTGGTAACCTGTTCAAAATCAGTCCCCTCCCCATCTAAGAGACATAAATAGCAATCTAAGTATGCAAGAATCCACATGATAAATAAGAAACATCTTTGCATAAAAATGATTTTGCCTAATAGCACATAATGAACAATGCAGATGCACACACTTACGGAATGGAAATCAGCATTTCAAAGAACGTATGCAATGCATCATGAGAAACTCAAAGAGATGTGTCATTCCGTTGTAGCTGTCAACTTCGCCCCCTCTCCAATCTGCCATATCACAAATGCAACTGAACAGTAGGGCAGGCACTGAGGCGGGACCCTCCACAGGCAAGCAGCCTCTCCTCAGAGAACCAGCTCCTACTGCCTGTGTGCCCAGCAACGTATGTCACCCAAACCACCAAGATCAACACTGTGCCCACAAACTGCTTACAAGGGCAAAGCAAACGCCACCAGCTTAGCCATCTTCCTGAGGCCCACCCCTCCAGAGACTTTAATACTTCCTTCATATAGTCTCAGGTGCAAATTAAACAGAACAAAGACCACAAAAAGACAAAAACAAGACCCTGGATGCAGTTGGACACTGGATGCAGCTGCAGTCCTAGCAGCAAAACCAGGCATATATGATGCATAAACACACATCATTTCCTGCAATTCTCCGACTTTTCACTACTGCTTTTTAAGATCTACTTATTTTTACGGGAAAGGCAGATTTACAGAGAGATGAAGAAACAGATCTGTCCTCTGGTTCACTCCCCAAGTGGCCGCAACAGCTGGAGCTGAGCTGATCCAAAGCTTCTTTTGGGTCTCCCACAGAGGTGCAGCGTCGTGAAGCTTTGGACCATCCTCTACTGCAGCTGGGACACAAACTGGTGCCCATCTGGGATCCCAGCACGTTCAAGGTGAGGATTTAGCCACTGAGCCATCGCACTGGGCCCTTTATATCTATTTTTACAGACTTGTCTTTGTGTACACCCTCTGCCTGAAACATTTGCCTGCGCTTGACATTCTGGGGCCCCTTAAAGTCCTCCACCAGCACTAACAAGCCATGGCCTACCTCCATCACGTTAAGCTGACCCTAAACAGAAGACCCAGCACCCCACACTGCTGATTCACAAACTGCATAAAGGCAGAACATGGTAGTGTGCCTTCACACTAAAACAGTAATATAGATAAGATACCCAAAGCATAAGATAAAAAAAGACAAGTTTGCACTTCCTTTACCAACCCTACACACAGGGACAAACTCAAAAACATAACTCCAGAGCCTGGGTGATAGCCTAGTGGCTAAAGTCCTCACCTTAAATGCACCAGGATCCCATATGGGCACCGATTCTAATCCTGGTGGCCCCACTTCCCATCCAGCTCCCTGCTTGTGGCCTGGGAAAGCAGAGGAGAATGGCCCAAAGCCTTGGGGCTATGTACACATGTGGGATTCCCAAAAGGAAGAAGCCCCTGGCTCCTAGCTTTGGACTGGCTTAGCTCCAGCTGTTGTGGCCACTTTGAGAGTGAAACAGCAAACAGAAGATCTTTCCCTCTGTATCTCCCTCTCTTTTTAGAACTGACTTCCCAATAAAAGAAATCTTAAAAATTCTTTATAAATATTATAGGTGCTCAAACATTATTTCATAAGATATGTAATGGGAGACCAGCATTATGGCACAATAACTTAAGGCACCAGCTGCAACACTAGCATCCCATTTAAGCACTAGTTCAAGTTACGGCTGCTCCCTTTCTAATGCAACTCCTCACGAATATGCCTGGAAAAGCAATGGATGATGTCCCAAGTGCCTGGTCCCTGTCACCCACATGGGAGACCTGAATGCAGTTCCAGACTGCTGGCTTCAGCCTGGTACAGCCATTGTGGACACTTGAGGAGTGAACCAGTGGATGGAAGATGTGTCTGTCTTTCTCTCTCCTTCCTTTTCTCTAACTCTGTCTTTCAAATAAAGTAACTAAACCTTTTCTAAAAGTAATAAAATATGGAATAGAAATGCTAAGAAACATTAAAACTAGATTTAAGAAAATGTATTTGGGGCCAGGTGCAATAGCTTAGTGGCTAAAGTCCTCACCTTGAACATGCCCGGGATCCCATATGGGCGCCAGTTCTAATCCCGGCGGCCACGCTTCCCATCCAGCTCCCTGCTTGTGGCCTGGGAAAGCAGTCGAGAACAGCCCAAAACCTTGGGACCCTGCACCCACGTGGGAGACCTGGAAGAAGCTCCTTGCTCCTGGCTTTGGATTGGCTCAGCTCCAACCGTTGCGGCCACTTGGGGAGTGAATCAGACGGAAGATCTTCCTCTCTGTCTCTCCTTCTCTCTGTATATCTGACTTTGCAATAAAAATAAAGCTTTAAAAAAAAGAAAATATATTTGGCAAAAAAGCAATGAAAAAATAAATTTAATGATAATATTTTATTAAACACTTTTCTGAAACCTTAAATACCTTGAACAGATTAAGCATGCCTGAGAGGGGAAAAAACAGCCAACAGTTTTTAAGTTTAAATATGGAAGAGAGTTAAAAACTGTTAGGAAAAAAACACATTTAATTCAATTATAAATAGAAATGACATTCACATATGAGGTTCACAGAATTAAGATAAAAGGAGGCTTCAGAAAATTCCAGATCATTTCTACAAAACCAATGAAAAGAGAACAACAGATGGCAATCACTCAAAGAAGACGCCACAAAGATTTTCATGAGATGAAGACAGAATATGTTACCTTGCAGAGTATGCCCTTTTGGTAAATCAGAGCTCTATCGTGCTAAAACTCTTGGGTTTTGTACCATTTTAGGTCACGCCACCACTTAGGATAATCAATGGTGTCTCAAGACCAAGCCCAGGCCTATTTCTGTCCTATCCCCTGCTTCTCTACATCCCAGCCCTGTGGGCTTCTTTCAGTTCTTTTAACAGCTAATCCTTCTCCAAAGTCAATCTGCCCTGTCCTGTCTGTCTGTCCATCTGTCTCCTTGCCTCTCATTTGCACCAGGTGTCTGGAAAACACTTCCCCAGTAACAACATGTCCTCCTCATCCTCCAGGTCTCCCCCAAGTGCCACCTTCCCCAAGAATGTATGCGCACTCCCTTGCTATATACTGCCATGGAGCACTGTTCTCAGCATCCCTTGGGAGATTGCAAACCCTCTGAGGGCAGGGCCCACCTCCATTTCATCATCAGTCAATGCAGCCTCTGGTGCAAGGCTCGATACACATCCCACTAAGTATGTGCTACATTAATGAAGGACAAAGTCATCCTCCAGATAGATAAGGATAGGTCATTTTAGAAAGAAGTAACACTAATTTACACAAAACTAGCTTTTCTCAATTGTAATCACTTTTGACAAATACCATTAAGATCAAACTTTGTTTTCATTTGCATTGCTGAAAATGAATTTAGTGGCAATCTTAACAACACTAATTACTAGCCATTAAAGTTAATATGTCCCACAAGAAACTGCCAACCCAGGAAGGGGTATTGCGTTAAATTCTGGGATATGTGACAACTGAACCAACTTTGGTAATCTCTGAAGGATTTTACTCATCAGGAAACTATCCTCTGTAATAACCCAATGTCAGAATAACTTGACAAATCCAAGTCAATAAGTTGTTCTTCAACCATCACCTACCCCCATCTTCTATGTGCCCCTCTCTTGCTCATGGGAGTGTGTGTGGGTCTAGCTATATGTTCAACCTGATTATTACAATACAGTCTCATACTGCCAAGAATCTAATCTTTAGACAAAATACAAAACCAAAACCTGAGATTTAAAATTACAATTTACCTAAAATAATTTAAGGCAATCCATACGTGTTCAAGGCAAGGACTTGAGCCGCTAGGCCACCACACCGGGCCCCCAGTACTGTTTTCTAATCTGTTACTAAAACCCGCACACAATATACCACACAAAGAGTTGGTGATTTACTCGCCTGGTACTTTTAAGCATCACTTTCCATCGACAAATGTTCACCAGCTAAAAGCAATAAAAGACACAATCTCCAAACATTTTATTTCTAACCAAACCATTGCAGCTTGTACCACATACACCCCAAAAATAGAATTCATAACCAACCCTAACAGCAGTCCCCACCTCCACAAGCAACTCACTAAGCGGGTAACACCCTGGAAAATGGAGTCAACCTCCACTGTAAAGCTGTCAGCCTCTGTTCTCACACTGGCGTCACTTCCCAGCCTACCTATAAAAATAACAAATAAGAAATTGATGGAGATATATTAAGGAAACAATATGGAACTAATTGTCTTGCCCAGTTTCCTGTAGCGCTTGAACCTTTTTACCCTAATTATGTAAAGATTGTCAAAAAATAAATAATTAAAAAAAAGAAATTGATGGACGCCAGCATCATGGCATAATACTTCAAGCCTTCACCAGCAGCACCAGTTTGAGTCCCAGCTGCTCTATTTCTGATCCAGCTCCCTGCTAACACTGCTGGGAAAGCAGCAAAAGATGGCCCAAGTGTTTGGGGCCCTGGATCCACGTGGGAAACATGGAAAAAGCTCCAGGCTCCTGGGTTCAGATTGGCCCAACTCCGGCTGTTGAGGCCATAAAGAGAGCAAACCCACAGAGGATAAAAGAACTCTCTGAACTTCTCTTTGTGGGGAGTTTTAATAAAAAAAAAATGAGCTGCAAGGCACTGGGGATACCTGCAAGCCACCCAGGGGTCCCTGGGCTCAGCATGCCGTCCAGCAGTGGCCTAATGTACACTCTGGGAGGCCACAGTGAGAACGTCCCCTGCAACCCCAATGCAAGGCTCAGCTTTGGCTTAGCCCAGCTGTGGCTGCTGTGGCACGAACCAGATGATAAAAGATCCCTACTCGTGTGAGCTGGGATGGGGACAGACCAGACTGAGCAGGGCTACAACACCTGTGCGCCCCATGTGGACTAGACCAGGGAAAAGCCAGGCTGGGCTGATTGTTCCTACTGGTACAAGCATAAATTAGAGTGGGTGAGGGTTGTTTGGGCTTAGCCGCAGCATCAGCTGGCACAATCTGGCACTGGGGTCTAATTCTGTCAAGCCAAACCGCAGAACCACCCAGAGACCTGGGAGGGAAATAGTGGGCTAATGTTTGAAAGCATTTTTTCCCCTAATGTTTGAAAAATCAATTACAGGAGGTTTTAAGGAATAAAATATGTCACTTTTGAACAAATTTCCATCAGAGTCCAACCTCTACATAAAGTCTTGCAAAAGTTTCTGGAAAACATATATTATGAAAAAACTGTGCATGGATTTTCAAAAGACTTTGGCACCGAAATAACTCTTCGTTTCAATTCTATTTTCCAAAGACTTTCTGAAGTATCCTCATATTAAGGAACAATAACATGACTCCATGAACTTCACCTGCAGATTTCACTTCACTGAGGTTGATACGATTACAAAACAGCTGCTTGTCTATAAATGGTTAATGGCTGCCATTTTACTGAGAGAATTCACCTAAAACACAAAGCTGCATTCAACAACTATCTTCATAGCCTTTATTGGTGCAGCAAATTTAGTCAAAAACAGTCAAAGGTTACAACGCAACATGCAGAAAACACAAAATACAACCGGTCCAACAGAAACTGTCATTTTATTGGGGGCATAAAGGATTATGCACACTCTTCATTTACCGAGACATAGAGCTAATGGCCAACAGGAAGGTCTGTAGTCTCAACAGTTTAGCTTGCCAGAACATTGCTACTTCCAATGCCACCCGGGCAAGACGTACAGCAGGTACTCAAAGCAGCCTCAGGGAATCAGGTGTGGAAAGCAGGGCTGTGAGTGCAGCTTCAAGTCAAACGGGTTTGGTAGCCAGTCCTGCCTTTTCTGTTCACTAGCTGCGCAGTCTGGGCCGAGTATTTGATTTCTCTGACATGTTAACAAGAAATAAAAACACTTTACCTAGCAGAGATGTTGTGAGAACACACATACTTGCACCTAGTCATGCAAAGAAATGACTAGCCAGACCCGGCACGGTGGTCCAGCAGCTAAAGTCCTCACCTTGAACGCGCCGGGATCCCATATGGGCGCCGGTTCTAATCCCGGCAGCTCCACTTCCCATCCAGCTCCCTGCTTGTGGCCTGGGAAAGCAGTCGAGGATGGCCCAAAGCCTTGGGACCCTGCACCCATGTGGGAGACCTGGAAGAGTTTCCAGGTTCCCGGCATCGGATCGGCGCAGCACTGGCCGTTGCAGCCACTTGGGGAGTGAAACATCGAATGGAAGATCTTCCTCACTGTCTCTGCTCCTCTTTGTATCTGACTTTGCAATAAAAATTAATAAATCTTTTAAAAAATGTAATTGCTCTTAAAAAAAAAAAAAGAAATTACTAGCCACAGTACCTGGCATTCAACGAGGCTCTGTAAGTTTTAGAACAGACTGCCTGAAGAGACCACACCCAGAATCTGACGCTGAGTATTACTGCCCAAACACTTGTTTTTAAGAGCTTAAACCAAAGTGTTGGTAGTTGATTTCTTTGGGGTGTTTGTTTTCCTTTTGGATAGTCGATTCCCAAGACATGTAAGAACTAGGTCCTTTATGCCTCATACTTAACTCGTAGTGAATTCCTCATTCTGATGGGCTTAAGCACCACTGGTCTCCTCAGGTCCAGGGTCCTCTAGCTCCGCTTTCACCTCTACCGACAGAATCTTAGCCAGGTTCGTATCTGATGAATGATGAAATACACAAACTTGAAGGAGACATGAGGCCAGATCTTTGAGCAATTCTGCCATGCCACACATGCATGGATCAATACAATTCTCAGAACTTGCAATCCAGGGGTCCACATTCCCCATCCGAGTGCCTGAGTTCAAGTTCCAACATAGCTCCAGATTCCAGCTTCCTGCTTCAAAGCAACTCGGGATGCAGAGAGTGACGGCCCAGGTACAAGTGTCCCCACCGCCAATGTGGGGCAGACCCAGACTGAACCCGCAGGCCCCGCAGTCCTGCTGTGTGGGGGTGAACCAGCAGATGGAAGACACACAACTCTCCTTCTCCGCCTTTCAAATAAATAAAAGGACGTTGAAAATTCAAAAATTGAAATCAGAACACTAAAATGATACTTAACCAAAACAAGAAGAAAAAAAGATTTGCTAAGTTCAAGATTAAAAGCAAGTTGGAGGGCCTGGTAGTGTGGCCTAGCAGCTAAAGCCCTCTCCTTGAATGCCTGGGATCCCATATGGGTGCCGGTTCTCATCCCGGCAGCTCCACTTCCCATCCAGCTCCCTGCTTGTGGCCTGGGAAAGCAGTCAAGAATGGCCCAAAGCCTTGGGACCCTGCACCCGCGTGGGAGACCCGGAAGAGGTTCCTGATTTCTGACTTTGGATCGGCACAGCACCGACTGTTGTGGCCACTTGGGGAGTGAATCATCGGACAGAAGATCTTCCTCTCTGTCTTTCCTCCTCTCTGTACATCTGACTTTGTAATAAAACAAAAAATAGTAAATCTTAAAAAAAAAAAAGCAAGTTGGAAAAGTCTCCAACAGAAAATTTAGAAGTAGTATTTTAATTCCATTATTTTCTTAAATTGAAATATATTAACATCATCATCACATAATGAATTTTTGAGATTCTCTTTCACCCAAGAAATTAATATTATCCGATTTGGGAAAAATTTTTTTGATTTAAAATGATACAACTCTGAATAGATAGGCTTTTCGACTTCAAAAGCAACTCAGCACTTCCAACATTTGCTTTTCTTACGCCGAGGTTAAGGGTTATCTGAAGGCTTTCCCTTGCACTTTAGATCCATGTAAATGGATTAATCTGCTCTTAAGTTGCTCATTATTATTTAATACTAGTTTATTACATGCAAATGTTATATTCCCACACTAACTGCCAAAAGCAAAACTATTATATTAGCACACAGTCTAATGTCTAACCAGCAAAGTTATCAAAATGGGGGCTCTCTGCTTCATACATTTCCTACAGTCAATTTCTCAGAAAAAGCAGAATTTTCTCACGGAGGAAAACTGCAGTGTAAATCCTAAGGACAGGGTCACTTTCTTCAGGAGAAGCCATTGTCACTTGCAACAATGTAATTGTATGGCGAATCTCACAGAGTGTTGAGCACAGTGGTGAAAAAGCGCTAGGGGAAAAAAGCAAACTTGCAGCACCATCTCCACCTGGGGATGTCAGTTTGTAATGTAGCAAACTGCACCTTCAAAATAGAAACACCATGTAAAATCTCATTAAATGAAACTGCCCGTTCTCCATGCAGCACACTGGGAAGTGAATGCATCTCACTCCCAGTCAGCCTTCGATTACTCATCCATGGGAGAGGCCCAGGAAGCGCAGCAGAAGCCACATTGATTTAAGTGGCTCCAAGAGGATGACACTGAAAGCAGTGGTAGATTTAGTGAACTTGCATTAGTAAAAAAAAAAAAGAAAAATATCAAAAACCTGAGATGAAGGGGTAAAAAAAAATCCCTACCACGAGTCCCTAAATCATGAATAAATTATAAGATGAAGCAGGGGAGAAAAGGAACCCTCCTTGGAGAAAGAAGTTGTTACTACTTGTTATTTCTTAATTTATCAAATTGTTTTTAACAAATACAGCCTTAGGAAACATGCCAAATAAAAAAAACACTAAAGCATTTTTAACATGCATACCAATTAATCATTGCATTGATTGCGTTGAACAGTCAGGACAATTCCACGGGGGTGGGGGGGTGACACCTTCCCCAGCAGAGGACCCTCCCACTACCTTGACATGGAAGATTATTCAATAATCGTAAAACAGTTAACTTTATTTAGTAAGCCTCCTTTGGAGTTGTATTATTTAATACAGCCAAACAGAATTTTGCTTTTCTCCTAATTAGGTCTCCTTGTACTTGTGAAAGGCTAGCAGCTCCGTGTTCCGCAGCTTCTCTCTCTAGCTCCTTTTCCCCTCCTCTCCCACCCTCCCCCTCCCCCTCCAGGAAAAAAAAAAAAAAAGGTTTCCTTCCCAAATGTTCTCTTCTCTGCATTTGTCAACAGAAACACCCACTGGTGGTGTCAAACTGGTAATACTGCTGCAAGCTTCCTTACTCCTGTTCCAGTGGCAAGGCCAAAATGCTCAAACCTAAAATATACTCTAATAAAGAAATGAAAAGACTTGCTAGGTGCTCCATCATCATATTCCCGCAAAGCAGCACCAGCATTTTAAAAAAATTACTAATGAACCCTAATGGAGTTCTTAAATAAATGATTTTACTAGCCCCTCCAACACTAAACAGGCAGGAACAAGTAAATCCGGTCTGTTCCCATTTTATGAATAAAATCTCTTACAACACTTAAGGGTATTAAAAGCAAATTTTCATCTAAATCTCATTCATATGTTAATTCCGAACAGCCTCAGTGAAGGTGTCTTTTTTCCTGGCCCCGTAGCAAGAAACAAACTGGAAATTTTCCAGCAGATGTCACCTAAAAATTATCACCTTCTTCTATACATATTTAGGTCTTCCGTTTCAAGTGTTCATTTGTATAAATCGTTCATATCAACTACATAAGCATAACGTCCGAACAAACCCAATTTAGACGCACCGAAAGAAATTATTCCATGTCAACAATACTTTCTAAAACCAGCTTAATTCTCAGCCAATTAAAATAGACCGTGTTAACAGAATGCTGATTTGCAACTACTTAAATATTACGGTACCCGGCTAATCTCAGCATAGATCCTAAGGTCAGGTTTTTCCTCTTCAGGCATCTATGCTTTAACACTCAAGAGAAGCAAAAAACAAAACGCTTAAGATCTATCTGCCTTTACACCGAAATATGTCCAGATCCTCCTCCCCCCCCAACGTGGGCACAAAATCTGTCAGTGAGAAAAGAACCCGTTGGTTCTGGGAGACGGTCCCAAATCCCCAGCATTCGTTCTCTATGAGGGTCCAAAGGGTACAAAGCTCGGAGAAGGGCTCAATTTCTGCTTCTCTCCCATGCTGCCAGCCGTGAACTTCACAGCAACGCCTGAAACTTGTTCAGGGAAGGTTGCAGGAGCTCGGGGGCCGACGTCCGGTCACTCGACCACCCTCGCGGGCAGCCAAGGTCAAAAGGGCCGGGGCCGTGGCTCGCAGCCCCGGGCTGGTCCCGGGCTCCCTCCGAACTTAGGCAGGGGGGTTCGGCGCTCAGGCTCCTCCTCGCGGACAGCGACAAGGGTCTTCCCTCGCCGCAAGCCCCAGGGAGGTAGCGCCGGAGGGCGGCGGGGCGGGGACGCCGCAGACCGGCAGCTGAAGGGAACCTCGCGGGGCGGCCTCCACCCGTCTCCCCTCTTTCACACCTCTCGCATCCCCTTCGCTACTATATACAGCCGCAGCCCCTCGGAGGAAGCCCCTCCAGTAGCTCAGCTGGGCGCCCCGGAGGGGCCACTCCGGGCTGGGACGTCCTCACCGTGCTGCCCAGTTGTGGGGGTACAGGCGCTGCCTCCCCTTCCTCCCGCCCAGGGGACCGGGTGGGTCCTCTCGTCTCGGGAGAATTGGGAAGGACGTGGGACCGACAGGAGGCAAGTAGGCCTGGTGGAAGAGTGGCAGCACAATTACTCACCCCGTCGAGTCCCCCAGCTCCAGCCGGGGACCCCACAGCTCCAGAGACGGCAGGCTCGGCTCTACCTTCCCCAGCGGCAGTAACAACTAATCCAAACCTCCGGCCCCGCCCTCTCACAGAACCCACCGCGCAGCCTAAATTGCTAACTGCCCCGCCCGGAGTGGTCCTCTTAGACCAATAGAAAAGCTCCTCAGGTCCCGCCAAGTCCCGCCTCCTCCCCGCCTACCACTGGAGAGAGCCAATGACGATCGACTGCTCGTCCTCGGGCTCAGGTCGCGCGCCCCGCCCGCGCTGCTCGTGCTCAGATCCTCGAAGTCCAAAATCGAGAATTCCTTGTAGCAACTTGCCTGCGCTCGCGGGCACGCGCGTACCGCGCCCCCTCGCGCGCCAGGTTTGGTTGCCCCACCAGACCCTAGCAACCTGAACACAGAGACTGGGGAGGGGCGGGGCCCGAGCGGCGAGCTGACGCCTGGGGGAGGGGCGGGAGAGCGGAGGGGGCACATCGTGACTATGAAAGGGGTGGCTGCGGGGGTGGAGGGGGTGAGGAGGCCCCGGAATCCGCCTGTCGCTGCGCAAAAATAAAATAAAATAAAATAAAATAAAATAAAATAAAATAAAATAAAATAAAATAAAATAAAATAAAATAAAATAAAATAAAATAAAATAAAATAAAATAAAATAAAATAAAATAAAATGGGGGGGGATCCTGCCTGCAGCGCAGCCATCGTGGCCTCCCTCCCAAGGGACTTGTGCGAGGGAAACCGGGAGGGCCAGGGGAAGAGCACATTTGGAGCAGGAACAAAGCTTGGAAATAAAGGATGGAGGATGCTTTATCTCTGCCGTTGGTAAAATAATAATAATAATATCGAAATCCATTGCTAACTGATGCTGCCCAACTGTTGCAGCTGAGCCTGCACACACACACACACACACACTCTCTCTCTCTCTCTCATCCAGTAACCTGCAATCCCTTAGGTAAATTAGGAGCAAAGAACTGGCTGCCTGAGGATTCCTTACACAGCAGCTGGGTGCACGCAAAGGATTGTTGCAGCAGTAGCAGCGGCAGCAAGCAACCCCCAGCTCCGCTTCAGTCCAATGCTCTGCCACGCAAGATTCCCCAGCTGGTATGAGAGCAATGAGCTCATCGCAACCAGTAGAAATGTAAGGAGCCTAATACCCACCACGGATCGCCCTTTGGGCTCCCAATGACAAAGACCCGATGAAATGAAGGAGATGTGAGTGCAATGCCACCTTTGAAAATTCGAAAGTATCTTTTTAAAAGGCACTGCAGACAAATTTCTCTAAAGCTGCATGAGAATTTCCACTTAACAGACAAAGAGGAAAAAGCAGATCTTTTCTAGTTTTTACAAAAAGGACAGAAAATACTACATTGTTCTCCTTAAATACGTGCAAGTATTAATTGTCAATAAAAGACATTGGATAGGAAAAAAAAAAAAACAAAAAAAAACAAAAAAAAAAACAAAAAGGACAGAAAATAGGCAGTGTGTGAGGTCATTGCAAGGACCAAATTAGAAATATGCAGTAATGTAATAGGAAAGAAGCATCTTGGGGGGAAATCACTTAAACCATTTCTATAATGAATGTATGTGGCGATGAGCTGGGTTTGGCCACTGCGTGCCAGGCTGGTAGGGTTTTCATTTTTATAACATGGTGACTATTTGATGAGAAATGAAAGTGCCTGCTTTCTCTGTAGCTTTTCAGGAAGCACGTTATGAAAGATGACAGGTAAGGGCAGGGATGAACAGCGACAGCAGATACAGTCACGGGCAACAGGAGGGGGCTTTGCAGAGTCTTGTGCCTCCTCCAGATGCCAAGTCACAGTGCTGTGACCTCAGCTGTCACCCACGTGCAGCCACCATTCCTGTATGCCACAGTGCCTTGGAGTCCAGTGAGGAAGGGCTCATCTGTGTAGCTTCAGGACAAGGTAAAGAAAAACCAGTGACTGAATCTCTCTTTATGTAGGTCCCATGAAGCAGTAATGCCAGCTGCTTTATAACGTGTCGTGCCACATACCCACGTATGACCTTCCACTCAGGAATGTGTACCTTGATCTAGTTTTGAGTAGTGGTGAAGTCTGTTGGAATAAAATCAGATCAGGGTTTGTTAGCACTACTACCAAGTGGTATCATTTTTCCTTTTCTCAAAATGCACTTTTCTAGGTAAGTGAGACTTTAAAAGTACCCTAGATGTCATGGTGCAATCAGGATCTGGGTGAAAAGCTTAAGAACTGAATCAACTATAAATTTGTGATGTTTATGGAAAGAGGTGACCATAAAGATACTACAAATTATTAGTTGTTTATCTGGAATTCAAATTTAGCTAGACATCATCTCTTTTTATTTGCTAAATCTGACAGCCCTTTAGCTTTGAGCTCCAATCTTCAAATTGCTCTGCAAGGTTCTCACCATTTTCCACAAGAGAAAACAGCTTCTAAAGCTCCCCAGCTGGGTTTGGGTATCCATCCCCTCCACATCAAGGGGTTCAGTCTCATCTCCAATTAATCTCAGTCGATGTGGAGGCCAATTAGGCCAAAGGGGAGATCATAATTTCCTAAATAGGAGAGGTTCTCCCCGTCTGCTGAATGAACAGGGAAGCCAGTACCCTGGTTGCTACTGGTAGCCATTTTGTAACTAAGAGGAAAATCAGCCATTGGTCAAAGCCTATATGAGAAGTAAGGGAAAGTTGGAAAAAAAGAAAACAAAACATAGTATCTATGAGACACCACAGAGGTGTCTCAAGGGCTAGTCATTATAGATCTCAATACTAAACAAACCAGTGGTAAACACCATAGGAGATTTTTCTCCTGGATGTATGTGGGACAAGCCTGTTAGTCTAAATAAGTCTTAGGAATTTGGGACAAAAGCTCCAGAATCAAATCAGTGTGCAAATGTGGGAGTGTCTGCAATGGGAGAGAAGCAGAACTCGCTCCCCGGCCCTGCGTGAAGCCTAAACACATGGACAAATCTGTCATGTTTTCATTTACAGTTTATAATGTTTGGGAAAAGGTCATTTTAAAAAGTCAAGTCCGTTGCCTCCTTTGTATCTCTGAAGCCCCTGTGCCTGTTCTCCAGGCACCATGTCAAACCAGAACAGTATGGAAAGATAAGAAAGATTGGCCGCCAACCTGTAACCAATTTTCTTCTGTACCTTTAACAAACCTTAAATCCCACAGTCACGGCTTATTTATTGCTGCTGTTGTTATTTTTGAGGATGAAAAGGGTATGGAACCCAGAATACATTCAGGTCTCTCTCTGAAAGATATATTTACTATTTCAGGGCCCGGCACAGTAGCCTAGTGGCTAAAGTTCTCGCCTTGCTCGCCCCGGGATTCCATACAGGCGCTGGTTCTAATCCCAGCATTCCCACTTCCCATCCAGCTCCCTGCTTGTGATCTGAGAAAGCAGCAGAGGACGGTCCAAAGCGTTGAACCCTGCACCCACATGGGAGATATGGAAGGAAGACGCTCCTGGCTCCTGGCTTTGGATCGGCTCAGCTCCAGCTGTTGTGGTCACTTGGGGAGTGAATCATCGGACACAACATCTTCCTCTCTGTCTCTCCTCCTCTCTGTATATCTGACTTTCCATTAAAAATAAATAAATCTTTACAAAAAGATGCATTTATTATTTGAAAGGTGAAGTAACAAAGAAAGCAAGAGACCTTCCATCTATTGGTTCACTCTAGCAATAGTTGCAATGGCTAGGACTGGGCCAGGCCAAGGCCAGGAAGTCCATCCAGGTCTCCCATGTGATAGGAGTCGGAGCACTTGGGCCATCTTCTGCAGTCTTTTCCAGATGCTTTTAGCAAGGATCTGATCAAAAGTGGAGCAGCTAGGACTCAAACCTGTGTTCATAAGGGATGAAGGGATGAAGGCAGTGTCTTAACCTGCTGCACCACAACGCAGGCTCAGGAACCTGAGTGCCGGGCCAGCGCCTGCTACCTCTCAGGGTCTGCATTAGCAGGAAGTCAGCATCAGGAACTGGAGTCAGGAATGGAACCCCAGCACTTCATGGTGGGAAGTAGGTGTTTTAATCACTAGGTGATACGCCTACACCTAGTAAGTACCTTTCAGATTTCTCTGAAGGGGCAGCAGTTAAGGCAGCAGTTGGGTCCCTGGCATCCCTTATCTGGGTTGAAGTCCCAGCTCCATTCCCAACTGCAACTTTTCACTAATGCAGGCCCTGGGAGACAGCAGATGATGGCTCAAGTACTTGGGACCCTGTCATCTTTGTGGACACCCAAAATGCTGCAGCTGATGTGGGCATTTAGGAAGTAAACCAACAGATGGGAGCATTTGTTTCTCTCTTTCTCTCTCTCTCTCTCTCTTTTCCCCCTCCCCCTCCCTTCCTCTTTTCCTCTCTTTCTCTCAAATAAAGAAATAAATGCCCCCCAAAAGATTTAATAATAACTATTTCAAACATTTTTTGGCTGTATAAATGGATTATATCTGAGCAGACAACTGTTCCGGGGTGCGAGCGAGGTCACACCAGACATGCCTAAGGTTTTATTAAGGAGTCTATTAACCAAGCTTGGTGATAACAGAACACACTAAAGTAACAGATCACAAATCCAATCAAAGCAGTATACAGGGACCATGCTAACAGAACATACTAAAATAACAAATCACAAGTCCAATCAAAGAACTATACAGGGACCATGCTCAGGGTCATGTCCTGGATCAGCCAAGAGTCAAGGTGCCAAAGTAACGGAAGCACCTGACCAGAAGGAGAGAGTGAGAGCCTCCTTCACAGGCCTTTTAAAGAGGCTTGTGAGGGGAGTGGTTAAACAATGCAATACTGTCCTCTCTCAGTTGATAGGCGAATCACAGGTGGGCAGTAGTGAATACCTAAGTGTTGTGGGTTAAGGAGTTAATTAGTGCTCATTGAGATGGGCAGGAACAGGAACTGGGCTTGTATCTAAAAAGACTAATTGGACTCATCTGCATCCAACATCCCGGCTGAATTAGGACGTGGGGGGAAGAGTATACAAGGAGAGGTGAAGGAGCAATCACTGACTGCACTCCAGATCACAACCATGCCGACTGCAGTCACAAACACTCCAAATTGGCAAAACGGCTGTAAATAATTTTTTTTAAAGATTTATTATTATTGGAAAGCCAGATATACAGAGAAGAGGAGAGACAGAGAGGAAGATCTTCCATCCGATGGTTCACTCCCCAAGTGAGCCGCAACGGGCCAGTGCGCGCCGATCCGATGCCGGGAACCTGGAACCCCCTCCGGGTCTCCCATGCGGGTGCAGTGTCCCAATGCATTGGGCCGTCCTCAACTGCTTTCCCAGGCCACAAGCAGGGAGCTGGATGGGAAGTGGAGTTGCCGGGATTAGAACCGGCGCGCATATGGGATCCCGGGGCGTTCAAGGCGAGGACTTTAGCCGCTAGGCCACGCTGCCGGGCCCGCGGCTGTAAATAATAACTCAGTCTTAATGACTTGCAGGAATTTGGTGGCAGGAAGTACATCAAAACATTTTTGTCTGCTGCATATTAAAATAGTTTTTTTTAAAAAAGGAAAGAAGTATCAGCCTGAAAAGGCTCAATACAGAAAACTGCAGCGGAAAAGAATGCCATGTGAAAATGGTCTGTGGCCATAGCAGGTTAGCTTAGTGGCTACAGGTGTGGCCTCAGGAGCCACACGGCCGGAGTTCAAGTGCCAGCTGGAGTGATGTTCTTGGGTGAGCTGCTCAGTGTCTTCCTCAACCTCCTTCTCTGCAAAATGCAGAGGATGAAGATAACAATCTAAGCCTCATGGCTTTACGTCAGTATTTGTGAAGTGTTTGAAACAGGACCCAGCCCATAGCAAAAAATTTATAAGGGTTAATTGTTACTAGACAAGCTTAATTCCATGCACTGTTAACTGAAAGTGGTTTGGTTTTTCTCCAATTACTACCTCAGAGCATGTTTTTTTTTTCTGACAAATTTGCTTTGCATGTCACTTCATATGCTAGATAATTTTTTCTGATCTTCTTCAGCTGTTACAATCAATCCAGATTAAGATTCAAATGTTCTGATCGCTCTAAGTGCCCTTTCCCTCTTCCCACCACCATTGCCTTTGAAGCATATGGCACAAGACACAAAATAAGCAAGGGGGTGTGGTGGCCCTTGCACTTCTACTTCAGGTCCCTAGAGAGCGTGGTTGGCTGCCTCACTTAGCCTGACTCCCTGACCATGGGGGCGGGGGGGTGAGGAGGGGTTGCAGGAGGCAGCTGGGAGAAGGAGCCACCAGCTCTCGGCTTAACAGCCGTGGAAGCCCCTTGGGCTGTGGGTCACACTTAGCCACACACTTCCAACAAGGCTTTGGGCCGTCCTCCACTGCTTTCCCAGGCCACAGGCAGGGAGCTGGATAGGAAATGGAGCTGCCGGGATTAGAACCAGCACCCATATGGGATACCGATGCGTGCAAGGCAAGGACTTTAGCCACTAGGTTACCACACTGGGCCCTCATTCTTTCTGGGGTAGCCAACGGCATGACATGAAGGCACAATCCAGACGCCTTATAGAAAGGACCGTGGAGTGAGGAACAAGGCCCCGTGCCAGGAGCCATGCCCCGCAAGGCCCTCAATGACTGCAGCCCCAGCTCACATGCTGAATATAACCTCAGGATTGTGAGGCTACACAAAACTGTGTACCTAAGCCACTCCTGAATTCCTGACCCAGGGAAACTATGAGCAGACAATAGCTATGATGAAGAAATGGGTAATACAAGTGTTTTTTATCTCTATTTTCCTGATAAGGTTTTAGTAACCTGCCCAAGCTTACCAGGATCCAGGTGACTGACTCCAGAAGCCTCATTCTTCACTATTAAGCTATAGTTTTGCAGCAGTAGAAAGCATTTATGCAATTCTAACATGTTCTGGAAGTTTCCTTATGTTGTGCTCATTTAGTGTTACAGTAAGTCTTCCAGAAAGACTTCTTTCTGCCTTTCACAGGTATCAAAGCCAAGTTACATGTCTTTCTTATGGGAATCACATGATGATAGTATGCATGAAGGTGTAGGAGACCGGTACACTGCTGGCCGTTTTATTGAGTCCCAGGCTTACTTATTTAGCTCAGGAGAGAGATCCTTTGATAAGCATGTTACAAAATGCCTCTCTTGGGCCCGGTGCGGTGGCCTAGCGGCTAAAATTCTCACTTTGAACACACCGGGATCCCATATGGGCACCAGTTCTAATCCTGGCAGCTCCGCTTCCCATCCAGCTCCCTGCTTGTGGCCTGGGAAAGCAGTTGAGGACGGCCCAAAGCCTTGGGACCCTGCACCCGTGTGGGAGACCTGGAAGAAGCTCCTGGCTCCTGGCTTCGGATTGCCTTAGCTCCAGCCATTGTAGCAGCTAGGGGAGTGAACTAGAAGATCTTCCTCTCTGTCTCTCCTCCTCTCTGTATATCTGGCTTTGTAATAAAAATAATAAATGTTAAAACAAATGTCTTTCCTTAAAGGTCTGTGACAGTTTACGATGACCCTGAGTGGTGCCCTTCCTTTGAACATACGCAGCCAGGCTGAGGTGTAACACATAATGCATTATCTTATTTCAAGATCTTAATTGAAAATGGAAAAATTCAAAACATAACATTAAAATTGGAAAGAAAGCAAATGAATTCACAGGATACACATACTAAACCTAAGAAAATGATCACACAATCCACTATCTAGGTTTAATATCAGACCTGATTCAATGAAGCTTCACAGACTTTTATGGCACATTTTGGAATTCTGGGAAAGTTGTATAAAAACATACACGTAGTAGAAAGAATATTCTCTTTAAATTTTCTAACATGGTGATCATCAGCACAATGTTGGCCCTCGTACTCCTATTTGATATTGAACTGTAGATCAGTACAGTAGTTGCTGCCATTAGAAAACTAGGAGGGGAACATCTAAAGGGTGTCCATTATACAGTTTTCTCAGTTCTGTTGGTCAATGTACAGTATTAGTCACTTTGCCTTGCAAGTAGGAAATGTAACATATGTTATGTTATGGCACCGCAGGTTAAGCCGCCACGTAAGATGCCAGCATCCATATCAGAATGCTGGTTCAAGTTCAACAGCCAGCATCTGCTGCCTCCCAAGATGCATTAGCAGGAAGCTGGATGGGAAGTAGAGCAGTTAGGACTCCCACCAGCACTCTGATACGGGTTGTGGGTGTCTCAAGCGGGTGCTTAAACCCACTGTGCTGTGATGTCTATTTTGTAGTTATTTTGAAAATAATTGATACCTATCAACAATCAAACTGTTTCACTCTAACCAATTCTGTTTTTTTCACATGTGAAGCCTTTTTGTTTTCTCATGAAAATTGCTAGCAAATGGCCAGGTTGGTTTGAGTTAGTCTGCCCAGCAAAAATTAATGAGTACTTATTATGTAGAACACTGTACTTATCACAGCCATTCATCATAAGCTACACTTTCCTGATTATTGCTGCTCCCAAGTTCTAACACTCAGACATAATCAAAGAATAGTCATGGGGCAGACATTGTGGCTCGGCCAACTAAACCACTGCTTAGAATGCCTGTGTCCACATACCAGAGTACATAGCATGGAAGCCCACTTCGAATTTTTTTTAATTTTTAAAAATATTTATTTATTTTACTTGAAAGTCTGAGATGCAGAGAGAGAGAGAGAGAGAGAGAGATCTTCCTTTCACTGGTTCACTCCCCAAATGGCCATAATGATCAGAGCTAGGCTGGTCTGAAGGCAGGAGCCAGGAGCTTCTTCTGGGTCTTCCAAGTGGGTGCAGAGTTCTAAGGCCTTGGGCCGTCCTCGACTGCTTTCCCAGACCATAAGCAGGGAGTTAGATTGAAAGTGGAGCAACTGGGACTTGAACCAGTGTCCATATCAAATGACAGCATCACAGGCAGAGATTTAGCTTACTAAGTCACAGTGCCAGTTTCCCCCAGTCCGCCTATTTTAATTCCAATTCAGCTTCCTGCTGATGTGTTCCCTGAGAGAGAGCAGTAGGTGGCAGCTCACGGATTTGGGCCCCTGACTCTTGCATTAGCTTGGCCTGTTTCGAGTTATTGAAGACATTTGGGGAAAATCTCTCTCTTTTTCTTTCACTCTTGCTCTCACTTTATTGCTCTGCTTTTCAAATAAATAAAAATAAACTCTTAAAAAAATAATCATGAAAAAGAAGGAAAAAATCTAGCACTTTATTGATTCATAACTAAATCAATCAAATTGTGAAACATTGTATAGGCTAACCAAATAAAAACAACAAAACAATTTTGTTTTGTCATCAATAAACTTCACTAGTGTAACATACTGCCCATAATTTCAAGACTTTGTGGATAGGAAATTCAGTGTTCTTGCTATCTTTTAAAGTTTTTTTTTTTTTTTTTTTTTTTTAATTGGAAGGCCAGATATACCGAGAGGTGTAAAAATAGAGAGGAAGATTTTCTGTCCACTGGTTCACTTCCCAAGTGGACACAACAGCCAGACCTGAGCGTATCTGAAGCCAGGAGCCAGGAGCCTTTTCTGGGTCTCCCACACAGGTACAGGGTCCCAAGGCTTTGGGCCATCCTCAGCTGCTTTTCCAGGCCACAGGCAGGGAGCTGGATGGGAAGAAGCAAGGCCACCGGGATTAGAACCAGCGACCATATGGCATCCCAGTGCATGCAAGGCAAGAGCTTTAGCCACTAGGCTACTGTGCCGGGCCCTCTTGCTATCTATTAACCAGCTTCCAAACAAAACTGTTGTGGGCTACTTTGAAAGTCTTCTCCATAATTAATGTATTTACACAAGGCAAGGTCTAGGCGGTATTGTAGGTTAAGGGCCCTCACCTCCTTTTCTACTCCTTTTCCCAGCCTTCACAACATGGCACATTTACAGCCAGTCAGCTCTTGCCCCCTCCCTTTCTAAATGAGTGAGTGCTGAGAAAACACTTGATAAATTCATTGAAATCAGTGTATAATGTTAATGTCTTCTGTGTCATTTTTGCTGGCAGTTGGCATTTTAACAATGCAGTAACCCCTGATCCAATCAATAACGCAGAAACAACACTTCCAGTTGTGAAAATGTGCCATTCAGTGAGAATGCTGACATTATTCATAACAGTAACAAAATGGAAATAATCGAAATGTCTATAAACCGATGAATGGACAAACAAAGCATGGCATTCCCACATGATGGAATAGTTTTTAGTGATAAAAAGAAGCAAAGTCCTAACACTTGCTACCACATGGATGAACCTTGAGCACATCATACTAAATGAACGAAGCGAACACAAAAAGCTGTGTATTGTATGGCCCCATTCACATGAAATGACCAGAAGAGCCAAATCAACAGAGGTGGAAAATAGGTTAGCAATTGCTCAGAGCCGAGGGAGAGGGACTGGAAGCAAACAGGGAGGTGTTACCAATGGATATGGGATTTCTTTTTAGGGTGATGGAAATGTTAAAACATTGACTGGGGGTGGGTATTGAGTCCCAGCTGGTTGAGCTGCCACTTGGGGCACCCATATCACATATCGGAGGGCCTGGTTTGAGTCCTGGCTACTCCGCTTCCCATCCAGCTTCCTGCTAATGTACCTGGGAAGGCAGCAGATGCTGGAGCAGATACCTGAATCCCTGCAACCCTCTTGGGAGATCTGCATGAGTTTGGCTCCTGGCCCAGCCCTGGCTGCTGCAAGCATATTGTGAAGTGAAACTGTGGGCAGAATATATCTTTCTCTGTGTCTGTTTCTCTCATTCTGTCACTCTGCCTTTCAAATAAATAATTCTTTAAAAGCAAAAATGACAGCAGATGGCTTTATAGGAATACAAGGGTTAGGGGAGTTTGGGGCAATGAAAATATTCTGGAATTAGTGACGATCAATGCACAAGTTTGTCAACAGACTAAAAGCACTGAATTGTACAATTTAAAAACATAAACTTCTGGGCCTGGCACAGTAGTCTGGTGGCTAAAGTCCCCACCTTGCACGTGCCGGGATCCCATATGGGCGCCAGTTCTAATCCCAGCTGCTCTGCTTCCCATCCAGTTCCCTGCTTGTGGCCTGGGAAAGCAGTCGGGAACAGCCCAGAGCCTTAGGACCTTGCACCTGTGTGGGAGACCCTGCACCTGTGTGGGAAACATGTAAGAAGCTCCTGGCTCCTGGCTTTAGATCAGCTCAGCTTTGGCCATTGTGGCTACTTGGGGAATAAACCAGCAGATGGAAGATCTTTCTCTTTATCTCTCCTTTTCTCTGTGTATCTTCCTTTCCAATAAAAATAAATAAATAAATGTTAAAAAAAATATAGTTCCTGGCAATACATGAAAATTCCACTTAATTCACCTGTACCAAGTTTTCTCACCCTCGGCATTAATGACATTTTGAACTGGACTGTTGTTTTCTTGGAGGGAAAGAAAGGAAGGGTTTCCCCTACACTGCACGATGTATCATCCCGTCCCCGCCCCCATCACAAGTCGGTAGCACCTTTTCCCCAGTTGTGACAATCCTAATGCCCCAGACAAAGTAAAGACATTGCCAAGTGTCCGTCGGGGCATAGAATCCCCGTGTTTGAGAAGCACACACTTGTGCATGAAATTGGTCCTGCCTTTAAGATAAGGAAACTCTTCCATAAAAATAATTTATGTTTCCCTAGCTTGGAGATTTCCTCTGGCCTTTTCTCAGTAGAGATGAGGAGAAAATGGCCAACTTCTGTTAAGTGCATTTCAGATACCTAAATTCCTTATTAATGCAGAACTTCAACGTTTTGCTCGTATAGTACAGCTTTTCCTCAGCCGCTGCATTTTTTCAAGTCTGAATTATTTGTACAGCTCTCCAATTAACCTTTATCTGTTTCTTACAATTGATTTGGAAATGAGAAGCCAAATGAGACAGAATATTTTTCTTCATGCAAATCTAAGCAGGAAAATAGAACACACTCTAGATTTGCCGGGTAGGTTGAACTTACCAGAGGTGATTTGTGAAGCGAGGCTCATACAGGCTGCTGAAGGAGCGAAAGCGGCAAAGTGGGGTGACCCAGAAATTACTGACCACGCAAAAACCTTAGCCATATGCAGTCTTGCAGCAAAGCGGCCAGACACCTGCTTCCACTGGTGTTGGTCACGGGGACCCCTTGGGTGACCCCTTGGGTGACCTCGTGAAGGGAGCTTTTGGTGACATGAGCAAAGTGTAATACAGAGCTCAGTGCAAACTGCAAAACCTATATAATCTCAGGCGCCGTCTTTGACCCGTGACTGCCTACAGCAGCCTGTCTCAGGAGGTCAACAGTTCTCAAGGAGACACTGGACGGGAGGTGTTATTCTCTCCACTTTGCAGGTGGGATAGAGGGGGCTTTAAGACAGCTTAAATCACCACGAACACATGACTTCATACTCACCCCCAACAGCCTCATTTCCATCAGGTAGCACTGGCCAGGAGCAGGTCTGAAGCTGCTCACTTCTCAAGGTAATGCGCACAGGAATGCACACATTCCGGCCCTTCCTAGGCTGCAGCTTGCCAGAACAATGCACTCTTTTGCTGCTACTTCAGGTCCAGATAGCTGCCTCCTCCGCCTAGTCAGAGCAGCGAAGTCCCGATTTCTCAACTGACTGCTTATCTTGTGCCCCCAGGCATTAGGTAACTGGTTACCAGACAGAACCCTTGTAGTTCTTGAGATAAGACAGCAGAAAAGCCAAAGCATTTCTCAAATGTTAAGTGCTTGCTCAGCAGCATAAACGTGGACACCACAAGTGGCAGGAAGCAGGCGGACCGTGGCCAGGTACAGCTAAGGTGCACTGGCAGCTCCCTGCTGCCCCTGCTGCCCAGGCTTGCTGCGAGCAGTGGAGCTCTAAGCGGGGAGAACCTACAGTGAGAGATACTGGTGTGTGGGGTGCTCCCTGCACTCCTGTACCACAGTGCACGGTCCTATCAGCTGGGCCACTACCTCCACTCCTCCCCGGCAGGATAAAGTTGCACAAGACCCTGCACTGCCTTGAGTCTTGCTTTCCTCATAATTGTTCCTTGTTCCATCTCGTATTTATACACACCATCCCATAGAGTTCTTTGTGTCTGTTGCAGGTAAAATATAGTTCAGAAAGATTTCTTTGAGGACGTCAAATTGAAGAAAAGAACTAGAGTCAAACAATTTGAGGTGAAAATGATGACAAGCTGACACTGTCTGGGGACTCTCCTGTCTGCTCGGTGTTCATTCTGCTCTCTTGGGCTCCTCTTTGCATTGGACTGATGTCTGTTCTTCAATCACTCGAACCACAGAACTGTGTCACTCGTGCGCAGAACCCAAACCTCATCTCTTCCCTCCACCACTACAAAGGCAGCAACCATGTGGCCAGTCTACATAACCACACTTCCCTTGAGTTGCTGAGAGAATGCCAGGACCCACAATACTTCCCTTTATTTTAGCATTTTTTAATTTTAAAAAAATGTATTTGAAAGCTCTAGTTCAAGCCCCACTTACTCTACTTCTGATCTACCTTCCTGCTAACTCACACGCTGGGAGGCAGCAGGTGACAGCCCGAGCGCTCAGGGGCATCTCACCCACTTGGGAGAACTGGATCGAGTGCTTAGCTCCTGGCTTCAGCCTGGCCCAGTTCTGGCGATTGTAGAAATTTAGAGAAAGAATCACCAAATGGAAGACACACACTCTCTCTCTCTCTCTCTCTCTCTCTCTCTCTCTCACACACACTTTCAAATAAAAATGAAAATAAAAACTTTTTTAAAAGGTCCTTGCAAATAAAAATTCTAGACAGAGAGAGTCAGATGCACTTTTTGTACAATACCAGGGAAGGATCAGTCTAAGTAATGATACACTTGGCATAGTGGTTTTCTCAATTAATTACTATTAATTGCTAATTAGGATTTCTGACCTTCCCAAGGAGGGAGGAAGCAAACACCTTGCGTTGGTACTCAAATCCTTCCCACTGCCTTCCTACCCATCAGCCCTACCAAGCTCCTCCCATTTGCAACAGTTGAACCCACGTCAGCTCGTCCTTCCGTTCTCCAGTTGTACGCAAATCTTGCCACCCTTTCACCAGCTCCTCTGATTTCCAGTCGCTTTCTCTCTGTTCTTGCCTTGCCACCTCTAGAGCTCTGAGATGGCTGTTGGTTTTCTTCTGAAAAGCTCTCCGGGAGGACAGAATGAAAGGAGGGAGGTCACAGGGGAAGACACACAGTGCCAGAGACTTTTTTTCAAATTTCCTCCAATTCAATAAGTATTAGTCTGTTCTTCTCTGTGCTAGGCTTCTGGGAGACACAAGTTGAATCCGCTGCGGAACAAACATCATTAGCTCAAAGTCATACATAGTAATTCAAGGAGCCCAGGTTGAAACCCAGGGTGGGTCTGACGGTGTGCTGAGGTTGCAGAGGAAGAGGTTTGAACCATGGGGTCATTTACAGACAGATGAGGAAGGTAGGGGGAGGGGCTGGCAAAATGACCCTTGGCTGATTGGATTCCAGGTCCAGCCAGGCACTTGTGATTTGGCAGGTGCAGAAAAAGTCAGAGCCCGCTGGGCGCACCTGGGGATGTGCTGCTGCCCTGTGGCCAAGCAACTGCCAAGGCCCAGGGCAACTTGCCTGGCTCCTGGTGCCGCTAGGCAGGGGCCCGTGGCAGGCCCCCTTTCTCTTTTCCCTGGTCCTTGTACCTTCTTATTCTTTTGTTATTCAAGTAAAGGCCTTGGGTTTGCTTCAACTTTCCTGTCCAACAGTCCGGGCTATCCACTGTTTTCTGATTGGGCAGCTCTGACTTGCCGCCTAAACCCCTAGGCTCAAGTCTCCTTAACAGGCCACCCGGAAGTCGTTTTAGGCTCAAACTGTGTGCAGGTGAACTAGCCCACCCGCCTGCTCCTGAAGTACCGCGTGGTGTACTTAACGACCCCCAGGATTTGCCGAAGCCTTGGGTTCCTCTTTGGGCTACAATCGTTGCTGACTTCTGTCTTCGGCGCCCCGATTTGGTTCCATTCCTTACCTTTCCTTTCACTCCCGGGCCGAACTCCTGGTTCAGGCCATCGCCTCCACACGTCAACCAGTGATGGCCTTGGCCTCCAAACAGTAGGCAAGTGCGCTTTCCAGCTCTCTTCCCTTCAGCCCATCCCGCGTGAGGTTGCCAAGCTAATCTGCCTAGATCACTGCTTGGATCGTGTCACTGCTTAGCTGAAAAAGGCTCCATGACTGCCTATGCGTGGCAAAGAAAGATCTAGGCTCTTCTGGGGACCCTGGGGGCCGTTTCAAAGGCTACTCTTTGCTTGACACACAGAAGCCTGAGTAGAAGGACCCGGATGTAGACAAGCATTGGTTCTAACTAAGTCAGGCTCCAATTGATTCTCCTTCCTGAGCCACACGGCAGGTGCCCTAGGTTTCGTCAAGTTCAACTAGTGTGTAATCCCAATCCCCTTCCATGCACCAGTGCGGCCCAGTTACCCACACCCCCATCACCTTCCCAGGGCCTGCGGCTCCGTGCCTGGCCTCGGCTGAGCCTCTCTGTAGCTGCCATGTGAGGGTCAGTCCTCCCAAATCTCTAGTTTCCTGCACTGAGAAGAGCTAACTGAGCCAAAAGTTAACTGCAGAGCGGTCACAGTAAGGGGCTGCTTCTGGAGGCGGGGGTGGGGTGAGGGCTCAGTGCCCCTCCAGCCGGTGGCATTATCAGGAGGCTTCGATCTTCATTATTTCGATTCCTGGGTCCTTCTGCATTGCAAGCTCTGAAAATGGGTGCAGGCCTTTGAAATGCTTGGTCCTGGCCAGCTGGTGCACCGTTCAGTGTTGCTGTAAGCCTGGGTGCGACAACGGCGCAGGAGGCAAGGGTGTCACTGCTGGACACCCTGTGGCAGCACATAGCTTGGCAGTGCCCAGCTCCCTGCATGGGAGGGAATTCAAAACATCCGTGGAAAACGCGCACGATGAGAATCTGACGCATTGATTTTTAATTTCTTTGGAACCAAAACAAATTTCATCTTAAAATGTAATGAAGAGGTGAAGAGACAGAACAAGAGGGGGAGTCCTCTCCCGTGAGTGTCCACTCCCCGGATGGCTGCAATGGCAGCTGGGGCTGAAGGGAGGTGTCTCACCAGGGGAGCAGGCACCCAGCTAGCTGAGCCTAGCCCTTGCCTCTGGGGCTGCAGCTCCGCAGGAAGCTGGAATCAGCCGAGAGCTCAAGGCTGAGGGCCTGGGGTCGCCATTGAGGCCTCAGGTGGTCCTGCATATCCTCTTTTCATTGCACTTGCCATGAGCTTTCCTTGCCAATGGGTTCCTGGCATCCGAATTCCTGCCTTGTAAGCCTACAGGGAAGCTTCCCAGCGAAGTCCAGAGCACAGATTTCTAGTAAGTTCCACAGGGCAAGCCCTTGGAGATTTCTCTGTAGCTCAGAGGGTCAGGCTCTCCCTTCCCTGAGAGCTCCAGGTCGGAGCCCTGGATTGGCAGGGCCCATGCCTAGGAGTGGCGGCTGCCCCTCCTCTCAGCTCATCCCACATTCCCCAGAGTTCTTGCACTTCTTGCCAGCCAACCTCTCATCACTCCAGTCTCCCCTTGTGTTGGACAATGCGTTATATGAAGCTTCTGATCAAATTACCATGTGACAAAATGGACAAATAATGGAACTTTGTTCATGCAATGAGATACAATAGAACCGTTATGCCCAACGGTCTCTACTGTCTCTCTTAGACACACGCCCAGTCCCTCCTCGCCCTGCTATGCACCCAGGACGCTGACGGGCCCCTGCGCACAAGCACCTGGCAGAGGTGAGAAGGGAGTGGCAGAATGAGGCAGGCGGGGACTGGAGAAGCAGAAAGTCCCGCCACTCTGCCCAAATTCAGCCTTTCAGTGAGATGTCATTGGAAAGAGCTGCTCCCTGGGGAAGGCCGCTTCCAGTCACCCAGGCACCCCCTGGTCGCCCCCCACCCCATTCTGTGGATTTCTGTAGCAATAAGTTTGGCAGATGAAACAGACTGCTAAACAGCTAAATTTTCATTTTACATTAGTTTCACATTTTAAAGCATAAGTCTTTCCTAACTATTGTATGGGATATATTATGCTAAAAAATAATTCATAGTTTATGGGAAAATCCAATTTAATAGAATGTCCTGACATGGGTTTGGTTGGTTCAGTTTGGTTTGATAAATCTGAAAATTCTCCTAGGGGTATTCCTGAAATAATATGTCCAACATGATTTGGGTTCTGCAAATCTAATTTTATTTTTCCTCATCTAGAAAACTTTCTCATCTGCTAACCTTGGAATGTTTTAAAAAGGTAAATGTTGGGCCCAGTGCGATAGCCTAGTTGCTAAATTCTCACCTTGCACCCGCTGCTGGGATTCCATATGGGCGCTGCTTCCTGTTCCAGCTGCTCCACTTCCCATCCAGCTCCCTGCTTGTGACCTGGGAAAGCAATCCAGGATGGCTCAAAACCTTGGGACCCTGCACCTGCGTGTGGGAGACCCAGAAGTTCCTGGTTCCTGGTTCCTGATTCCTGGCTTCAGATCGGCTCAGCTCTGGCCCTGCGGCCACTTGAGGAGTGAACCAGAGGACGGAAAACCTTTGTCTCTGTCTCTCCTTCTTTCTGTAAATCTGCCTTTTCAATTAAAAAAATAAAAATAAAAAGTTGAAGTGTGCTTCCCTGGCTGCGGCCCAGCTGCGGGAAATATAGTTATCTCACAGCACCATCTGCTGGCTGAAAGCGGCAGGCGCTAGCAAGTTAATTTATTGTGTATTTTACAAGAGCCTTTTGTTTTGTTTCCTTTAAGGGGATGGGAACTATTTGTCTCAGACAGTTTTCCTTTTCTTTGTTTGCAAAGAAGGATAAACTTCTGCAGTTCTACCTATCTGAAAGCTTTACACAGCCCTGTTGGAGACAGGTTTGGTTTTTCCCCCCTTTCGCGGGGGCTGATGAAACAGGGCACTGCAGACTCCCGGCTCAGTGTTTCCACTACTGAAGCATTTGGACAGTTAGCGCTTACACTGAAACAACATTTTCTCTTTCTTCACAAAGCTTTTTATTTTTAAAATTTCTTTTACCTTACATGGCTCAGAAGATTTTTCGAAAATGTATTTATCCTTACTGGAAAGTCAGATTTACAGAGAGAAAGAGAAACAGAGAGAAAGATCTTCCACCCACTGGGAGCTCATTCCCCAAGTGGATGCAACAGCTGGAGCTGAGCTGACCTGAAGCCAGGAGCGTCTTCCAGGTCTCCCACATGTGGTCCCAGGCCACAAGCAGGGAGCTGGATGGGAAGCGGGGCTGCCGGGATTAGAACTGGCACCCATAGGAGATCCTGGTGGTATGCAAGGCAAGGATTTAGGCACCGAGTCATCGCAGTGGGCCTCAGAAGATATTTCAAATTTTTTCTGACCTTGCAGATGTAAATTTCAAGTAGGCCCAGCTCAAGCACAAAGCTGTGCTTGTTGATCTGTGATTAATTTTGAAGTGTATTGTGTGTGAGGGAAACTTCCTATTTGATTGCATTTAACCCTTGCCTAACTCTCTGCTGAACACCTGTGTTCTTTTTACTTTTTACTTGATGAGCTCTTTATTTAGTGGAGCATTAAGCCTTTGACTATAACATACATTTAAAATAAGTTATCTCTAAAAGAAAAAAAATTGTTCCTTGTCTTCCTGCAAGCTACGAGTAGAGGTTTTTTGGTAGTGCCACAGTGCCATCTAGTGTCTCAAAGTAGTAAATTCTAGAGTCAAGTTATTTCCCCCATTATGGTTTGTTTTTTTTTTTTTTTTTTTTTTTAAGGAAACTGAGATTATATTCACTTTCTTGTTTGGCTTTGTCCATAATGTTAATAAACTTCTGTAGTTCAGAATCGTCATAAAAGGCTAAAAGTTCCCTAGGAGAAGTCAAAGAGGATTTTAGAGCTTCCTTGTACATTTTCATGATCTGAAGTGTTGCCTTTGATTTTTTTTTCATTGGTTTGGGCTTTTCCTCCTGAACCCTGTTGGAGCCTCGGGGCCTGGGCCGGGCCAGGCTACAGTGCCCAGGGGCTTCGTGCTGTGCTGTGGGAAAGTCCCTGGCAAACTGCTCAGCTGCCAGAGGACACTGCCAGGTGGCCTGAGGCCCAGCACCAATCAGACCCTGCGCTCTGCTGCCCTTACTCCGGTGGAATTATCAGACATCATCATTTGTTCCTGGCCCTTATCATCTTTCTTGTCTGAGATTCAGTTTTTGTGCCAGATGTGCTCATGGACAAGTTCCCTCTCTAAAACTCAGTTTTCACATCTGCAAAATGAGGGCAATGATTAGGCTTAAATAACCATGTATGAATGGACTGGTCCTTCTCACTAGATGAGTCCCACCAGCTGTTGGCTGTTGTTCATTTGAGGAGGCTACAGAAATTCACATAGCATTTGCAATATCTTTCTTTTTAAAAGATTTTTCTTTAGGAAGCAGATTTACAGAGAAAAGGAGAGATAAAGAGATCTTCCACCTGCTGGCTCACTCCCCAGGTGGCCACAACAGCCAGAGCTGGGCCGATCTGAAGCCAGGAGCTCCTTCCAGGTCTCGCACGTGGGTGCAGAAACCCAAGAACTTTGGCCACCCCTACTGCTTTCTCAGGGGAGGCGCAGGACTAGAACTGGTGTCTATACGACGTTAGCGCTGCAGGTGGAGAGTTACCCTGTAACACAACTGCACCAGCCTCTTGCATTTTCCCTTCCTTCCTTCCTTCCTTCCGTCCTTTCTTTCTTTCTTTCATTCCTTTTTAGCATTACAGACTATATTCATTTATTGGATCTTGTTTTAAAACTTAATATCCAATTCAACATCGTTCACAAATTTTAAGAAACCAAGCTACATAATGCTTCCAACAAAATCGCAAACAGATGGTTAAAATCTGAAATGTGACCTCTGCATTATCTTTCGATCACATTTTTTAAAGATTTATTTGTTTTTATTACAAAGTCAGATGTACAGAGAGGAGGAGAGACAGAGAGGAAGATCTTCCATTCGATAATTCACTCCCCAAGTGACCGCAACGGCTGGTGCTATGCCGACCCGAAGCCGGGAACCAGGAACCTCTTCTGGGTCTCCCACGCGGGTGCAGGGTCCCAAGGCTTTGGGCCGTCCTCGACTGCCTTCCCAGGCCACAAGCAGGGAGCTGGATGGGAAGTTGGGCCGCCGGGATTAGAACCGGCGCCCATATGGGATCCTGGTGTGTTCTAGGCGAGGACCCTAACCGCTACGCTACCACGCGGGGCCCCAATCACATATTTTGCCAGGAACTTTGTGATGCCCTCTTGTGTTTGTGGAAAGGCAAATGATGTCCCACCCACCCCCCCCACCCCCCCAGACAGCCGGATGCAATCCCAAGACCTGGGGGCACTACCCTTGCATGGCAAAGTCCCGCAGGGTCTGCGTCCTTCCCCTCCACCCCCCACCATGGAATCACTAGGTCCTTGTGCTTTAACAGGGAAACTGACGGAGCTGCTGCACACGCAGAAGAGGAATGGCAACTGAGACAGGAACTGGAGGGATGCTGCCATGCAACCCAGCTGGGGGCGAGCCACACATTTTCCCTGGCAGCCTCTACTGGGAGCGGCCTGATTCCAGCCCAGGGAACTGATACCCCACCCACTTCCAGCCTTCGGAACTATCAGAGAAATTGTTGCTGTCCTTTGAAGCCACAAGTCCGTGGCAACTGGCCAGAGCAGTACAAGCCCACTACTGCAAGATCCTCGGGACAAAGGCGCCTGCAGGCCACATGCAGGAAGATGCAGAAAGAGGAGGGGCTTAAACCTGTTAGCCTTCTTCACTGCTCCTCACCTTTCCTCCCAGTTGCACAGAAATATCCGGCCTTACCTAAACTCATACATACACTTTTATCTGGCAAGGTAAAGTCCTAGCAGAACATGCATGGACATTAAAAAAATTTATTTCAAAGGCACAGTTAGCAAGAGAGATTTTCCATCAGCTGGTTCACTCCACAAGTGGTCACAATGAACAGAGCCAGGCCCATCAAAAGCCAGGAGCCAGGAACTTCTTCAGGGTCTCCCATGTGGGTGCAGGGTCCCAAGGCTTTGGGCCATCTTCAGCTGCTTTCCCAGGCCACAAGCAGGGAGCTGGATGGGAAGTGGAGCAGTCAGGACTACAACCAGCTCCCATATGGGATCCTGGCACTACAGGCGACAGCTTTACCAACTTTGCCACCACGTGGCCCCTTGTTGGAAATTTCGGACTGAAGATTCTTGAGAGAAGAAAAAAAGATACTGTTTAAATGGTAATCCGGCTTACTGCTGCCCATGATGTAAGCCCTGTGGCGCCCACTGCCCTGGAGCTCGTTTCTGAGAGACTGCTTTAGAACGTTTCTTCATCAACTTACTGTTGTCGCTGAGAATTTGCGAGAATAATTTGCAGACGTAGCTGAGATTCCTCCAAGTCATCTATTCCAGGAGTGTGATTAAAACCGACTCCTCAGGCACCACCTCTCCCTGGGTATCTTCTCTGCAGGCGGAATTCTTGTGGGAATTCCATTCCGTTTCATAGTCATTGCAAGTTCCTGCTAATTCAAAACTCCTTCTTGGTGGCCCTCTATGCCTTGTTATTCTGAAGGCAGATCTGACGATGTCTGCTTTGGTCAGGGATTTGGTTTTAGTTTTGGTTACCCAGCTCACAGCTTGGCCGACTGAGATCTAAGGTCAGGTGGTTCGGTGCTCAGCTTAGCGCGGGCTGGGCACGCTGGCTGCAGCAGAAGACCACGGAGCAGCCGAGGGAGGACCAGCTGCACACAGGAGAGCTGCTTGGGTTGCTCCGGACTTCAGGCGGCTCCTTCCTGCTTTCCTGCTGTGGCTTTCTGCTAACAACATCACAATGCAGCAAATGTCAAAACTGCCGGAGCTTAGAGCTTAGAAATCCCGACTTCACAGCAATTAAGCACCTTTAAAACTGACAGGAGCGTGTGACATGATGACAAAGGAGTGATTGCAGGACAGACTTAAAGCTGGCAGAAGCTGCAGCAGGCAAAAGCGAGGGGAAGGCCTCAGGCCGGGTGCCCACATTCAGGTGGCTTGCCCATACCCTCACGGCAGGCGGGGACACTGGAATGTGAGCACGTTTTAAACATCAGATCACACACCATGATTTTTCAGCATCTGGAAATTCTTTTTATTTATTTATTTTTTAAAGCTTTATTTATCTTTATTGGAAAGGCACATTTACAGAGAGAAGAGATAAAGATCTTCCATCCACTGTTCACTCCCCAAGCGGCCACAATGGCCAGACCTGAGCCAATCCAAAGCCAGGAGCCCCACGTGGGAACAACGTCCTGAGGCTTTGGGCCATCCTCCACTGCCTTCCCGGGGCGACAAGCGGGGAGCTGGATGGGAAATGGAGCAGCCAGGACACGAATCAACACCGTATGGGATCCCGGCTCACAAGCAAGGTGAGGATTTAGCCACTGAGCCATTGCATCAGGCCCAGGAGATTCTTTTTGCTTGTTTATTTTAATTATTTGAAAGACAGAGAACCAGAGACAGATAAGAACGATCTCTTATCCACTCATTTACTACCCAAGTCTCCCTAAATGCCAGGGCTGGGCCAAGCAGAAATTCCAAGTCCTAGAACCATTGCTGCTGCCTCCCGGGGTCTGCATGAGCAGGAAGCTGGGGTTGGCAGCTGGGGCCAGCTATCAGACCTGGGTGCCCTAATATCCCATGTGGGTGTCTTAACCATCAGGCTAAACACTTAGCGCTTGTCATGTCTGTTCATGTGATCAAGTACATATGAGCTCAAATAGTATTTATCGTTTGTGGCTAGCTCTGTTTTTTGGTTTATGTTCACTTTATTCTGATCAGGAAATCAAACTATATTTCAGTACACCTGGCTGCTCAAGGTCAGAGAAGGAGTCGGGTGTACTTGACGCCAACCAAGTCCTTCTGCTCTACCACACTGCTTGCCCAAGAGGTGGGATATGAATTTGCCATGTAACCCAATATTTGTTAGAAAACTCCAATGCAATTAATGGAGGAAGCTGTTGGCTTCAGATATATGAGAATATTTTCTCAAATGATCACTATAGCTCCCTGGCTCTGAGCTCCCAGGTGGCAGGGCTTGGGATGGGAGGCCCAGGCCCCTCGGCCAGCCACGGACTTGGAGCCAGGCAGATGGATTGCCTCTGGACGTGGCTTGGATCCAGAGGGAGAGCTGGATCCATTGGCTCACCGTGTGCTCACAGTAGGTGGGTCAGTTTAACCCCAGGGGCGGGGATTGGATCTGGAGGGAGACCTGGGCCAATCAGCCTGCTGGCTGCTTGGAGCCAGAGTTAGAAGCTAGCTCCAGTTCTGAGCTCCCAGGTGGCAGGGCTTGGGCTGGGTGGTCCATGGGCTTCGCCCAGTACCTTTGGCCCCAGCCACCCAGCGGTGGGATCTCGAGGGGGGAAAACATGAACCTTTAACATTCAGACTGACCCAGCAGCCCTAGAGGGATAGCAGAGCTGGGGTAGTTAGTAATGACCAATGCTGAATACCACTCTTTGGGGCAAACTAAAGCTAGGGCTGGGGGCCTATCTAGCAGGGCTAGATCACAGTACTCACCAATGAGAGTGGAAACAGAGGATGGGTAATGTTAGGCTGGGCCATGACACTAACCAGTACACAAGAGAACTGGGTCTGAGGAAGGATTCTGTGGGGTATGCGTGGGCCCACCCCTGTGATCTGAAATTTCAGCTGGTTTGTTTGGAGCTGGGGGTGGTGACAGGTTGAGCTAGACATGACCATGGAATCACCAACACTCATGTACTGGGGTTGGGTACAAGCTGGGTTGGTCCAGACTGTAGCACCTGCAGACACATCCAAGAATATGGTATCTTGGCCATATCAAGAATAGGACCACAACATCTACTGCTCATACATATACGCAGGACAGAGGGGTTAACCTATGACTGGTAAGGGCCTAGCACCCACTGACATGGGTGAGCTATGGGTCTCGGAGCGGGTCTGGGAGGGAAATAGGGCAACTCCCTTATGGGCCGTTGTTCCTGCTCGTGAACATGCAACTCAAGCCTGGGTGTTGATCAGATCGGGCAGGGTAACTCCAACTATCTGCACACATGTGGAGTGGTTTTAGAGGGGGTGGAGTGGGCAGGGCCAGGCCAACCTTAGCTCACTGGTAAGTGCAGGAGTCAGGCTGGAAAGTGGGGCATGTTTGGTTAGGTTATCACACCTGCTGGTTTGCATGAGTCATGGATGGGAGTGGACTGAGCATGGCCAGACTGTAGCACTCACCAGCAAGAGTTGGGACTGGGTGCAGGCCAGGATAGGCCAGGCTGCAGTATCTGATGGCAAAGGTTAAGACAGGGAATGGACTGTGCAGAGCTGGGTCAGAGCAACCACTGGCATGCTCAAGGTCTGGGGCTGGAAACAGGCCTGGTTGGGGACTTAGGGAACGCCCCGGCTGGATTGTGGTTTCCACTGGTGAGCACGAGCGCCAGAATGGTGATGGTCTGGGCTGGACATGGCTGCAGTGTCCCTTGGCATGGGGTGGACAGGCTCTGGGGTGTGCCATACTGGGCTAGACTCCAGCATCCATTGGTGCTCATGAGAGCCAGAGCGAGTGTAGGACAGGTTGGGCTAGGTTTCCGCTCCCACTGGGTCAAGTAAGAGCTGCATCAGGGCATAGAATAGTTGTGGCTGGGCTGTAACACCCAACAGTAAGAACCGGGTTGGGTATGAGCCAGTTGTGCAAAGTTACTATTGCTACCAGGACAGGAGGTGGACTAAGTCAACCCGGACCAAGGACCCACCGGTGTGTGAGATCTGCTACTGAGAGGGGACCCAATAGAGGAGACTGGGGGACTCTTTTGTTGGGGCACAGTCCCTGCAAATGATCACAAGAACCAAAGCAAGGAGCAGCCCAGAGCAGACCAGGTTACAGTACCTGCCAGCATATGTGAAGCTCAGGTAGGGGGGCGGGCCAGGCTAAGCCAGTCCATAACACCCACGGGCAGATCTGAGGACCAGGATGGAGTGAAGGACAGACTGGGTCTGGCCACATCAACAGCCAGTTCACATTAGGACCAAGACTTGGGGCTGACTGTGCCAGGTTGGGCAGAAGCTCTAGCCAGTGTGAGCTGGAACAGGGGCAGACCAAGCCCGTTCAGGCCACAGCACCCACTAGCAAATGCTGAGGTGAGACAAGCCTCACCAGAGGCGCCCATATGGGATCCTGGCGCGTTCAAGGCGAGGACTTAAGCCGCTAGGCCATGCCGCCGGAACCACCCTCCCCCCCCCAAAAAAAACCAAAGTTTTCAAGTTCTAAGGGAATGACCCACAATTAAATAGGAGAGGAAAACTAACAGATTTGTTAAAATTGACATGGTTCAATGAGAACAAGAAATGTCAGCAGCATTACCATTCATGCGCCAGCAGTGTGCAGGGCCATGAAGTGAGACTTGCACCAAATGCAGGAGAGACTAGTGAGCATGCCATGGCACCAACGTGACTGCAAGAAGCCTTGAGACTTGGTAGCTGAAATCGCTGACTTGCTTGTTCAGCAACTCATACTTTTCAGTTTCTGAAGAATTACAGCAGCAGGTACCAGTGAGAGTTACTCCTCTTGCCATTGTAATGCCTTTTAAAAAATTGATCTATTTTTATTTGAAAGACCGATTTTACAGAAATAGAAGGAGATGCTTGTGGCCTGGGAAAGCAGTCGAGGATGGCCCAAAACTTAGGGACCCTGCACCCGTGTGGGAGACCTGGAGGAGGTTCCTGGTTCCCGGCTTCAGATCGGTGCGCACCGGCCCGTTGCGGCTCACTTGGGGAGTGAATCATTGGATGGAAGATCTTCCTCTCTGTCTCTTCTCCTCCTCTCTGTATATCCGGCTTTCCAATAATAATAAATCTAAAAAAAAAAAAAAGAAATAGAAGGAGAGACTGAGGGAAATATCTTTCGTCTGCTGGATCATTCCTCAAATGGTTGCAACAATTGGGGCTGAGCTGATCTGAAGCCAGGAGCCAGCAGCTTCTTGCAGGTCTCTCACATAGGTGTAGGATCCCAGCTTTGGGCCGTCCTGCACTGCTTTCCCAGGCTATAAGCAGGGAGCTGGATGGGAAGTGGAGCAGCTACCATATGCGATGCTGGTGCAGCAGGGTAGAGGACTGGCCTGTTGAGGCACTGCACCAGCCCCTTCAATGTCTCGATTGCACAGCTTGGGTCTGGATTCTTGCAGGTGAGCATCCCTGCTTAAATTCTAATAACACAGCATTTGTTTTTGTGGAATTCGTTCTGCTTGTCTTATAGTTATGGCAATATACTGTTTTCCCAGTGCAAGCAGTGATAGAGGAGTGGCGCTTGAGCTAGTGACTAAAATGCCACTTTGGATGCCAGCACCCGTGTTGGAGGGCCTGCGTTCCAGTCTCAGCTCAACTTCTGATTCTAGCTTCCTGCTAATGCACAGCCTGGGAGGCAGCAGCAGTTGGATCCCGCTGAAGCCTGCTCAGGGGTTTGGCTTGGCCCTGTTCCTCCTGTTGTGGGCATTTGGGATTGAAGCAGTATACAGGAAATCTCTATTTACCTGCTTCTGGTGGTCTGTCTCTGCCTTCTAAACAATTTTTAAAGAACAGATTGATATGTTATATATGTGTGTGTATATAAATGTAAGTCTATGGTAAGATTATTAAGAAAATTATTTCTCAGTTTGTCATTGCATGCTTTTAGTAAAGTTCCTTTTTTAAAAAAATATTTATCTTTACTGGAAAGTCAGATTTATAGAGAGAAGGAGAGACAGAGAAAGATCTTCTGTCCACTGGCTCACTTGCGAAGTGGCTACAACAGCTGGAGCTGAGCTGACACGAAGCCAGGAGCCAGGAGCTTCCTCTGGATCTCCCACGCAGGTGCAGGGTCCCAAGGCTTTGGGCCGTCCTTGATTGCTTTGCCAGGTCACAAGAAGGTAGCTGGATGGGAAGCAGGGCTGCCGGGATTAGAACCGTTGCCCATATGAGATCCTGGTGTGTGCAAGACAAGGAATTTAGCCACTAGGCTATCATGCCGGGCCCCTAGTAACGTTTCTTAAAGTTTCTACTTACTACTTATTTATAATATGGAATGGTAATTATACTTCATAGGGCTTTAAAAGAATTAACCGATGTATATAAAGTGAAAAACAAAAACAAACAGGAAAAAGCCCTCTCCTGATTTGCTGTTACCTCTAGGAAGTGTATCTTAGTGAGAATGGAAAGCCTTCGCAAGCCGCCCCCCGAGTTAGCCACTTCAGATTAATTTTCTGCCACTTCCTTCTTCAATTAACTTTTCACGGATCTCCAACTGTCCCAGGTGGCCAGCTGTTTGCTGGGTTAATGATTAAGGCAGCCAACTAAGTCCTGGTTAACCCGGAGACTCGCTGGGTGCTGCCTGTTCCTGTTTTGGAGGATGTTGTGAGCTTCAAATGTCTGCCGAGCTCCGAGGAGTCCAGCCCGCATGTGTCCGGCGCCTGGCTGACGCACAGCGGCTCCTGCCTGCCACTGTGTGATAGGGGCTTTCAAAGAGCCCCTTTGTTGATTAGATAGGTATTAGAAGATGAACTAACCTTCCATTTAAGGGATATAAAATGTATTGTCTTGAAGTATTATCATTTTAAGTTTTGCCAGGCAAGACGTAACAACATTTTGTCAAGAATCTTTCTATCTTTATTTATGTGTTAAGCTGCTTTATAATTTTACTTTGTATGTTGCTTATATCATTTTTGGTATTTGAGGTACAATAATAAAATACGTTAAATAAAAAAAAAACAAAGAGCTGCCATGAGATCAAGGTGAATAATTAATAAAGAGAACAAATGCTTTTGTCTTTATATGTTCTACAGTACAATCCCAATTTTGTAGAAACATAAGCTATAAAATGAGTATTTTTCTTTTTACATATTTTTTAATTTAGTCCAAAGGCAAGGTGACAGAAAGGAAGAGCTCTTCTAGTCACTGCTTTACTTTCTGAATGGCTCCAACACACAGGCTAGAGCAGGCCCAAACCAGAGCCAGAAACCCACCCGAGTGTGGCCACATGGGCGGCAGGGCCCAAGTGTTTGGGCCATTTTCCTTTTCCTTACCAAGCACATCAGCAAGGGATTGGAAGGGAAGCAGGGCAGCTGAACTTGACTCACCACGCTGATATGGGATGTGTTGTAAGCAGCAAATTACCAGCCCCCAAAATGGGTTTATCTGCATAGGAAAACAGGCAAAAGAACAGACAGGAAGTCTAATAAAGGCGTACCTATACAAGTTCTCAAGTGGTGAATTAGGGATAAAAATTTCTTTATTTTGTGCTTTCCTATACATTTGTTTAAAGATTTATTTTTATTGGAAAGGCAGATATACAGAGAAGAGACAGAGAGGAAGATCCTCCATCTGTTGATTCACTCCCCAAGTGACCGCAACAGCTGGAGCTGAGCCGATCTTAAGCCAGGTGCCTGGAGCCCCCTCCGAGTCTCCCACGTGGGTGCAGGGTCCCAAGGCTTTGGGCCGTCCTCCACTGCTTTCCCAGGCCACAAGCAGGGAGCTGGATGGGAAGTGGAGCTGCCAGGATTAGAACCGGCGGCCATATGGGATCCTGGCATGTGCAAGGTGAGGATGTTAGCTGCTAGGCTACCATGCCGGGCCCCATAACTATTTTTTTAAAAAGTTATGAAATATAGCCTACATAGAGAAGCATTAAGTATATAACGAGTATATGCTTTTTGATTTAAAAGAAAAAAAATCCCAATCTGATTTAACTGTCATCCTCGCCAACCAGAACAGTGCAGGAGTCTCCCACACGTACTTGCCTAATTATAAAGCTCAGCCTCCGAAAGTAAGTGCTAATTCCTGATAAAGATGAGCGTGGCAATGTGAAGCCACAGAAGAACGTGCAGCTGTGTGTCTTCATTGCCACAGATCTCCATTCCATGGAACATACAACATACATACTTGTGACTTCCTACAGATGGACTTGGGGATCTTATAAATTGTGCTGCTATAAATATTCTTTTTAAAAAATGTTATTTATTTGAAAGGTGGAGTTATGGAGAGAGAGGGACACAGAGAAAGAGAGAGATCTTCCACCTGCCAATGCCTCCCCAAATGGCCAGAACAACCAGTTGCTGAGCCAGACCAAAGCCAGGAGCCAGGAGCTTCTTCCCGGTCTCCCACAGAGATGGCAGGACCCTGGGGCCATCCTCTGCTGCTTTCTTTGTTGTCTTAGCAAGGAACTGAATAGGAACTGAAGCATCTGGGTCTTGAATGGTGCCCACACAGCATGCTCGTGTTCCACTAAGAACATTCCTAAAAGCTTATCTCGCCACGCAACACGCACACACAAGTTTCTCCAGGGTGTATGCACGGGGCATAATGGCTGCGCTGGAGGTGGTTTCTCTGCAGCTTTGCTAAGATGAAGCCAAACTGCTTTCCAAAGGATCTTGTACTAGTTTGCCCTCCCACCAGCAGTGCTTGAAGGCGCCAATCTCCACACTGTTCTCAAAATCTGATATTGTCGGGTGGATATATACGTGATATTTTTTTTAAAAGACCACAAATGAAAATGTTTGCCAATTCAGTTGGTTCGTAAGTGGTGCCCCACTGTTGCTTTAACTTGTGTTTCTCAGAATGTTAATGAGGTTAATCACAACTATGTTTTTTACATATATATATGCATAAACATAGTTTATATATATATTTACTGTCCCAATATATAAAAATATATATATTTAAGATTTATTTTCTTTTTATTGGAAAGTCAGATATATATGCATAAACATAGTATATATATGTATATATATTTACTGTCCAAATATATATATATAAATATATATATAAGACTTATTTTATTTTTATTGGAAAGTCAGATATACAGAGAGGAGGAATGAGGAAGATCTTCTGTCCATTGATTCACTCCCCAAGCTGCGACAGTGGCTTCAGATGACCCAACCCGAAGTCAGGAGCCAGGAACTTCTTCTGGGTCTCCCACACGGGTGCAGGGTCCCAAGGCTTTGGTCGTCCTCGACTGCTTTCCCAGGCCACAAGCAGGGAGCTGGATGGGAAGCAGGGCTGCTGGGATTAGAACCAGTGCCCATATGGGATCCTGGTGCATGCAAGGCATGGACTTTAGCTGCTAGGCTACTGTGCCAGGCCCACAACTAGGTTTATACTTAAAATCAGAACTGTGAGAATCATTTTGCAGTTGAAGAAGATACATTTATACTTGTACATGTGAGGGCATTTCAAAAAGTTCATGTAAATGAGACTGAAAAGTTATTTAGCCACAAAAAGTTTTTGAACTCCATGCATACAAGAGGTCTTCAAAAAGTTAATGAAAAATGCATATTATGAAATTGTTTTACATGAATTAAAAATTTTTCTTTTTTGTTTTTATTAGAAAGTCAATTTTATCAGAGAGAGGAGAGACAAAGAGGAAGATTTTCCATGTGCTGGTTCACTCCTCAAGTGGCAACAATGGCTGTAGCTGAACTGATCCGAAGCCAGGAGCTTCCTCCAGGTCTCCATGTGGGTGCAGGGTCCCAAGGCTTTGGGCCGTCCTCGACTGCTTTCCCAGGCCACAAGCAGGGAGCTGGATGGGAAGTGGAGCAGCCAGGACACGAACTGGCGCCCGTATGGGATGCTTGTGCACACAAGGCAAAGATTTAGCCACTAGGCTACTCTGCCTGGCCAATACATGAATTTCAACAATTCTTTTGCACAAAAAAACTTCTCTTTTATTTAAACTGTTTCGAAAATGTTTTTATTTGCTTATCCCTTTTTTTTGTGGGGAGGGGAGTGGGGCAGGGAGAGTGTACTCCCATCTGCCACTTTACTGTCCAAATATAGGAAACTGGCAGGCCTGGTCCAGTGGAAGCTGGGTCTCCAAGTGGGTAACAGGAGCCCCATTATTTGAATCTCACAACTGTGCCCCAAAGTGCTCTTATCAGGAGTGGAGCCAGGACTAGAACTAGGGACTCAGATACAGGATGTAGGCATTCCAACTGACCTGCTAATGACTAGGCCAAATGTTGCAGCCATACTCATCTGGGGAACAAGCAAGAAGACAGTTTTCTGCAAAGATGTATTGACCTGAAGCCAAGCGGCTGTGCAGCAGACGGAACTTTTAAAACAGAAAAAAGCAGAGAGCAGACTGACTGCCCGGAAGCTTATACAGGGAGGAGGCTTTTCTCAGAAAAAAAAAAAAAAAAAAAAAACCCTCCAAAAAACAACAAACATCTGTTGAAAGAAAGTGATCTGGAGGTTTGTCCAAGGTCCTTTAAGAAAAGCAATCATTCAGTGGTGAGTTCTGCTACTTTCTCATCTCCCACTTATCTCCCACTCCGCCCACTTAGACAGGCAGCGGTCCCAGGTGCCCTATCTGTGGTGTAGCCAATCCCCTGAGCCTCACTCCCTCTCCCCATCAAGTCTTGCTGTTCCTGGCCTTGGGCTCCTTAGCTTGCAATCAGTTTCTTCTCCTACCAGGTTAATCTATAGTCCCCAGGCCTTCGCTTTTTAAGTTCCTTAGTTTCTCCAAAGCCTATCTCTCACTGCATACCCTTGTGTTGCTTAGTAACCAGAGGCCACCCTCCAACACCAGATTGCCCCCACCAGGGCTGTCTGCCTAACCCTAAGAGGAGCTTGCTCTCTCTACCCAGAGAGTTCCATTTTGCCATGAACTCTTTCTATGTTCTCCTGCAAGTCCTGATGGTTTTTTGTTTTTTCATGCAGTCAGTATCCGTTTAAATTGATCCACCTAGTTACCATCTGCAGTCCTTCTGGAATTTCTGATTTTCTGCACACGACCATTTCCTCAATGGACGTGTTCTCTCAGTTTTGTTCTTCAATCTTGGAAGAATATTTTTCCAGTGGGAATAGGATTTGAGTATGGCAGGGTTTTGTGGGTTTTGTTTGTTGTTTGTTTTGAATTTTAGCACATGTAAATATCTGGCATCCAGTTTATCAAAAAGTTAGGTCAGTCTCGCCAGTTCTCCTTTAATATGATCAATCTTCTTTTAGTTGCTTTTCAGATTTCTGCTTTGTCTGTGGTTTTCTGGAGTTCTGCTGTGATGTGACTGGTTTCCATTTCTGTTTATTTATCATGCTTAGGAGACACAGAAAGTCTAAAATCTGTGGGTTGGTGTCATGTAATAGAAATGGTTGACTGTTCAGCAAGTATCTTTTAAAATATTACTTCCACTGCATTCTTCACTACTATAATGAAATGTATGTTTCTCTTACCTAGTCCTCCACTTGTCTCAAACTTCCTTTCACATTTTCCACTCTTTTTGTCTATCCATAATCAATTCTGGATAAATTCTTCTGATGTATATTCTAGTCCATAGATCAGCATTTCTTTTTCTGAAAAAAAAAAAAAAATCAGGGCCCGGCATGATAGCGTAGTGGTTAAGGTCCTAGCCTTGCATGCTCCAGGATCCCATTATGGTCACCGGTTCTAATCCCGGCTACCCTGCTTCCCATCCAGCTCCCTGCTTGTGGCCTGGGAAGGCAGTCGAGGACAGCCCAAAGCCTTGGGACCCTGCACCCGCGTGGGAGACCCGGAAGAGCTCCTGGCTTTGGATCGGCATAGTGCCGGCCGTTGCAGTCACTTGGGGAGTGAATCATTGGACGGAAGATCTTCCTCTCTGTCTCTCCTCCTCTCTGTATATCTGCCTTTCCAATAAAAATAAATAAATCTTTAAAAAAATCAAACATTTAATATTTCAGGCCTTTCAGAGTATAACATGATGATGTCTGTCATGACTTTTTAGCTCTGTTTTTGTAGGACACACTTAGTCACGACTACAAGTAAATGAGTGAGTATATCTTTGTTACAATATAATTTTATTTAGGAAAATGAGCAGGAGGTACATATTTGCCTACAGACTGTTGTTTACCAATTGCTGTTGCCTCCAATAATTTTTTTAAAATAAGGATTTATTTATTTGAAAGGGAGAGTTACAGGTAGAGAGGGCGAGGGAGAGAATCTTCCATCCACTAGTTCACTCCCACATGGTTGCAACTTCTGCCGTTGGGTCAGAGAGAAGCCAGGAGCCAGGAGCTTCTCTGGGGTCTCAATGTTGTTAATAGGGTCCCAAACACTTGGGCCATCCTCTCTTGCTTTCCCAGGTGCGTTAACAGGGAGTTGGATTGAAAGTGGAAGAGTTACACCCAGCGCAAAGGCTCAGCTGGCTAGTCCTCCCCTTCAAACACCAGATCCCATGTGGGTGCTGGTTCATGTTCTGGCTGCTCCAGTTTCCATTCAGCTCCTTGCTTGTGTCTTGGGAGGGCAGCAGAGGATGGCCCAAGGCTTGGGACCCTGCACCCGTGTGGGAGACCCAAGGGAGGCTCCTGGTTCCTGGCTTCGGATCAGCTTTGACCATTGCAGCTGCTTGAGGAGTGGGCCAGGGAATGGAGTCTTTCTCTCTCTCTTCCCCCTTATCCCTGTAAAAGTCTGTCTTTCCAACAGCAAGTAAATAACTTTAAAAAGAAAGAAAGAAAGAAAGAAAGAAAGAAAGAAAGAAAGAAAGAAAGAAAGAAAGGAAGGAAGGAAGAAAGAAACTGGAGCATCTGGGACTTGAACTGGAAGCAATATGGGATGCCATGTGGCAGCTTTAGCTACTATGCCACAGTCAGCCCCTATCCAATAAATCTCACTGTGTACACTCATTGTCCAATCTCAGTTTTTCATTTCCATTGTCATATTTTCCGTTTCTAGAGATCCTCTTTGGCTTGCTATTATTTGCTATGTCATTTGGAGGGGATATATTTTATAATTTACTTGTTTCTTCAAAGAAAATAAATTTTTTTAATTTGCTTATTACATATGCCAACATTTATTCAGATTATAACATCGAAAGTCGATTAGGGATATTTCTTCTGCATGGTGCATTTCTTTCATTGTTTGCCTGATTGTGTTTGGATGTAAGTCCTTGCTCTAGGATTATTTGTGGGGATTCCCTGACAGTCAAAGGGCACTTCAGGAAGGCAACCTGGGTGGTTAGCAGGTGGCAGGACCCCAAGGTCTTGTGTCATCACCTCTTGTCTCCCAGGGTGCTGGCTGAGCCGGGAGGTGGAATCTGGAAGGAACTCGGCGCCTCCAATCTGCATCTTATTCCCTCAGCTAAACACCTGTGAGTGCCGCCCCCATTACCTTTTAACTTCATTTTGCCCCAATCGTTTTGGGAGTAGATTGGGGCTTTTCTTGGACTTTGGTAGCTAATGCCTTGTGCTCACAATTCCTTATGTAGTTTGTTTTTTTCCCATCCTCTTAAGTGCACACAAAGGCAGTGTCTAGTCATTAACACATCTACTGCGGGATCCAAACCCGCCCCTCAGCTCGCCTACCTTGCAGCAGTGGAGGTGAACGGTGCCAGCCACGTTCTGGGCTTGGGCGGGGACTCTCTGTGTTATTTTGGCTTCCTGTTTGCGTGTTTGTTTCTCCGATTCGCTGCTGTGTCTGCCGCGTCTTGCAAGCCACTGCTGCTGCCGGCTGCCGGCTCCAGAGATGCTTCCATAGAGCTCCTCCTCTACCGTCAGCATCTCAGCCTTGCGGGGTTTAGGGACCCTCAGAAAGTCTAAGTGCTTCCTTTGTTCCTCTCTAATCACCCCAATTGCCTGGGTAACAACCAATTTGCAATCACTGGTTGGGCATTCCTGTTTCCCAGTTCCGATTTTGGCAACCCACCGCTTTCTATCCCTCATTTATAAATGTCCGGTGAACCCGTCCCTTCCAGATTGCTGTCTCCACCACTGTCTTTCTCGAAGACTGAACGTTAGCATATCAGTTGTGAACTGGCTCCAATTTATCTCCTCTACTTCAGCACACCACAAAATTGGCTTGCAAGTCACATAGTGTGTCATGGTGGAATCCCCAAGCAAGCCACGAAGAGAGAAACAAATGGTTAATCTTGTCTTTCTCAGAAACCTTATAGGAGTTTCCTGAGCAATAACATCCACACTTCTTTGCCTAACAATCAAGCCCTCTGCAATGGAATCAACGTTTTTTGGTTTTGTTTTTGTTGTTGTTGTTAATTTCGTTTTATGACACTGTTTCATAGGCTCTGGGATTCCCCCAACCTCTCCCCATGCCCTCCCTCCATGGTGGATTCCTCCACATTGTTGCAGTAGTACAGTTCAAATTCAGTCATGGTTCCTACATTGCAAGCATGTACCATGCATAGAGTCCAGCATATTGTTGCCCACATAAATGCAACAGTCTCTTCGGGAGACCATCTCTGGTCTGAAAGAGGAGCTGGTGTAATATCATCCCATCTAATGAAAACCTACAACATTTCATCAACAACAATTTACAACATTATGGAGTCAATTGACATGGTATGGAGTGATCAATATGTTAGAAAATGCAAGTTCTTAACCACATCCTGTGACTGCTTCATTGACATTTCAATTTTAGTTTATACACATCTGGCTGCTATACACCTTATACTGAACTTGGCGGATTTTAGGATAGTCCCAACTGGTTTATAACTCTAACTAGGTATATGTTAACAATCGAGGCAGAGAGCAGTTTTAGGAGGGGTGTGCAGAGAAATCTTCAATACCTTAAGTGAGGATTAACTAATCCTTGTGTCCTGCCTAGTAAGGTATATGTGAGTCCAAGCTGACCGTTTCCTGTCTAGTTCTAAGCTTTCCTTATTGGTCTCTGTCTATCTAATCTAATTTTAATTTTTTTTGTGGGATGGGCACCAAAGCAACCCTGATGATCGTTGCAAGAGAGGGTGGGGGTCCAAAATTGGAACTAAGTAAGGATCAGAGAAAGCTCCCCTCCCGAAGGAGTCCCGAAGGAGGTTTACTGGTCTTCTGTTCCTGAGGCCCACTCAGGGCTCCCGGATATTGTTCCGATCACATTAGCTCCTGTGAGGAAGGATCTGGGCATCTTCCATCCCTTGTGGGAGATCTGAAATGGAGTGGATGACCTCAGAGTTCTTGGCTTACGAGGGCACTCCAATTCCCCGTGGTCTCCTTGGCAGTTGGGATGTAGTCCTTGGTGCCTGTACTGATAGTCCTTGATGAGGATCCGAGAGTCTCCAGGGTTATGATACAAGCCTCCTCCTGTCTGCCTGCTTCGCTCTGGGGTCCCCCCCGCTCTGTGCATATGATCTCCTGTTAAGAGGTTGTCAGGATCGCTCTTGGGAATCACCGTATTTTATCCGAACCACTCAGCTCTCTGCTCTTGGCTCCTGCCAAATGGAATGACTTGCTGTTTCCTCTGTATTTCTCAAATTTCTTCACCTTTGTGATTTGCCTGAAAAAGTCTTTTGGAGCTTCTCCACATACAAACGTTCCCAAATGCACCCTCTTGCCCAGAAAAGAAGTTCTGCTTGACTCACGTAACTCTTTCAACATGTTACCAACACCTTTTCTGGCCTCTGTAGTCACAGCCAAATATTCAGTAGGGGCAAGATCATGATAACTTGGCTAGCTTGGAGGAGATTGCTGGAACAGCTCCCTCCTTAATTCGTACATAGCTTGCGGTGGGAAGCTAGAAAGATGATTCAGCCAGACACACAAGGGGGCTCAAAGTCTAAGGGGAAATAACCATTGGTCACAAAAACAGCATACTGGACCCAGAATGAACTAGCCAGCATCTGCAGTTAGTCACGAGAATTCCAGAAAGTTGGCATTTGGAAGGACGACAGGTCTGTAGCATTTGCGAGTATCACCAGAAAGAATGGCATAGGCTGGGCCTTTGCCTAGTGGGAGAACCCTGGATTGGGACACCTGCATCCTGACCATTGTAGCTTCCTGCTAATACATACCAGGTGATGGCTCAAGTTGTTGTGTCCCTGCCATTTACATGGCAGGCATCTTGGATGGCATTCTGGGCTCCTGACTTTGGTCTGGCCAGATCTGGCTGATGCAAGCATTGGGGAATGAGGGGCACAGTGAATGGAGCTCTGATTGTAAATAAACTAATAAATATTTTAAAAAATAAGAATGACCGGTTGCCTATAGTTACTACTGTATTTGAGGTCAGTCCAGGGCCTTGGAAGAGGAAGGGCTGCCCATTTCCTGAATCCCATCTAACAGTTCACTCTGCCCATACCAGATGAGTTGGCTGGGCAAAACAAGACCTTGGAGTTGCCAAGACAACCAAGGTGAAGGGAGTTTCCCTTCTGCTTCTCTTCCCAGACCTCGGGAGACCTAGGCCATGCTCCCAGGACAGGACAAGATAGTCACTTGAACACTCTCATTCAAGACACCTCTCTATCAGCCCAGACACGTAGGTCCCCCCTACCCCTCCCTATGTTCATGATTATGAGAAGAAAGGAAAACAACCTTAAAAAAGGCCATCTGTTTTTCCTGAAACCAGTGCCCAGTCAGAAACTCCACTCCCACTCCCTACCCCTCTGTGGAGGAGCGCTTTCTTATCGCTTTGCTTTGAATAAAGACTCTGTTTCCACATGCACGTGCTTCCTGGCTTTTTATTTCTATGCTAAGCTGAGGAAAACCCACAGAGCTTCACCTATAACATACCAGACAGGTCTGTTACCTGAATTATGAGATGTTATCACAGGTGTTTGTGTACATTGCAGATCCATCAAATGTGCACAGTTCTTTGTATGTCAGTTATTCCTCTATGAAGTTGTTTTTAAAAAGGATGGACAAGGTGACATTTAGTTGCTGTAATTTGTGGACAGTTTCCCTAGTTCTCACAACAACAACAGGCCAAAGAAAGTGTAAAAATTATCAGACCTTGGGCCAGCATTATGGTGTCTCGGGTTAAGCAGTAGCCTGCAATGCTGGCATACCGTAAGGGCACCAGTGGCTGTTCTCCTTCTGATCCAGTTTCCTGCTTATGGTCTGGGAAAGCAGTGGAGGATGACCGAAGTCTTTTGGACTCTGCACTCATGTGGGAGACTGGAACAGGCTCCCAGCTCCTGGCTTCAGATTGGCTCAGCTCTAGCGGTTGCAGCCATTTGGGGAGTGAACCGGTAGATGGAAGTTCTCTCTCTTTCTTTGCCCCAGCTCTCTATTATCTCTGGCTTTCAAATAAATAACTAAATAAATTAAAAAAAAAAGAATCCCGGAGATAAGGACTAAGGCCCTACAGAAGGGTTGAATGATGATGAAAGTGAGCTGGCTGATTCTGTGGGCCTGCAAGCGACTGGAGTCTGAGAGATGCTCCCTACCTTAGCGCCCTAACTTGGTTAGACTGCTCCTGCCACCTAGGGCAGTGTTGGTTTCACAGGTGTGGGCAAGATTTGGAGTCTGGAGACCTGCCATGAGCAGTTGAGTCAAGGAGGTCACAATAGTAAAGGAGTGGGAGGGAGCAGAGTATCGTAGAGGAACGTAGAGTACAAAGATTGGCTTCTGGTTACCAATTCTTCCCTCCTTCCTGTCCCACCTTCCTTTCTTTGGTAATTTCTGTTTGTTTATTTATGTATTTATTTATTTATTTATTTTTGTATTGGAAAGGCAGATTTTCACAGAGAAGAAGAAACAGAGAGAAAGATCTTCTGTTCACTGATTCACTCCCCATGTGATCACAATAGCCAGAGCTGAGCTGATCTGAAGCCAGGAGCCAGGAGCTCTTCCGGGTCTCCCACGTGGGTGCAGGATCCCAAGGCTTTGGGCCATACTCTGTTCTTTTCCCAGGCCACAAGCAGGGAGCTGGATGGGAAGTGGAGCAACTGGGACACGAACTGGCACCCATATAGGATCCTGGCACATACAAGGGAGGATTTAGCCACTGAGCCATTGTGCTGGGCCCTGTCTTTGGTAATTATTTCTGCTGTATGTGTGTCATCTCTTGCTCTGCTCTGCAAAATTCCTGGGGCCTAGGCTTTATCTTGTTCACCTGCTATCCTAATTCAGCACAAGTGTCAGATAAAAATGTGAGTGAGGCTATTAGGCCTAGATTTTCAGAGTGAAACAGTAAAGAATGGGGGTGTGGTGGTTGGAACTTAGGTGCACAACATTGGAGAACAATCGGAGATATGATGCCTTCAAAAAGTTCATGCAAAAGGCATATGATGAAAAACTATGCATGAATTTTAATTTGTTTTGCACCCAAAGGATACTAACATTTTAATTCCCTCTTTCCATGAGTTTGTTGAAGTGATATGAGTCTTGGGCAGTTGGGTTGAGGGTCATGAGTTCAGCAACCATACCTCCCCTACCTGTGTAATACTTATTGTCCATCTGTGTGTCAAAGGACATGTACCCGTCATTACCTGGGACCTCAGAGGGGTGGTGTTGCATTGTTGAGTAACAGTTTTCCTCTCAAGCCCCTGTAAATGCCTATGCTGGGGAGGGACTTGCTCTGTGGTTTGAGTGCTTCCTTGCTACCACTTCAGCTCGTGCACTCTGGCTCTTGGCCTTTCGGGTACCCTCTTGCTCTCTTGCTTCCTGTGGACAGACTGCAAGGACAGAGGTAGGAATCGCTCTCCTTTGCTCTTTCGCTTCCAGGCTCACTCTTCCTGAACACGGCCTATGTATGCCTGTATTCCTCACCCTCAGAATAAACCTTACCACTTGTTCAAGTCATGTCAGTGCTTGTGCTTAAAATGTTTTTTAAGAGGCGAGAACCTAGGAAAAAAAACATTGAGTCAAAACCTAGACCACAAGAGAAGTACCCTCTCTATATATGTCGAAAAGACATTTATTATTGGGCTTGGCAGCGTGGCCTAGTGGCTAAGGTCCTCGCCTTGATCCCATATGGCCGCTGGTTCTAATCCCGGCAGCTCCACTTCCTCTCTATCTCTCCTCCTCTCAGTATATCTGACTTTGTAATGAAAATAAAATAAATCTTTAAAAAAAAAAGACATTTATTATCTAGACAAAGAGGTCAGAGGGTAGCTGACAAGAGCAACACTCTAAATAAGTAGATTAAGAGACAATTACATGCACGAAGCAGTGATTATTTACCTTACAGAAGGATTTATTATAGTGCTGTCATTAAAAGCAAAGCCAGCAGAAAAACAAGGTTCACTAAAACATTTGAAATTTGATTCTGTTCCACTGGCATGCACATAACACGTGCACACTTTCCCAGAAACATGTCCAAGAGTTCATGCTGAATATGTGGTTTCTTATTTTTTCACTTTACAGAATCTTTGACATGTAAGAGGTACTTTTAATGGAACTTAGATACATGGATTTGGACAATTATAATCCTTGATTCATGAATACTCTTACTGGTTCATTTGTGATCCTTTTTACCCACTCTGTTGCTGTCTCTCTGCTTATCTACCTATTTAACTAGTCCCTCTCCCTATTTCCCTCTTCTACCACGGTGTTTCTCTCTTTACCTGTTATCCATCCTTCCATCCATCCATCCTGGCTCCTGGCTTCGGATCAGCCTGGCTCTGGTCATTGCAGCTAGTTGGAGAGTGAACCGGTGGAGGGAAGACCTTTCTGTCTCTCCTTCTCTGTATAAATCTACATTTCCAATAAAAAAATGGATAAACCCTTTTTAAAAAGTTAGAAAACCTTGGGGTTGGTTCAGTGGTGCAGCAGGGCAGTAGGCTAGTCCTCCACCTTGCAGTGCCAGTGTCCCATATGGGAACTGATCCATTTCCAGGCTGCTCCAGTTCTGATCCAGCTCCCTTGCTTGTAGCCTCGGAAGGTAGCAGAGAATGGCTTAAGTCTTTGGACTCCTGCACCCACGTGGGAGACCTGGAGGCAACTCATGGCTCCTGGCTTCAGATAAGCTCAACTCCAGCTGTTGGCAGCTGTTTGGGGAGTGAGTGAACCAGTGAATGAAAGATCTCTCTGTTTCTCCTCTCTATAAAATCTGCTTTTCCAGTTAACCAAAGAAATATTTTAAAAAGAAAATTAGGAGGGCCCGGCGGCGTGGCCTAGCGGCTAAAGTCCTCGCCTTGAAAGCCCCGGGATCCCATATGGGCGTCGGTTCTAATCCCGGCAGCTCCACTTCCCATCCAGCTCCCTGCTTGTGGCCTGGGAAAGCAGTCGAGGACGGCCCAAAGCTTTGGGACCCTGCACCTGTGTGGGAGACCCGGAGGAGGTTCCTGGTTCCTGGCATCGGATCGGCGTGCACCGGCCCGTTTCGGCTCACTTGGGGAGTGAAACATCGGATGGAAGATCTTCCTCTCTGTCTCTCCTCCTCTCTGTATATCCAGCTTTCCAATAATAATAAATCTTTGAAAAAAAAAAGAGAATTAGGAAACCTCATTCTCATCCTTAAGGAACAAATCAATTTATCCAGAAAGCCAAGACATTAACAACAGAGAAAACACAACAAAATAACTTACGCAGTTACTATGTCTGATTATATAATATAAACATTGGGAAAAGACTCAGTGAACAACTTAGATTCATACTTTTTGTTTCAGCTTGTGGAATAGAGTGAGGGGAGCTATTTTTTTAAAACCAAAAACTAGCAAAGATATGTTCGTGAGTTTTACTAATATTTAAAAGGGAAATAATTATCTAATTTATGCTTACTCATTTTAGAGAATTAACATTTCCTCATTGATTTTCTTCATGGTAGTTACATAGCTGATCAGGATTAAAAGGATTGAAGGTTAGGGATAAATGGGTAAAATCATTATTTCCAAATTTGTTATTTCTTCTTGTTTTGGGGGGGAAGGGAAGAGATAAAGGAGGGAGCCACACCCAGCCTCCCAAATGTCCCACTACCCAGGGATGGGGAACCATCACCCAGTACCCACCCAGGGTCCCGGTGTGTGCATGTTCTGAGGGTTCTGCCCTAGTGATTTGGATAGTTCTGACATGCTGTCGATTTTGCTGATCCAAGGATGATACAACCCTCCCACTGTCCATTGGCTGACAGGGTCAACCTCAAGTCTCCATTAATCCAGGTTTTTACTGTCATCATTTGGCTGGGGTGCTCATCCAATTTGCTCTGTTCTCCTTCTGCTATGCTATCAAATGGGCTGCCATAGTCTCCATGTGCATCAAGGTCTGTGTCCATTGCTCCATTTTTTTTTTCACTGAGGAGAGCATATTCTTGCAGGCAAGTCAAAGGACCTGGGCCAGTCTACCTGAGCCCCACTGGATCCCCTGCCCCTGGGGCTCATGAATCTAGCACCCACTTCACAGACAGACCAAGAGAGCTGGGCCAGTTGACCCGAGTCTCTCTGGATTCACCACCCCCAGGGCTCATGAACCCGGCACTCACCTTGCAGGCAGGTGGGCACAGGGGCCCAGGTGCTGTGATCTGAGCCCCACCAGAAGAGTGAGGGAATCTTAACTGTGTGTCTTACCTGCCTAGATTGTTAGATTTATTTTTATTGCCATTTTATTTTGTCTTTGCTTAACAATCTTGGTATCCATATTTAATACTAGAAGTAGTTTGAGATTAGTATCAATTACGGCGGTGGTTCTTAATCTTGGCTGCCCATCAGAACCCTGGGTGTTTTGTTTTGTGTTAAGTATCAGCTATCACAGTAGCAAGAATCTGGAGTCTGTGTTAAGTATGTGTTAAGTACTGGTACCCAAGTTCCTGAATTACAGAATCAAATTTGATAGGTTTACCACTGGATACTGCATGAGTAATGAGGATGCTAGGTGATTGCTTTTATTGATTTATTTAAAATAATTTATTTCAGCTTTCACTTATTTGAGAGAAACTGAGTGAAACTGAGAGTCCCCTATGCTATGATTTACTTTCCCAAATGCAGGGCCAAGGCCAGGGACCAGGTCTCCCACGTGATTACAGGGACCCAGGGTGTGCCTCGACAGGGAGCAGGAGTCAGGATGCAGGTGTCCCAAGTGGTACTTAGCCTCTACTTGTGAGATGTTTCCATGGTCATGCCAGATTAGCAAACACTCATTTAGACCCCTGCCTCTCAAACTTTAATATGCACACAGATAGTGCGGGCGGGTTGCACAAATACAGAGTCTGATTTAGTAGGTTTGATGCAGGGCCTAACAGCTCCATTTCTAACAAGTTTCCAGATGATGCCGAAGCTGCTTATCCACCTTTTGAGTAACAAGGATTTGAGACAATCCAGTACAGTAGAAATTTCTTTGAGATGGAAATGGTTTACACTACCTGGTATGGCAGTCAAAGCCACATGTAGTTTTTTTTTTTTTTAAAGATTTATTTTATTTTTATTACAAAGTCAGATATACTGAGAGGAGGAGAGACAGAGAGGAAGTGGAGCTGCCGGGATTAGAACCAGCGGCCATACGGGATCAAGGCGAGGGCCTTAGCCACTAGGCCACGCTGCCAAGCCCAGCCACATGTAGTTTTGATGCACTTGAAATGAAGCTTGCATGATGGAGGGACTAGAATTTTAATATTTCCTTTCAGGTAATTTGCATGTAAATTCAAATAGTCTCATGTGGCTAATGGCTAACATTGAAAACCGCATTTAGAGCATCTTTCTTGATGACTTGCTGAAAGCACTGTAGAACCATTTCAAGCTAGTAGGTCATCATGCTGATTTCTCAAACCTTTGATTTGGAAATGAGCAGCATTGTCGTATACTAAAAGCTGCGTGTGAACGTGACGGCTGGGCGCCTCCACAGAGGCATTTGTCTATAATATGCTTTCTAGGAAATTTTTATTTACCTCAGCTTCTTGATTTGGCTTCTAAAGTTTGTTTCTCATTTGCTAAGTTTTCCAAAGTCATGAACATTTAATAAAGGGAAATGGGCTACTTCGTCTATTCAAAAAAAATTCATCCCCAAAATAATCCTGACTGTCTAATTCAGAGAAGGCAAAACATATTTGCCATTGTTGGCAATTCTATTTACCAAGGATTTAAAATACTTAAGGCTGTTCACACCAAAAGGCATTTGGAGTCAATTTTTTCGCATCGCTGTCAGAACGTTGGCCCATCCTGCACTGCCAAAAACATCTTATGAAGCTTTAGTGCTTGCCTGTTACTTGTAGAAACTGCTAGCAACTGTGCTGCCAGGACAAGAACCTGATTGTTCAGGACTTTAACCTTGAATGTAGCGTGCTTTGCAAGTCTGCAGATTTAGGCTTGCTCTATTTCTCTTTCCCTTTCCTAGCTGACACTATATAATAACAACAACAATAACAATAAAGTGGTTTTCCACAAAGCCTCCCACAAAGCCACAGATTTCCATCTTCTTTCCTCAAACACTTGGGCTGAGCCCCGCCCCATCCCGCCACTGGAGCCACTGGAGAGGCAAAGCCAGAGCCGTGGAGAGCACCGGGCAGTCTGGGCCTCCTGCAGCCAGCTTTCCCAGCCATGTGGCTGCCTGATTCTGTGTGTCTGGATGCCTACAGACAAGTTTTGGGAAGATAACTTCCTGGGAATGCATGAAGGAGGATTCCTTGGAAATTTCCCCAAGCCAGGAACTGAACAACTTCTTTAACTGGAGGAAAATGTTTTCAGTGTAAGCCTCATGTTTGCTTGCCTAATATCACTGTCTTCTTTATTCAAAGCGTGCAGGATTTTCCATGAAGGGCTATTTTTATTCATTTACCTAAACATGCTAGAATCTGTTTTCTCGGCAAGTGAATACCTAGTTGTTCCAACTAGCAATGTGCTAACTTTATCCAGGAATCCGTTTCTTGGATAAGTCACTTATTTGTCTGCAGACTGGCTGTAGGCATCTAGTGCAGTACCTGGTTGTGGCAACCGGTTCAGTTAGCACTTCCTGTCTGCATGAAGAATAAATGTGCTCAGTTATCATGCAGACACATTCCAATGTCAGATGCTGGCTTCAGTTGACTGGTCTGGCACAGAGTGAGATGGGGACAGAGGGGGTGCTATGCTGTCTGATCAGGCTGTTTTCCACTCACTTTTGGAGTCCACTGCACTTAGAGTCAGTCACAGCCCCAGAAAAGAGAGCCTACTTTAACTGCAGGTCCCACCACTCTCTTGCTTTCTCCATTATTTTCATGAGAAATCCTATCTGCTCATAAAACCCTATCTGCATGTTGGGGGCTGGTGCAGTGGCATAGCAAGCTAATCTTATGCCTGCGATGCCAGCATTCTAGCTGCTCCACTTCCCATCCAGCTTCCTGTTTAGGACCTGAGAAAGCAGTTGAGGATGGCCCAAAGCCTTGGGACCCTGCACCCAGCTTTGGACAGGCTCAGCTCTGGCTGTTGCAGCCAGTTGTCGAGTGAATTCAGAGGGAATACCTCTCTCTTGTCTCTTCTCTCTCTTATAACACTTTTAAGTGAAATAAATCTTTAAAAAAAAAATAGAAGTACTGCTATAAAACTTGTGAAGAATTTTTGAATTTTGCCAATTTTTCCTTTTTTATAAAGATTCATTTATTTTTATTGGAAAGGTAGATTTACAGAGAGGAGAGATAGAGAGGAAGATCTTCTCGAGCGGGTTCATTCCCCAAATGGCCATTGAGCTAAGCTGACCCGAAGCCTGGAGCTTCTTCTGGGTCTCCCACATGGTTCCGGGTCCCAAGGACTTGGGTAATCCTCTGCTGCTTTCCCAGGCCACAAGCAGAGAGCTGGATGGGAAACAGAGTAGATGAGACATGAACTGGTGCTCATATAGGAAGCTCATGCTTGCAGGTGGAGGATTATCCAATAGAGCCACAGTTCTGGCCCCTTGACCATTTTTTCTGAATCCAAGCCTTTAAAACACAAAGCACTCAGAATTCTGCCCTTTCAACATTTCTGTTGTTCTCCATTAAACAATTATTCCTAAAATTTAAAATATTAATCCATGTTTTATTTGTTTGAGAGACAGAGACAGAGATCTCCCATCCACTGGTTCACGCCGCGAATGTCCACAATAGCTCAGGCTGGGCCAGGCTGAAGTCAGGATCCTGGGAATTCATCCTAGTATCCCAAAGAAGAAGCAGGAATTCACATCCTCGCATTGTCACTTGCTGCCTCCCAGGGTGCACATTAGCAGGTTTGAATGTGGAGTACTAGGATGCAAAGAAAGCACTCTGCTAAGGAATGAGATCATCCCAAACGGAGTCTTAACCCACTGTGCCAAACACCCACACCTCATTACTAAATATTGATGAGAGATGTATGGGTTGTAAAGTATCAACAGCTTACACTGTCATTTCAAATAAGTAAATTAAAATAGTTTAATAGTTTCTCCAGTGTATGCTTGCCACTGAAGTGATATTGCTTCCATATTATGGCTATTAAAGTCTCTACTTAAGAAAACGCTTTCTTGGGGCCTGCGTGATGGCTTAACTCTGGAAAGTACACAAATTATAAATATAAAGCATCTTAATACTAGCGTATTCACTGATTCACCCAAGCAGTGAACAGAGGGGAGGAATATAGACACATTGGGGCTATATTCAGGGATTACCTGCCCTCCCAGTCTGTCCATGGGAATCGAGAAAGCAAGCAGGGGGCCCAGCACGGTAGCCTAGTAGCTAAATTCTCTCCTTGCAACTGCCAGGATTCCATATGGGCACTGGTTCTAATCCTGCTCCACTTCGCATCCAGCTCCTTGGCTGTGGCTAGGGAAAGCAGTTGAGGACGGCCCAAAGCTTGGGACCCTGCACCCATGTGAGAGATGTGAAAGAAGCTCCTAGCTCCTGGCTTCAGATCAGCGCAGCATTAGCCATTGCAGCCATTTGGAGAGTGAACCAGCTAATGGAAGATATTATCTATCTATCTATCTATCTATCTATCTATCTATCTATCTATGAAGATCTTTCTGTCTCTCCTTCTCTGTGCCTTTCCAATAAAAAATAAATTTTGAAAAACCCTTATTGATTTAGGAAAGGTTTGTATTCTTTCCATTCTGTTCGACTAGTATTAAACTCTAAAGAAAGGTACAAGAGGAAGTCTCAAATACACTGGAGAAACAGGAGGAAGTCATATTGCATTTTGACCAGGTAGGGTCACAGGTTTGGGGCCAAGCCAGGAGAAAACTGACAGTTGGTTTGGAAAAGAAACCAACGAAAACTTGGATTTTGCCAGCCTTAGTTCTTGCTCTTTCCATTCCAAAGCATTTCCTTGTTTTCTAGGCAGAATTAATTGAATATTATAATAGCAGGTATACATTCATTCATTCATGCAACAAATATTTACCAAATTCCCACTTTGTGTGAGGTGCTTCCATATAATGTAAAAGAAGTATTGCTGTTCTATGGCCTGACACGATAGCCTAGCGGCTAAAGGCCTCACCTTGTACATGCTGGGATCCTATATAGGTGCCGGTTCTAATTCTGACAGCCCTGCTTTCCATCCAGTTCCCTGCCTGTGGCCTGGGAAAGTGGTCTAGGATGGCCCAAAGCCTTGGGACCCTGCACCCACGTGGGAAACCTGCATCCTGGGAGACCAGGAAGAAGCTCTGGGCTCCTGGCTTCGGATTGGCTCAGCTCCAGCCATTGCAGCTGCCTGGGGAGTGAACCATCAGACGGAAGATCTTCCTCTCTGTCTCTCTTATCTGTATATCTGCCTTTCCAGTATAAATAAATACATCTTTAGCCGCTAGGCCACGCCGCCGGGCCCATAAATAAATCTTAAAAAAAAAAAAAGGAATAGTGCCATTCTGACATGTGTTATTAGGATTATTGAAAAGCAGTCTCAAATTTATTTTGGCAAAGGAGAACAGCTCAAATTTATTTTGGCAAAGGAGAACAGTAGGGTATAGGCAAATAAAATAATTATTGAAAGTTTATATACATAGTAAATGATAAAAGCATGTGAGTAATGATAAGAGTGAAAGGGTTATAAGATGTGCAAATATATGTTCAGAAGTTAAACGCTACTTTGTTGCTATATTCATTGTCTTCATTTTTAAAATGGGACTAAGAGTACTTATCTCGGGGCAATTGTGAAAGAACATTGTGAATACTGGAAGTTTGCAGGGTTGTCAGTATAGAGTAGGTGCCCATTAAGTAGTAGCCAGTGTTATTATTGGTAGCTTGATTACCTTTACATAGTATCTATAAGCCTTTTGGTGAGCCTAGTCATTGAGAGCTTGTTCTGATATCCATAATGCAAGGTACATTTTTTAGGATAAGGGCTTTAGGCATGTCATGTTAAAAATAGAAATATGGGAAGCAAATGGATCATCAGTGAGAGACAATTTAGAAATCAGAGTAATGTTCCTCCCATGTAATCAAAGGCACATACCCGTAACTAAGGTGTAATTGATAAACTACAGCTTTTGCATATAAGATGTAGAGATGAATTTCAAGTATTTCCATTGTATGAGGATTAGAAAGGTAACGGCTGTTAAAAAATGTAAATCTTGGGACTGTGTGGTGACAGAGCACGCTAAGCCTCTGCCTGCAGCACCAGGTTCCCATATGGGTGCTGGTTCATGTTCTGGCTGCTCCACTTCCCATCCTGCTCCCTGCTTGTGGCCTGGGAAAGCAGTCGAGGACGGCCCAAAGCCTTGGGATCCTGTGCCCATCTAGGTACTGGTTCCCAGCTTCAGAGCAACCCCGCTCTAGCTGCTGGAGCCATCTGGGGAGTGAACCATTAGATGAGAACTCTCTCTCCTTCTCTCTATAAAATCTTCCTTTCCAATAAAAAGAAAATAAATCTTAAAAATTAAATTCCATCCTTTAAGCTCTGCTGTTGCCTAATGCCAAGGGTTTGATTGGGTTAAACTTCTATTTGTTTCTGGGCTCAGCACAGTAGCCTAGCAGCTGTAGTCCTCACCTTGCACATGCCGGCATCCCATATGGGCACCAGTTCTAATTCTGGCTGACCTGCTTCCCATCCAGCTCCTTGCTTGTGACTTGGGAAGGTAGTTGAGGATGGCCCAAAACCTTGGGACCCTGCACCAGGGTGGGAGACCTGGAAGAAGCTCTTGGCTGCTGACTTTGGGTTGGCTCATCTCCAGCGGTTGCAGCCACTTGGGGGGTGAATCATTGGACGGAAGATCTCTCTCTTCCTCTGCATATCTGACTTTGCAATAAAAATAAATAAATCTTTTTTTTTTAAAGATTTATTCATTTTTATTACAGCCAGATATACACAGAGGAGGAGAGACAGAGAGGAAGATCTTCCATCCGATGGTTCACTCCCCAAGTGAGCCGCAACGGGCCGATGCACGCCGATCCGAAGCCGGGAACCAGGAACCTGTTCCGGGTCTCCCACGCGGGTGCAGGGTCCCAAAGCTTTGGGCCGTCCTCAACTGCTTTCCCAGGCCACAAGCAGGGAGCTGGATGGGAAGTGGAGCTGCTGGGATTAGAACCGGCGCCCATATGGGATCCCGGGGCGTTCAAGGCGAGGACTTTAGCCGCTAGACCAAGCCGCCGGGCCCAAAAATAAATAAATCTTAAAAAAAAAAACACTTCTATTTGTTTATGTTAAAGGTCTATTTGCAACCTTAAGAATATTTTTGCACCAAGGTGTTATATCATTTATAATTGATATGACCAAATCTATCTTTGGTATTTGTGTGTCATTGATCTAATATTTCTACTTTCACATTAAAGTTTCTTTGAATTTTGCATTAACACTTGTGTTTTCATTTTTAAGGGATTTAAAAACAATTAGAGCACTTTTTAATACCATTCATCAATGTTTAAATATCATAAACCCATTTTATTTTGGTTTTTAATACTGTAAGTGTTGAAAAGAAGAAACACTTAGGTCTATATTATAGAAAAATATATATTCAGCAGTATTTTTTTTTTAGGTTAGGGTTGTTGACTTTTCTCTTCCTTTTAAATATTTACATATATTTATTGGAAAGAGGGAGCTCCAATGAGACAGTGAGAGACAGCTCTTCCGTAGATGGCTTATTCTCCAAATAACTGCAATGGACAGGGCTGGACCAGCTCAAAGATGCGAGGCTGGAATGGCACCAAGTAGGTGCATGAGCCTGGGCATTTGGGCCACTAGCTTTTCTGCTTTCCTGATGAGTTGCTAGGGAGCTGGATCCCAAGTTGAGCAAACGGGAATCCAGTGTTACTGGTGGCAGCTTAACTCACTGATGCATAATGTTGGCCCCAGATTGTTAATTTCTAAATTAGATTCTAAAATTTAATTCTAAAATCTAATCTGTATCATGTGGGCCCAGTGATACACTGGGTAGCCTAGTAGTTAAATTCTCACCTTGCACATGCCAGGATCCGATTTGGGTGCCAATTCTAATCCTGGTAGCCCTGCTTCCCACCCAGCTCCCTGCTTGTAGCCTGGGAAAGCAGTTGAGGATGGCCCAAAGCCTTGGGACCCTGCACCTGTGTGGGAGACCCAGAAGAAGCTCCTGGCTTCTGGCTTCTGATTGGCACAGCATTGGGTGTTGTAGCCACTTGGGAAGTGAATCAGATGGAAGACATTTCTTTCTGTCTCTCCTTCTCTCTGTATATATGACTTTCCAATAAAAAGTAAGCACATCTTTTAAAGAAGTATATCATGTTATGTGCAGTAAGTTAAAAGGCACACAAATGTAATAGATGCAAAACCTTAGCTCAGCTTTGTGAAGAACTGTAGTGAGAGAAAGCATGGTAAAGTAACACACTGCATCAATTTGCAAACAGGAGTAACCAAGGTTTGAAATCTACGTACAGCCAGCTTCACCAGGAAAGTCCTGCACATTTCTGCTTTTTGTTTCACTGCATTTTGTGCTGGGAGGTTCATGGTTCGTTTTAAGCTCTTTTGAAGTTCGACCTCACCTGGGATCCGCTCCAGGGTGAGGGGGATCAGGCTGAGAGAACCCCAAGAAATCGCTCTCAGGGATGTCACTGAGAACTCTCAAGTCGGTAAGCACACGATTTCTTCCTCCGGATTAATCTGGCTCCCGTTAGTTGAAACCTGGAATTAGGGTACCGTCTGAATCCGGAACTTGGAGCCGGGAGAGGAATGCGTGGCAAAAACCCAGGATTGAGGGGAGGGAGATGAGGGAAGGAAGCTGTTGCAAGGGCTTTGCTGCAGCCGGGGTAGGAGTGGCTTTGAGCGGGTAGCCTCTCCCGCGCTCTTGAGCTTGCTCGAGTTCCTAAGAAAAGTGCCTACTTTTTTTGGGTGCGTGACCAGGGTGGGTGGTGGTGCGCAATCCAGGGCCTTCGGTAAGTGGGGATACATTCCAGGAGTGGAAGCAACTTCACGCGAATCCTGGGGTCCCACTTAGGGACTCAACAGGGCCTGGGTTGCAGGGGCTGTGATTGGTTTTCTTTGGTTGGGGAAGGGAGGGTGAGGGAAAACAGCTATTTTTTTTTTTTAAATCGGGTTTGCTGCGTCTCGCAGTGCAACCGCCGGCCGCCCAAGCCTGCGCTCGCGCACGCTGGCGGTAACGGCTCCGAATCCGGCTTGCACACGGCGGCGGTAGCAGCGGGTACTCGTGGCCACCGCACGGCACGCGGACCGGCGCGGAGGGGGCGGGGCCGCGGTGGCAGTTGCGGGGCATGCGCGGCTCCGCGCGCGGCTTCTCAAAAATGGCGGCGGCGGCGGTGGCGGCGGCGGTGGCGGTGGCGGTGTGAAGCTCGCTGCCGGTTCGCGGGACTGCTGTGACCAGTTTCGCTGCTGGCGCCGAGGGGTACCAGGGTAGGTGGTGACTTCGGGCCCTGTGAAGAGCGGAGAGGCGAAGGTGTGGCGGCCGAGCCGTGACCATTGTCCGTCGGGCGGGCGTGCGGCGAGGGAGCCCTCGGTGGCGTGTCCCATTCGCGGAACGCCCCCTCACTGTCCTGCTCGCTTCTGGTCTTACTTTGCTTCTTTACTCTGATTGTCCATCCCAGGCGGCCTCATCCCCGGGGCGAGCGCTCTCCTGCCTAACTTAGCGCCGTTCTCAGACTCCCCTTAACTGTTTTCATCACTCTCCTCCTGGGGACTCCCCCAGAGCCCCTTCGTCGGGCCGCGGGCTCCTTGTCACCGGGCGTTGGACTGCGCCTTCCAACCGTCGCCTCTCCCGCAGCGCGGACAGCGCCCTCCACTTCAGCCTCTCCGCGGTGGGTGGAGCCCTACCGGGGCTAGGGAATTTGAGGAATGGGCTTGCGGGGATGGTTTTTCGTGGGCTGGGCAGAGACTGGTCGGCCGTCGTCTGGGAACTTGGGAAGGGAACTCTTGGAGTTCGGGAAGGAACTGTCCGCCTTGAAAGATGCGCCCGAGGCGTGCTCTTGGGTCCCGGTGCCAACTCTATGTCATGGGGGCTCCCGGCTGGGGGGGGGTCGCTGCTGGTTCACACTGGGGTGAAGCGCAGGGGAGGGCTCGGCGGGTCCAGAGACGGCAGGGAAAAGAGTGGTGCGATGGCCGTTCAGCTAGCTCCTTGTGGCTAGGGACTACTACTGCTTTAAGTTAGAAGCATTCCGGGATGGTTTTGTGCCCTTCTCGCTTCTTCCACCTGGATGCGCCGTCCAAGTGGGAAGAGCCAGAGGCCCAGCTGATCCAGGCGAATTTGATCGATTTTGCGCTCTGAAGTTTAGGTAGATTTAATGGCTGAACTGTAATTCCCGCTCCGCCCCCTTCCCCCAGATGTTTTGCATGGCGTTGATACTCACAGGTTCCCGTTTAACACTGTTGGTTTCTTTTTCTTCTTTTTTTTTTCTTTTTTAAGGTTGTTAGATATTTGTAATACATTACCAAGTGTGATTACAGTATAAAGTTTGCCCGTGCTTGGAAGAATCAGCGTTTATGATTTACTTGTAGGGTGATTTTAGAGTGTCTCTACAATGTGGATGGTTGGTACGGGGAAGGTGAAGCAGGGGCCTTAAGTGTCTTGCTTATGACGTATGAGTTACAAAGTTTCTGAGAAGCTGCTGCATTTTTAATGCCTCCAGAGCTGTTCCCATTCCTGCTTTGAGAGAAGGATATTGTAGCATGTACGCATTTATGGAGCATACCTTCCCGGGTTGAATATTTGTGTTGCAACAATCGTTCATAGATACCGATTTAATTCTTTAAAGTAATTGCTTGAGAATATGTTACAACAATGATATTTTGGCCTTCCTTGCTATTGCTTTTCTTAATTATCCAGTAAGGACTAGTAAATGTTCTTCCAGATTATTTGTGGTTTTGTATATTTGAATGGAGGAATGTGAAAATAAACTTTTTGGAAATTAGTCAAATTGAGGTTTTGAGAAAGGAGTGACCTTATGAGTGTTCACCTGCTGCCTGGCATTTATTCTACTCTAGTTTTATCTAATTAAAACCTTATAATTAAACCTTCTAATTAAAAAAATACTATTTAAGGTGACTGAAACTTTTGAATAAACTTAATATGTTTATGCAACCTTATAAGCTTCTTATAAGTGTGTACCTACTTATCCTAGACAAACCGATTTGTTTTGAAATTGATAGTTTGAAAAAAGAATTAATGTGACTATATGCATTATGCGTGAGGATTTGTACAGGTTAATGATGTCACCATGTGTCCAAAGAATGTTGGATTTAGTCTTGAAGAGGCACTAGTGGTTTTTTTCTCATGAAGCATTTGGTCAGTCTTTGATTTATTTGGTCAAACATCTTTTTAAACCACTTTTGCTGCCTTTAGTGTGCAGGTCAGCTAAATGTGCATTTATTCAGAGCCTGCTGTGTGTGCTGCTTTCTGGAGGTAGTTAAGGCTTCCAACCAGTTGTTTATTCCTAAAAATTACAAGGTTATGGCTAAGAAGATCAATATGAATGCAATGCAAATATTCCTTTTATCTGAAGGTCAAATCCAAGAGTCAGCACTTTTATCAGTTCTGTAAAGAAATTTGTTGATACAGCTGAATTATTTCTAATTTATGTGGTAGTAAGTTTGTGACTTTTTTGTTATTATATAAAGCTCTACATTTTTATGAGAGTTTATTTCCCTGGTTAAGTAAATAATGCTCTGGTTAGGCTTGAGTGATTGTGAGTTAGTGCTATACATTCAAATCATTATGTGCTCTGCAGATTGTTTTTAAATGCTAAGCAACTTCACTTCTATGACTAAGTAGTTGAGGCTGTACCTAGATTTTATTGATTTTAATGCAGGTTATCTTAAAATAGGTTTCGGAAATCTCAAAACTAACAAATAAGGGGTATTCTGGTTAGCTGTGAGCTAGATGTGACTCCCGTTTCTTTTTAGCTGCCTGCCTCCCAGATGCTTCCTATCGCCCCCTCCTGCCCGTTCTCCTTGCTGCTAGTGTTGTTTCCGCATCAGTGGATTGGTCAGGGTAATCCTTTGCTGTCTCGCTGAGAAATAATTGATGATGGGAAAGTGCCTGCAAAAGGCTGAGTAAATACAAGATTTTTAAGATGAAAATGATGTAGCCCCATGCTCAATTTAAGGAAGATCCAAATCTCACTTTTAGGTAGAATTCTTGAGAGGGGCTGGTGGGAGAGGGAAATTGCAGTTGAAGATATGCTGCCCCTCTTTGGGTTCATAGAAATGGCTATTGCACTTTCAGTAACTGGAGCTCTGGTGGATGCAAGGGATCTTTTGCTGTTTGATTAGTCACCTCTAGTCTGTTGATGCCGGCTTACCCTGTCTGCTGCAGTTTTTTCCTTGATGCCAGCTGTGGAAGGAACTCTAAGGTTCTCTCTCTCTTAGCTCTCTTCTCTGAGACTCTTGGAGTCTCCAGATAGTCATATTCTTGTTTTTAAGGATATGTCACAGCCAAAGTGAGCCCTGCCTGCTGTCCATGTTAGAACCCTGAGTTGTGGTTTGGAGATTGATCTGACGTTGCTAAGAGATGTTTTGTGGTTTGGAATGAGCAAATCAGGTACCCCTGAGTATTATTATTAATACTTGAGAATTACTACATAGTGTCTTGGAACTTGATGTGATTGCTGCTTTCAATAACTGAAAACCTATACATTTAAAAAATTGTGAATATTGGTGATTTTAAGAAAGAGTTTGCATTTCCCTGCGTTGGAACCTTAGTATTCATGATTCCTTTGTCATCTAGGAAATATGAATAGATGAAAGAACATGCTGTTTTCATCTTAGGCTAAAATGGTAGAATTCATTTATACCATAGTACAATACTAGTATAACTTAGTGATATGTATGTTTTTCAGTCTCTAACCATCTTGGGCTTTGGTTGCTCAAAGCAGAGAAAATACCTTTATTATTTACTGTTAAATGAGACTATGGCAATGTCTCATATAATAGCAAAGGGGGTAGTTCTTAAAGTGGAGTAACTTGCAAAAATTTCAGAAATCATTTATGATTTGAAGTGAGCTTTTGTTTTCAATTTTCATGAATAAGGCTTTTGTGGTTGTTTCTTGCTTATGTGTCTAATACAAATGTTAGGACCCAACGTTTTTATGTTAACTGGTTTCTATTGAACATAAGTGTCTAAACCATTTATTTTACTTTTTGACCCAATAATGGGAAGGTTTTGACATAATGGATGGGATATCTTATTGTGTGAGAAGTGAAAGATTTGAGGTTCTAACAGTAATATAGATGATGGTGCTGTTCATTTTAATTTCACGATCTTTTTTCCTAAGCTAGAAGAATTATTTAAAGAGTTAAAAAGAAAAAAAAAAGGAAATGCAGGGTAAGCTTGCTGAGTCTTTGTATTAGTGAAGAAGTAGGAAACATTTGAACGTGCAGAGCATTTGACTACCTGCAACTTGTGACCTGCATTTATGGCTGTGGCTCTGCCCCTTTCTAAGTTTATAGGAGCAAATTGTAGGAAGAGCGGAAAGAAAGTGCCCATCTTCTGTGCTAACATGCCATTGTAAACTTTAGAAGGGACAGATATATTGCAATTTTAGGGCACATGCTGAGGATAGTTTATTTCCTCAGGGAAAAGTTGGTGGGTCCTCTTCGCTGCTAGTCTTTAGGAAGCACATTTGATTTTTCCCAGCCTCTGTTTCTCAGTAAGGATGTAAATCCAGTGCTGAACTCCAAACATAGACAGTTAACACTTACTTGTCATGGACCTTGTAGACAGCTCATAGTTTTTAAAGCATGCATATTGACAAAAATCCTTGTTTTCTGTTAACATTAGGTTACTTTTCCTGTCTTTCATTAGTTGTAGCTGGTTTAAGATTTTGATTATTTATTTTGAAATTAAACATTGAATCAAGTGTGTTTCTTTGGTTCATTTCCCTCTCTGAGGGAGATGCCCTTTGCTGTGAAACTGCTGTCTTTTTTTTTTTTTTTGAAAACATGCTTATTTTGAGAAAAAATCATGCTTATTTTGAAGTTATTTGAAGAGGAATGTAACCAGTTTTATTTAATTTCCAGCTAACTTTGTAGAGTTTCATTAATCTGTTCAAATGAAAATGTTTTGGTCATTAGAAGAATTGAGATATTAACAAGAAGTACATTTATATGCTCTTTGGTTTTAGATTTCCTTACAAACTCTAATTTGAGATTTTGTTTTGGTGTTGAGTTTGTGAGAAGTTGTAGAAGTATTTAAATGAATAATTTGCTGACACCTGCCTCATGTTTGAAGTATTGTTAGGGATGTTTAGTTTTCTGGTCACTTTAGATTGTGGTTTATTGCTTGCTTTTCTGCAGTCTGTTGTCTCAAGGGAATTGTTGTTGTCATCATTTCCATTATTTCTTGTAGGACTGGTGTTAGAAACCATAAATCTAGACTCTGGTGAGAATAGGAACAGGTTGTAACTTGATCCAGTTCTTTTGTCATAATGTCTCACCATGAGCTGCCTGTAGTAAATTGACATGCCCTGCCATTAACTGCAGTCTTCCACAAATGTCCATGGCAGCAGGTCTTTGGGCAATTAGCCTGTGGCTGCGCTTTAAAACCTTAGGAATTTATAATTGTAAACTGGGATTTTGGCAACCTTTTACTTGTCTTTCATTTATCTCTTTTTCTGACTTTTTTTAAAAATACAGACAGCGCTTTCACATAAACCACTTAAAGATTGCAAGTGATTATTTTAACTTGTAGGTTATAATTTTTAGATAACTTGAAAATCCTTGAAAATAGTTGTCTTATTGCATTTGTTTTGGCATAGAGAGAGATTAATTTCTCATTTATTGAGGTAGACTTTATTAAGGTATAATTAAAGTCATTTTTCTACACATCTTCATTTCCTCCAGAAGGCTTGATTTGATAAATCCTTGCTACCAAAATGTTCTTTATTAATATTAGTTGCAATTCAGAGATGAGTCCTATTGCTATTTTTAATTTTTTTGTAGAGATTTATTTATTGGAAAATGAAAATGTCAGAGAGAGCTTCCATCTGCTAATTTATTCCTCAGGAACTAAGGGCGTTGTTTCAGTCTCCCATGAAGGTGATTGGGACCCAAGTGCTTGGGACATCATCCGCTGTTTTCCCAGGTGCATTAGCAGGAAGCTAGACCAGCAGAAGCAGAGCAGCCAGGATTCAGACCAGCACTCTGACATGGAATGGCAGTATTACAAGCAATTACTTGAACCTTCTATGCCATAGTGCTGGCCCCTATTATTTTAAAATTGTTTTAAAATTTTATTTGAGAGGGGAGGCAGAGAGAGTTCTTCCCTGTGTTGGATCACTTCCTCAAATGCCTGCAGTAGCCACGGCTGGGCCAAGCCCAACCCCAGGAACCTGCATTGGTTTAATCTAGGCTGTCCTGTGGGCAGAGTAAAGACCCAAGTACTCAAACCATTACCTGCTGCCTCCTAGGACACAAAGTTGCAGGAAGCTGGAATCCAGGAGCAGAGCCCAGAATCAAACCCAGGTCCTCTGAATCAGAGTGAGGACATCCTGACTGACATCTATCTTTCTTTCTTTCTTTCTTTCTTTCTTTCTTTCTTTCTTTCTTTCTTTCTTTCTTTCTTTCTTTCTTTCTTTCTTTCTTACTATTAATTACGTTGCATTATGTGACACAGTTTCATAGGCTCTGGGATTCCTCCAACCCTTCCCCATACCCTCCCCCCATGGTGGATTCCTCCACCTTGTTGCAGTATTACAGTTCAAATTCAGGATTCTTTCATTGCAAGCATAGAGTCCAGCATCTTATTGTCCAGATAAATTCAACGGATTCTTGGGGAGACCATCTCTGGTCTGAAGGTAGAGCTGACAGAATATCATCCCAATCAATTAAAAGCCCCAACATAACATCAATAACAATTTATAATGTTATGGACCACGTCAATTAATTCCTGACTGGCATCTTAACCCGAGGCCAAATACCTGTCCTGGGATCCTATTTAAATGTAATTGCAACATTGCAGGTTATTTTTTTTTCTGATTAGTTTTGTAGCTATGTTAGAAAATCAGACATTGATTATTCACTTGTGTGAATTGAGTAGACATGAAAAATCTTAACATGATAACTCATATCTAACAAGGTAGCTGTATAATGAAGATATATACTTTTTTTTGGTCCTAAGATAATAAACATTTATGAAAACATCATAGTTAAAAGACAGAGCTTCTGTTTGTCAAAGAAAAGTTTAGAGCTGAAGTGTATTTGATTTATACAAATGTTTTTGCATTTAGGTATAAGTTCAAAGTACTTTTTAAAATATTTATTTTATTTTTATTATTTTAATTTTATTATTTTTTTTTTATTTTTATTTTTTTTTTTAATTATTTATTGTTTAACTTCAGTAATTACATTGTATTATGTGACACAATTACATAGATACTTGGGTTCTCCCCACCCCTCCCTAAACCCTCCCACCATGGTGGATTCCTCCACCTTGTTGCATAACCACAGCTCAAGTTCAGTTGAGATTTCCCCATCGCAAGCGTATACCAAACATAGAGTCCAGCATCTTATTGTCCCGTCAAGTTCAACGGCTTCTTAGGTATACCCTCTCTGGTCTGAAGACAGAGCCAGCAGAGCATCATCCCAGTCAATTGAAAGCTCCAACATACCATCAGCAAAAATTTACATCATTATGGAATTAATATTTTAATTTTATTTTTAAAGATTTATTTTTATTGAAAAGTCAGATTTACAGAGAGGAGAGACAGGAAGATCTTCCATTCACTGATTTACTCCCCAAGTGGCTGCAGTGGCTGGAGCTGAGTCAATGTGAAGCTAGGAGCCCGGAGCCTCTTGCAGGTCTCCCACACGGGTGCAGGGTCCCAAGGCTTTGGGCCATCCTCCACTGCTTTCTCAGGCCACAGGCAGGGAGCTGGATGGGAAGTGGAGCTGCTGGGATTAGAACCGGTACCTATATGGGATCCTCACACATGGAAGGTGAGCACTTAAGCCAGTAGGTTATTACACTAGGCCCTATATTATTTTTATTTGAAAGGCAGTTATTGAGAGAGGGAGATATCTATCTATCTATCTATCTATCTATCTATCTATCTATCTATCTATCTTCCATTTGCTGCTTCACTCCCAAAATGGCCAGGGTTGGGCCTATCTGAAGCTAGGAACCAGGAGTCTTCCAGGTCTCTCAGTTGGTTGAAGGGATCCAAGGCATTGGCCATTCTCTGCTGCTTTCCCAGGCCATGATCAGGGAGCTGGATTGGAAGTGGAGCAGCTGGTGCTCAAACTGGTGCCCGTATGGGATGTTATTGATGCAAGCTGAAGCTTAGCCTCTATGCCATGGTGCCATTCTTTCTCTAAACTAGCTTGGTACTTTGGTTGAAAATCTGTTGAGCATGTATGTTTTTCAGTTGATCTGTATGCTTGTCATTAAACCAGTGCCATTCTGTGCCCTTGAATCAACAGGAAAACATTAAATCAGTTTTCAATTTACTTATTTCTATACTTTCCAGAGTTGCAGAAGTCACTCAACCTGTTGGAACAGTGGCTACCAGCTGAGGTTAACAATTCTGTTATGGGGGCTGGTTTTGTGACATGGCAGATACCACACCTGCATCCTAACCAGTTCATGTCCTGCCTGCTCCACGAACGATCCAGCTCCCTGCTAATGGCCTGGCTAAAACAGCAGAATATGGCACAAATGTTTGGGCTCCTGCACCAACAAGTGGGACCGGATGAAGTTCTTGGCTCCTGGCTTTGCCCGGACGCAGTCCTGGCAGTAGTGGCCATCTAGGGAATGAACCAATGGATGAAAGATCTCTCTGACTGTCCTGCTTTTTGTGTATCTCTGACTTTCAAACAAATTAATAAGTCTTTTTTTTTTTTTTTAAGATTTCAGTTATGGGTGCCAGCATTGTAGCACAGTAGGTTAGGTTGCTGTTTGCAACGCTGCTGGCATCCCATGTTGGATTGCTGGCTACTCCTTGTCCAATCTATCTTCCTGCTGCTGTATGCCTGGTAAGGCACTGGAAAATGGCTCATGTACTTGGACACCTGCGACTGACATGGAAGATCAGGATGGACTTCCTGGCTCCTGGCCTAGACCTGGCTGTTACCACTGCTTGGGGGGGTAAACCAGTGGATGGAAGATTTCTTTCCCTCTCTTTGTCACTCCTTTTCTCTCTGTTGTTTTGCCTCTTAAATTATTTTTTAAGATTTATTTATTTTTATTGGAAAGGCGTATTTACAGAGAGAAGGAGAGACATAAATATCTTCCATCTGCTGGCTCACTCCCCAAGTGGCCACAGTGGCTGGAGCTGAGCTGATCTGAAGCCAGGAGCCTGGGGCTTCCTCTGGGTCTCCCATGCGGGTGCAGGGTTTCAAGGCTTTGGACTGTCATCTATTGCTTTCCCAGCCACAAGTAGGGAGCTGGATGGGAAGTGAAGCGGCCAGGACATGAACCAGTGCCCATATGGAGTCCCAATGCGTGTAAGGCGAGGATTTAGCCACTGAACCATCACGCTTTGCCCTCTTAAATAAATGTTTAAAAATTTTTTAAAGAATTATTTACTTGAAAGGCAGAGTTAGGTGGAGAAAGAGAAGAAAAAACAGCGATGAGCCATTTGGAGAAAGACTCAGAGAGAGAGAATGAGAGAGAGAGAGAGAGAGAGAAAGAAAGAGGGAGAGAAAGAGATTGAGAAAGTGAGTCTTTTGGTTCACTCCTCAAATGGCTAAAACAGCCTGAGCTGGGGTGCTGCAGGAGCTAGAAGTGTTTTCCAGGTCTCCCAGGTGGATGCAGGGCTCCAAGTCTTTGACCATGTTCTCCTGCTTTTCCAGGCTGTTAGCAGGAAGAAGGAGTAGAGCAATGGGACCCTGGCACCTATATGTGATGTTGGTGCCACAGCCTTACCTACTGTATCACAGTGCCACCCCCTAAATTTTTTTTATTTATTTGAAAGGCAGAGTTAGAGGGGAGGAAAGACAGAGAGAGGATCTTGCATCTACTGGTTCACTTCTCAAATGTGTTTGATGGCTGGGGCTGGCTCCCCACAGCCAGAAGCAGGGGCCCAAACATGTGTTTCATCTTCTATTGCTATCCTGGTGCATTAGCAGGGAGCTGACTCATAAGTGGGGTAGCTGGGTACTGGCATTGCAGACAGAGGCTTAATATACTATGCCACAGTGCTGGCTCCCACAGACTTTGAGAGAGAATTTATTTAAGGGGATTTGGAGAATTTATTTATAAATTGAAAGGAAAATTTATTTATAAAATGTTGTGGTACATTGGGTGAAGAGACCCACATCCCGTATCAATCCCTATCTCTAGCTCTGCTTTCCCTGTTTCTGTATGTTTCAAGTAAAATTTTAAAATGAATATTTTAAAAAAGAATCCAACTGGGGCTGGTGCTATGCTCAACAGGCTAATCCTCATCTTGCAAGTGCCAGCATCCACATAGGTGCTGCCGGTTCATGTCCCAGCTGCCTCACTTCCTATCCAGCTCCTTGCTTGTGGCCTGGGAAAGCAGTAGAGGACGGCCCAAAGCCTTGGGACCCTGCACCCACGTGAGAGACCTGGAAGAAGCTCCTGGCTCCTTGCTTTGGATCAGCTCAGCTCCAACTATTGAGGCCACTTGGGGAGTAAAGCAGTGTATGGAAGATCTTTCTCTGACTCTCCTTGTCTGCAAATCCGCTTTTCTAATAAAAATAAATAAATCTTAAAACTAAAAGAATTCCGTTATGCATTACATAATTGACAAGTTATAGAAATCTGAGTATATCTTCTGTGTATGATCCATTTCTCACTTTATTGGGCTGAATGCCTTTATATGAGATTTATTTTAGTGTAATTGACTTCTTTATTCTCTGATTACGACTGGTTTTTATGGTTTTTATCATTTTTCGTCAAGGGAAAGAGCTTAAAATTCTGTGACTATATAACTTATTTAAACTGATTTATGGTACTACTCTTTAGAAATGTTTTATGCTGGGATTGGTACAGAGGTATAGTGGGTTAAGCTGCAACCTGCCCCACTGGCATGTTACATGGATGCCAGTTTGAGTCCTGGTTGCTCTAATTCTGATCCAGCTCCCTGCTAATGAGCCTGGGAAAGCAGTGGAGACTGGCCCAAGTGCGTAGGTCCCTACATTCACATGAGAGATCTGGAAGAATCTCCTGGTTCCTGGCTCCTGGCTTTGGACTGACCCAGCACCAGCTGTTATAACCATTGGTGCAGTGAAGCAGTGGATGGACAGTCTTTCTCCCTGTCTCTCCCTCTCTCTGCAACTCTGCCTTTGTAAATAAATAACATCTTAATAAATAAGGAGTGTGAGACCGGTTCAGTAGCCTAGTGGCTGAAGTCCTCACCTTGAACGCCCCGGGATCCCATATGGGTGCCGCTTCTAATCCTGGCAGCCCCACTTCCCATCTAGCTCCCTGCCTGTGGCGTGGGAAAGCAGTTGAGGACGGCCCAAAGCCTTGGGACCCTGCACCCATGTGGGAGACCCAGAGGAAGCTCCTGGCTTCTGGCTTTGGGTTGGCTCAGCTCCGGCCATTGTGGCCACTTGGGCGGTGAATCATCGGACGGAAGATCTTTCTATCTCTCCTTCTCTCTGTAAAACATCTGTCTTTCCAATAAAAATAAATAAATCTTTAAAAAATAAAAAAGGAATGTACTATGCTGAAAGAATTATTATTATTTTTTCTTATAGGAAAAAAATACTGGAAAGTGTTAAGCAGCAAACAACTGAAGGTAAGATTTCCTTGACTAAGGGTGATAATGCTTTTTGTTATTTGTTTGAAATGTTTTCTGATATACTTTACTTTTGAAATAAAGCATTTTAAAAATAAAGGAGTTATTAGGGAATTCAAATTGATTTTCAGAATGGAATATATTACAAATAATTTTGTTTTTCCTTGCTAGTTTTATAAATGAGAAAACTGAAACTCAGAGAAGTCAAGTGAACAGATTATAGAACAATCTATGGCAAAAGAAAATTAGAATATGTATCTTCTGACTTTATTATAAGTGGTTAAAATGTTTGATCCTGTTTGGTTTACTTTTAAAGATTCCTTTATCTGAAAGATAGAGTTTCAAAGAGAGAGGGAGAGACAGAGTAGAAAGAGATCTTCCACCTGCTATTTCGTTCCCCAAATGGATAGTAAATGAAGCAGCTAGAACTTGAACTTGTGCTCATATTTATGCCAGCGTTGTAGGCAGCAGCAGCTTGTCATTGTGCCACTGTGCTGGCCCCAGAAGTCTTCTCATTGTTCTGTGCATATGCCACCTTCATTTGTAATCTGCTTTGTGTTGTATTTTCTTTTTCATAATACATTCTTCACACATTTGCCATCCTAAGCCCTTTTCCTTTGTCAAGTACTCTGTCTCTTATGACTTTTCTTCTGGCTGAATGCTGAATGTTGAATGCTGCCCTCTTAATTGTTGCTGGTTTAATGTAGTCTCTATAACTGATTTCTTGGCTGCTCTGGAACAAGAGACAGACTTTTACAGTTTTACTTTCTTCCCTTTTAGAAAAACCCTACTGTAGAACTATTTAGTAATTATGTGTACTTTCTTTGTACAAATCAAATCATTTAAGCAGAAAGTAATCCATATATCCCTCTCAAATATATCAAATATACTTAATCTCATAAGTTCAGGAATGATAAGTAGAAACAAAAGAAATTTATTGGTCTTTTGTGGGGAATGCTAAAGAACCAATGCATCGTTTTTTTTTTTAAAGATTTGTTCATTTTATTGCAAAGTCAGATATACAGAGAGGAGGAGAGACAGAGAGGAAGATCTTCCGTCCGATGATTCACTCCCCAACTGAGCCGCAACGACCGGTGCTGCACTGATCCGAAGCCGGGAACCAGGAACCTCTTCCAGGTCTCCCACGCGGGTGCAGGGTCCCAATGCATTGGGCCGTCCTCGACTGCTTTCCCAGGCCACAGGCAGGGAGTTGGATGGGAAGTGGAGCTGCCAGGATTAGAACCGGCGCCCATATGGGATGCAGGCGAGGACTTTAGCTGGTAGGCCACCACCCCAGACCCTCCAACTTGAATTTGAGTAAACTCTTCTGGGTCAAAATATCAATACCAAGTTAAAGAAAATACTAGGGCCAGAAGGAATACCGTGGAAAGACAACAAAATCCAGACTGGAAGACTAAAAGACCAAGCAACTGGTACCGTCTATTAAAAAAAAAATTATAAGGGGCTGGGAAAAACAAAATGAGAGAAAGCTTATAGACTAGAAGAGATATAAGACATATCAGACATTGCCATGTGTAAACTTTATTCAGGTCTTTATTCGGAGAAACATACAACAGTGAGGACAATTGGGTACAAATGAACACTGGTAGATTTTACTAAGGGATTATAGTTAATTTCAGAACTGTAGTAGTGTTATGCTTATTTTTCTTTTTTGCTTGTTTTTTTTTAAATTTCTTACAAATGGATACTGTAATATTCGTGGACAGAATATGTCTTAGATTTGGTGAGGTCGGTGCTATTTGAGCTCTTTAGTTCAGCAAGTGGAAAGGCTTTTTATGGTTTGTTGAACTATGTGCTGCTCTAGCTTCCCTGTTAAGCGTTGGGGATGCTTAGAAGCATCCACTATTTCTCGGTTGTGTTAATTTACACATTGTAAAGATCAGGTCGGTTTGGTTTATTGATTGCGTTATTTGACAAGTACTTGAGGGTAATCTACAGAGCAGGTCCTGTTCTAGGATTGGAGGATATAGTAGTGAACAAGGCAGACACAGGAATTCTCTACCTTTTTATTCTACTTACTTCCTTCAGTAGAGTAAAACATATGATAAAATAAATGAGCAAATTATAAGCTATATGGTATTTTTTTTTAGATTTTATTTATTGTATTACAAAGTCAGATATACAGAGAGGAGGAGACAGAGAGGAAGATCTTCCGTCCGATGATTCACCCCCCAAGTGAGCCGCAACGGCCGGTGCTGCACCGATCCGATGCCGGGAACCAGGAACCTCTTCCGGGTCTCCCACGCGGGTGCAGGGTCCCAATGCATTGGGCCGTCCTCGACTGCTTTCCCAGGCCACAAGCAGGGAGCTGGACGGGAAGTGGAGCTGCCGGGATTAGAACCGGCGCCCATATGGGATCCCGGGGCGTTCAAGGTGAGGACTTCAGTTGCTAGGCCACGCCGCCGGGTCCAGCTATATGGTATGTTAACAAATGATAACTGCTCTGTGTAAAATGAGGGTATTCATTGCAAAATTAAAACTGATTTCCGTTGAAAGATCTGTTTATACCTTTTTAAAGTGTTCTTTCAAACTGTTTCTGTGGTCTTCCAATATTGCTGTTTTCTTTTTGTTAGATTCAATGGATGTAAATAAAGATAATCAAGAGGCTATTCCTCATTCAAGCACATCATCTGTGCAAAGTGGTAAGGTTAAGAAATATTTTTGTTTAAAAAATTCAGAAGACATGAAAATTGCACATGTTTATGGGGTACTGTGTGTTGTTCACTACCTGGGTACATTTTGCCATATTCAATCAGGGTAAACATGTTTCTCCTTTTAGACATTTAGCAGTTCTTTACAGTGAAAACATCCAAGAATCCTATCTTCTAACTTTTTTGTCCTTTTTAAAAAAATTTTATGACACAGTTTAATAGGCACTGGGGTCTCCCCTCCCCCTCCTCAGGTTTCCTCCCCTCGCCACCGTTCCCCCTCCAATCTTACAATGGGTGTCTTTTGTGAGTTTTCACAGGTCCATCATGCTGCTGCTGGAGTGTCTCCCAACAGTAGCTTGTTTTGTTAAATAGAGAAATACACCGTAGACTAACATGTGTTCATCCTTACTCCACTGTGCAGTAGGCTGCCAGAATTTGTTACTCCTGTCTAGCGTAGAACCTATTAGTCAACCTTCCTTCATCCTTCCCTCTTCACTGTTCTCCCCATTTTTCTCTGGTAACTACCATTGTATTTCTGGGCCTGGTGTTGTGGTACATTGTTTTAACTACTGTACCAAAGGCATGCCACTCAGTGTGTTTTTTTGAATTAACGAATCTCTTGGGCTATTATCTTTAAGAAAAACAGGGTACACAATGTTATGTGTGACATGCTTAATACCATGTGTAATTTATGTATATACATATATAAATGCATATACATGTATGTATACACTAAATCCAGCTTACACTGACTTGGGAGAGTTTATTGTGCATTATCTCTGCCCAATTTTTTGGTTGTTGGCTTCATTGTAGCACCTTATAGTCCACTATTGAAGTAGTATTTACACTATACAACTTCACACAAACACTGCCAGTCAGGCTTTTTGTTTGTTTATCCACAAAAGTAGTTGTCAAATATTTATCAACTGTGTGTGTGTGTGTGCGTGTGTGTGCATGTGTGCCTGTGCACATATAACTGAATCTTTTGAAGAATATTGTAGTTCTCCTCTTATCTGCAGGGGGTACCTTCCAAGGCCCCAATGTGGCTGCCTTAAAGTACGAATAATACCAAATTCCATATGTATTATGCTTTTTCTAGACATGCATACCAGGAATAATGTTTAATTTATAAATTAGACACAGTAAACGATTAACAACAATAACTTTACATCAATGTTATTAGTGACATTAGCGTAGCATTTTTCCTCTTGAGAACATTCATCTTTTCACTTAACGAAAGCATGCTGTTATGGCTTCTCTTTAGTATAGCTGGATTGCCAGCATCCCACTCTTGTGCATTGGGGCCTTATTAAGAAAAATAAGGGTCATTTGACTGGTGAATACTGTGGGACTGTGACAGCTGATCTGATAACCAACATGGCTACTGGACAATTAAGAGGTAGCATATATAGCATGGATGAAGGAATCGTTCATGTCTCGGGTAACAGTCAAGCAGGATCGCATGGGTTGTCATCACTATACTCAGAAGAGGGTAAAACTTAAAACTAATCATGTATTTCTGTAATTTTCCATTTAATATTTTCATACTTATTTGTCACAGGTAAATGAAACCATGAAGGTGAATGACAGATGGAGAAGGACTATAGATAAGGGGGCCTGCCTTGTGTAGAGGCTGGTAATAATGTACATTTCCCCTGGAAAGGGAATTGCCAAACCCAATATTTTTTTAAAGATTTATTTTATTTTTTATTGGAAAGTCAGATATACACAGAGGACGAGAGACAGAGAGGGAGATCTTCCGTCCGATGATTCACTCCCCAAGTGGCCGCAACAGCTGGAGCCAAGCCCATCCAAAGCCAGGAGCTTCTTTCGGGTCTCCCACATGGGTGCAGGTTCCCAAGGGTTTGGGCCGTCCTTTGCTGCTTTCCCAGACCACAAGCAGGGAGCTGAATGGGAAATGGGACCGCCGGGATTAGAAGCAACACCCATGTGGGCCAAAACTGTAGCTGCTAGGCTACTGCACTGGGCCCCAAACCCAATGTTTTTGTAGTGAGGAAATTCAGCAAGAGTATAGAAAAACTTCATAGCTGAAGAGAATTAAAATTTGATAGGGCCTAAAAGGACTGTTAACATTATTACCAAGTATTTCTTTCAGTGTCTTGACAGTCTGATTGATGCTATGAATTTAAGTGTTCAAGTCAGACAAAGTACTCTGCTTTCTGATCTTTTCTTCTAGCATTGTGCAATATCATGGAGGCCAACTGGGAAACAACAAGTAGAGCTTGTAGAAAATGTAGATGAGAGCATTAGTACTAATGACTACACCCGTGAGTGCTTTTTGCCTGCTAGTGTCTTCTTAAGACTCAGGTTAGAGATCTAATAGTCCATTGAAAAACTGCTTTGGTTCTCAGATTTTTTTTCTTTGCATAAAAATATTACAGTGCTAAAATTCTGTTAGACCACATGCTTTAATACCTTGCCATCAAAAATAAGCATTTTCACATTAATGTGATGAAATGGCAAAACCATATTTCTTCAATTTCTATTGGAGACACATGAGTAGACTGTATTAATCTATAATAATTGCTTTAGTTGTGTCTAGCATCCATACTTTCAGGATTGTTGTGCTGTAATTCTGATTATGTTGGTAAGGACCTGGGATGTAATTATATCCAAGCCATTGTTATCAAGCCTTTTTTTAAATTTCTCTGCCAGTAATCAAATGTAGATCAGGATGTTTGAACCTGCCCTTTGGCAAGTTTTTTAAAATTTAATTTTAATTTTAATTTTATTTTATTTGAAAAGTGTAGAGAGGTAGAGTGAAAGATAGATATCTTTCATCCTCTGGTCAAATGCCTGCAAAAGCTAGGCTGGGCCAGGCTGAAAGCAGCAGCTGGGAACTCAATCCAGTTCCTCCATCAGTGGCATTGACCCAGGCATTTGACCCATCACTTGCTGTATCCCGGATGTGCATCAGGACCTAGGATTGGGAGCAGAGCTGGAACTCAAACCCAGGCACTTTCAGATGGGATGTTAGTGTTTTATTCATGAAAGTCAGCATATAATAGTATATACTAAAAACATCTATTTTGTATCCGTTCTATTCAGATGATTTCCACTGGGATCAGTATTTGAAAGCGACGGGATCGCTAAGCGCTCCTTCAGATTACTTCAGACAGGTATGCCAGGAGTTTATAAATGTTGATCTTTATTTTGAGAGAGAGAGAGAATATGAGAGAATGAATGTTCTTCAATCTGCTGAAGTGGCTTCAGTGGCCAGAGCTGAGCTGGGCCATAACCAGGAGCTGGGAGCTTCATCTGGGTCTCCTACATTTGTGGCAGGGCTCAAGCACTTGGATCATCTTCTGCTGCTCTCCACAGGCCATTAGCAGGGAGCTGGATCGAAACTGGGACAGTTGGGACATGAACCAGCACCCGTATGCGATTCTGGCATCACAGGCAGTAGCTTTATTCTCTGTGCCACAGTGGCAGCCCCAGATGTTGTATAACATGAATGTAAACTATTACTTATTAAAAGGTGTCTGTGTATTTGTTAGGTTCTGGTTAGTGTGAGGACAAAGTGGAATTGTGATAGTGTTGCTGCTTAGGATCAGATGGTCTCTGTATTTCTTGAGAAGTTATTCTATATCAGATGTACTAAGCCCTTATAATTGCCCATCTGGAGGGAAAGACAGATTATAATTATGTAAATAAAGAATTATGCCATGAGTGATAACTTCATGCTGGGAGCACCCATAGAAGGGGTGTTATGTGAGATGGTTAGAATGAGGGGAAACGTGTTATTGCAGACAAAAAGAAAAGCAGAAGCCAAGGCTTCTTCCCATATGGTGTGAAAGAATCTTGATGGGTGACAAGGGGTCGTTAGAGTACACGATGACTAGAGGCAGTCCAGTAGGAATCTGGCTTAAGGAGGCGGCGTTTCAGCTGCTGAGCAGTTGGACTTTATCATAGGCAGTGACAAACTACTGATTGGCTTATTTTGGTGGGTGGGGTGGGGATGACCTAATCAGACTTATTTCAAAAAGCTTGTTGGTGCCTTGTCAAACAAGGCTTCCTGAAATTGGGCAGATGAGTGGGACCAGCAATTGGTAATGTTTTTATGCTGCCCACCATGTCAAGGAGAGTCTGGAGGTCTGTTCCTTGACCTTTTGTAGCTCTGACCTTACCTTCTGTTGTGACTGTTGCTTAAAATGTCTTAAGATATTCTGGTAACATAACTGGCCTATTATAATTGACACACGTTAATGCAATTATATATATGTGTGTATATAGTCTAAAATTCCACCGGCTAATGACTTCAGAATTGGAATGAAATTGGAAGCCCGTGACCCTCGCAATGTTACTTCCATATGTATTGCTACTGTTATTGGAATTACTGGAGCCAGGTTACGTTTACGGCTCGATGGTAGTGACAACAGAAATGACTTTTGGAGGCTTGTTGATTCCTGCGACATACAGCCTGTGGGGACCTGTGAAAAGGAAGGAGACTTACTTCAGCCTCCACTAGGTACGGATAAACATTTTAAAGTAATATTTCTACTAATGTGATATAAATGGTATTTAAAAAATCTCTTAGACCTTGTTACAAATATGTGGTTAGGTGATTGCTATGCAGAATGTAACATGAGACGTGAACTCAGCACAATATGTTGCAGAGTGTCTCCCCCCTTTTTTAAAAGATTTATTTTATTTTTTTTTTATTAGAAAGTCATATATACATAGAGAGGAGAGACAGAGAAGAAGATCTTCCATCTACTGGTTCACTCCCCAAGTGGCCGTAATGGCTGGAGCTGAGCTGATCTGAAGCCAGGAGCCCAGAGCCTCTTTCGGGTCTCCCGCACGGGTGCAGGGTCCCAAGCCTTTGGGCCATCATCAACTGCTTTCCCAGGCCACAGGCAGGGAGCTGGATGGGAGGTGGAGCTGCCGGGATTAGAACTGGCACCCATATAGGATCCTGGTGTGTGCAAGGCGTGGACTTTAGTTGCTAGGCTACCATGCCTGGCCCTTGTTTTCCTTTTTAAAAGATTTGTTTATTTAAACCTTAAAGGGTATTATTTAGAAGATTTTGCAAAGTTTTGACATCCAAACCAAAAACTGTATATATTGTAAGTGTCCATCTTATAAATGAAGTACAGAGGCCAGTGTGGTGACATAGTAGGCTAATCCTCCACCTGCAAGCACTAGCATCCCATTTGGTTGCTGGTTCAAGTCCAACTATTCCACTTCTGACCCAATTATGTGCTTATGGCCTGAGAAAGTAGTGGAACATGGTTCAAGGCCTTGGGCCTCTGCACCTACATGGGAGGTCAAGAGGAAGCTCCTAATGACTTCTGATCAGCTCAGCTTTGTTTGAGAGTGTGTGAGGGATCATGTGTAAGTGATGGGGCATGAACCGGCTCCCATGTGGCATGTTAATGCTTGGAGGTGGAGAGTTAGTTAGATGAGCCACTGTGTCAGCTCCTATGCAGTAGTTTATAAGAGAATGCTGGGAACGAAAACTGATAGCATTGATTTATTATAGAAAATATACAAATCTCCCAAGGTTTTTTAAAAACAATTTTTTTTTTAGTCAGATCAGAAAAGTGTTTTGGTATAGGATTGTTAGAGGATAGCTTTTTAAAATTTTGCATATTTTTATTCTGTATGTTTAACACTATTAAGTAACAATATTAAAATAACTTTTTTTTTTAAAGATTTATTCATTTTATTACAGCCAGATATACACAGAGGAGGAGAGACAGAGAGGAAGATCTTCCGTCCGATGATTCACTCCCCAAGTGAGCCACAACAGGCCAATGTGCGCCGATCCGAAGCCGGGAACCTGGAACGTCTTCCAGGTCTCCCACGCGGGTGCAGGGTCCCAAGGCTTTGGGCCGTCCTCGACTGCTTTCCCAGGCCACAAACAGGGAGCTGGATGGGAAGTGGAGCCGCTGGGATTAGAACCGGTGCCCATATGGGATCCCGGGGCTTTCAAGGCGAGGACTTTAGCTGCTAGGCCACGCCGCTGGGCCCTAAAATAACATTTTAATCTCACTTTTGTTTTGCGTGTTTTGTATGGTTGATGAACCTGTTGTCAGTTAGTCATGTACTTCCTGTTCTATTGTGTATTTCTGTCAGGAATACATGCCCAGTTCTTCCTGATTCTGGCGTGGCAGTGGGCAGGTGGTGTGTGAAACAGGTTGTGCTCAGAGAATAGTCAAACTGGCAGACCCTGTTTCCTGTTGTGTGCCAGATGCTGTGGTACTGTCTGGTCTCTAGAAAAACACCCGTGGAGTCTATTTTAATAGCATCTGATATCAATATCAATTCTGAAAGTTCATGTTTGATATTTGTAAAGATTGCTGAAATTGAGAGCTTTTTTCCTAACCTTTTATGAAAATTGTCAAACATACAGAAAAGGTGAAAATTTTTTACAGAGAAAATCCATATGACTTATTCCCTGGATTCTCTCATTGTTTTACTGTATATTCTTTATTACTTATCTGCCCATCTGTTTGGTCCGCTTATTGATTCTTCAACCTACTTTACTTTTTAATTGTTTCATAATGAGTTGTTAATATCAGTACACTTCTCCTAAGTACTTTGGTCTATATGTCGTTAACCTGAATAAGTTTTTTTTTTTATTGAGATAAAATTTACATACAGTGAAATTTTCTGTGTATTTGCGGAGTCTGCTGGAGAACTGTCAGGGTTCGATCTTTACTGGTGCTTGGTGGTGGTGGAATGGTTGCTCTCCGAGATTTTATCTTCGATTGCTTCTAATATGAAAGCCATTTCTAACGCACTTATGTTTGCTGCTGAACCCTGGATAGCAATTCTGTCTCTGTTGCCATTGTAGCATTGTTGCCGGATAGTACGGTGGAAGCAGTAGCAATGAAAGGAGAATGGGTCTGTTTCTCTTGTCCGTATCCGGAGACCGTAGATAAGAAAGTCATTTTTTGAAGAAGAATGGTGAATGAAACCCATTTTTAAAAGTACCAACTTGTCATAGTATTACAGGGAACCTTTTTCATGATCTCTAACTTATAAAATTAGGATTCCAGATGAATGCATCATCTTGGCCAATGTTCCTGTTACGAACCCTGAGTGGGTCTGAAATGGCACCCGCAGCATTCTTCAAAAAGGTGAGATGTTACAAAAAGTTTTACCAACTGGGTTGTGGTTTTATTGTTTTAACAGGAATGCTTGTATGGTTTCTGTATGTATGCACATCTGTGGTATGTCTTCCTTATCTTAGGAGGACACTAGTCCTACTTTATGTGGGCTACACTCTAATGTCTCACTTAACCATTATTACATCCTAAAGGTCCTATGTCTAAATACACTCAATTCAGGGGGTAGTATTTCAGCGTATGGATTTTAGGGGGACACATTCAGTCAGAAATCTGTTTTGTTCACAGTTTGGGAGGTTAGACGTGTGATCACTCTGCCTGTAGGGTTCATTTCTTCTGTGTCCTCTGGCTTTGGTTCTGTATTTTCACATGGTCTGCGTTCTACTTCTTGTAAGGACATTAGCTGTATTGGATTAGGGACCCCCATAATGGCCTCCTTTTAACTTACTTAAAGGTCCTGATTCCAAACACAGTAACAGTCTGAGGTGCTGAGATTAGGGTTTTCACATATGAATTTGGGAGATGACACAATTCAGCGTTTATCACAAAGTCATAGAAGTTGATTGTAGTCGCTCAGTAATTGAATTGGTATGTTCATTCTTGGCTTTTGGCCTGAAAGGGACGCTCTGCAAGTGATCAGTGCTATTTCTCATTTACCTTCCCAAGTGAAGGTATCCCTCACTGCAGCATTTGCCATTCCTTTGATATTGGATAAAGTGATGGTGGGCCAAAACCCCTTGAAAGTGGCATAGAATTAGCAGGCTATGGTTTTGATTGAATGTCTAGGGCGCTGGTTGCACATTAGTTTTACCTGAAGAATTTAAAGAGGTTGAAAACTGAGCCCCACGCTAGACTAGTCCAGACTCTGAGGCTATGTAGTGCCGGATAATTCAGATGTTCTGGAGAGCTGAGAACGACTGTGCTAGGACTGTTTCCAGATTTATGGCTTAAGTGATAAGGTTGCTGTGATGGTGGTGCCATGTGCTAAGATGATAAGCAAATTATAAGTTATTGCTTTGAGGGGGCTAGTGTCACAGGGTAGTATAAACCTCTACCTGCAATGATGGCATCCCAAATGGGTGCTGCTTTGGATTCTAGCTGCTGCACTTCCAAAGCAGCTTTTTGCTAATGTGCCTGGGAAAGCAGCGAAAGATGGACCCAAGTCCTTGGGACCCTGAATCTTGTAGAAGAAGCTCCAAGTTCCAAGCTTTGGACTGGTGTAGATCTGGCTGTTGGAGCCAGCGTCTGACTGTTGGCCCAGATCTGACTGTAGGAACCAGATGGTTGCAATGGCCAGGGTTGTGCCAAGCCAGAACTGGGAGCTTCTTCAAGGTCTCCCATGTGGGTGTAGGGGCCCAAGCACTTGGGCTATTTTCTGCTGCTTTTCTCAAGCTGTTAGCAGAAAGCTGGGTAGGAAGTGGGGCAGCTGGGACACAAGCTGGCATCCATATAGCACTTGAAGTTGGAGGATTAACCTTTTTTAGACACAACACCAATCCCGGGGAAAGCAGCCGTTCAGATCTATGAGAACTCTTTTCTTCCTGTATTAATTTATAAATATGAAGTTCTTTATTGCTACAGTTTGTAATACAATACAATTGAGCAAATGGTCCTTAACATGCCTTAACCTGCATACTTTGTTTTAAAAAAAATTGATAGGAACCGCCGAAACCTCCCCTAAATAATTTTAAAGTGGGGATGAAGCTCGAGGCTGTTGACAAAAAAAATCCTTTTTTCATCTGCCCTGCAACAATCGGAGGTGTTAGAGGAGACGAAGTTCACATCACATTTGATGGCTGGAGTGGAGCATTTGATTACTGGTGCAGATACGACTCACGGGATCTTTTTCCAGTTGGGTGGTGTTGCCTGACGGGAGATGTGTTGCAGCCACTAGGACGTAGTGGTAAGATAATAAATAGCCACATGCTCTTTTATTTCGTGGAAGTTACATCTAATTGCTTTAGGTGGCATGGCTGTTAATGTTGGTTATATCGGGACTTTATGCCCAGCTGTTTGGCAAGCAGAACAAGAGCTCTGTCCAGACTAGGAAATTGCAGGTTATGATTAGAATTCTTTCTTTAAAAGGTAATTTTTAAATTTATTTTCATCTAATTTAAAAGAGAAACAAGTGGGGAGAGATCTTCCATGTCCTATTTACTCTCCACAGTTGGGTCAGGTTAAGCCAAGCGTCCAGAATTCCAGCCCTTCTGTGTGGGTGGCAGAGACCTAAATACTTGAAGCGGGATGTGTGTAATCAGGAAGCTGCATGGAAATTGGAGCTTCCTGACCTCGAGCAGGTACAATCACTGCAGCATGGACTGAGAGACTTCCAGGTGGCACCTTTACTGCAGTGTTGGCAACCCACTGCCAAGGTTAGGATGCTTGAGGGTCACTCTTAAATCAAAAAGTGACACCCCACCCCGTCTGCCCTGGACAATGTGGGTAAGCTGAAAAGTTACATGTGGCTTCTGGCATCAGCATGGCCTAACTCTGATGTTATGGGCACTTGCAAAGTAAATGAATAGAGGGGTGGTTGCTTTCTTTATGTCTCTCAAATACGGAAAAGATTTTGAAATCACACATTGCTCATATCACAAAGATGATCTTAAAAAGGTTAGGCATAAGAACTGTTATAAATGTGGCCCCAGCGCGGTGGCCTAGCACCTAAAGTCCTCTCCTTGAACGTGCCGGGATACCATATGGACGCCAATTCTAATTCCGGCAGCTCCACTTCCCGTCCAGCTCCCTGCTTGTGGCCTAGGGTGGGGGAAGTCAAGGATGGCCCAAAGTCTTGGGACCCTGCACCTGCCTGGGAGGCCTGGAGGAGTTTCCTGGCTCCTGGGTCTGGATCGGCACAGCACTGGCCATTGTGGTCACTCGGGGAGTGAATCAACAGATGGAGGATCTTCCTCTCTGTCTCTTCTCTGTATATCTGCCTTTCCAATAAAAATAAAATAAATCTTTTTAAAAAACACTGTTATAAATGTATGTTACATTATTTTGGCTCTATATTCAATAGATAGTATTGATGAAAATCTGTATTAGTAAAAAATTTTGGCTGTGTGAAAGCCATCATTGACTCGTATGTTGAAGTGGTTTTTTTTTATATATGTTTGTGAGTAATTGAGAGAGAGAGAGTGGGTTTTCTTGTCTACCGGCTCACTCCTCAAATGCCCACAGTGGCTGAGGCATCCCTGGCCAAAGCTGGGAGCCAACATCCCAGGCCTTGTCTCCCTTGTGCGTAGTAAGGACCCAAGCATAGTATAGTAACCTAGTGGCTAAAGTCCTCACTTTGCATGTGCCAAGATCCCATATGGGTGCCAGTTCATATCCTGGCTGCTCACCTTCCCACCCAGCTCCCTGTTTGTGGCCTGGGAAAGCAGTCGAGGACGGCCCAAAGCCTTGGGACCCTGCACTGACATGGGAGACCCAAAAGAAGCTCTTGGCTCCTGGTTTCAGATTGGCTTAGCTCCGGCTGTTGCTCCATTTGGGGAATTAACCAGCGGTTCAAAGGTCTTGCTTCATTTTCCTTCTTCTCTCTATAACCCTGCCTTTCAAATAAAAATAATAATTAAAAAAAGTTTATTTAAAAATTTGCCCCATATTAATTTTTTCTAATATTATAAGATACTATTTAAAAAATAGTTATATTGTAAAGCATCCCTACTTTGTTTTAAAGGTATTCTAATACTTTTTTTCTTTTAGCTTTTAAAGGAAGATTTATTAGAAAAGCTGAGAAAGGAGAGTCCTGTCCTAGTGACGGGAGGAGGCTCTGAGATAGAAAGGACCCTTACCCCTGCCATAGTGGCAGGAGGAAAAGTGGAAAAAAGACCCCTCTTAATGGTGGAGAAAGCACCTTTTAAAGGTTTACTTCAAAGGGGTTTCTCCAAAGACAAAAGGAAAATCTTTTTTTAAAGACTTATTTATTCTTATTAGAAAGGCAGATTTGGGCCCGGTGGCGTGGCCTAGCAGCTAAAGTCCTCGCCTTGAAAGCCCCGGGATCCCATATGGGCACCGGTTCTAATCCCAGCGGCTCCACTTCCCATCCAGCTCCCTGCTTGTGGCCTGGGAAAGCAGTTGAGGACGGCCCAATGCATTGGGACCCTGCACCCGTGTGGGAGACCCGGAAGAGGTTCCTGGTTCCCGGCATCGGATTGGCGCTCATCGGCCTGTTGTGGCTCACTTGGGGAGTGAATCATCGGACGGAAGATCTTCCTCTCTGTCTCTCCTCCTCTGTGTATATCTGGCTGTAATAAAAATGAATAAATCTTTAAAAAAAAAAGAAAAAAAGAAAGGCAGATTTACACAGACAAGGATCCAGAGAGAAAGATCTTCCATCCGATGTTTCACTCTCCAAGTGGCTGCAACAGCTGGAGCTTAAGCCAGCCAAAACCAGGAGATTTTTCCAGGCCTTATAGGGGTAGGATCTCTATGCTTTGGACGATCCTCTGTTGCTTTCCCAGGCCACAAGCAGGGAGCTGGATGGGAAGTGGAACTGCCAGGACACAAACTGGTACCCATATGGGATTCTGGTGCTTGAAGGGGAAGGATTAGCTAGTTGTGCTATTGTGTTGGCCCCAAGGTACTTAAATGCTTTTAAAATGGGCTGTGTAAATTAGAATTTGAATTCATATAGTTTGTGAGACATTAATAAATCTGTTCTATTTCACTTGATTCTTGCACAATTCATTATAAATGAATGACTCAAACTGGTGTGAAGTATCCTCAGGTAGCCTAATTCTTTGTAAGAGGAGAATTGATTGGACATCTATCTATAAGATAATTGATTGGATCTATAGGACAAAACAGAGATACCTCCCAGCAAGGGAGGATTATAGACAGGCTCATAGGAACTCCCATAGTCTATATGTAAATTTCTCAAACCCTCCTCCCTGATGCCTAGGTGACTCTCAGTCTTTAAAAGTCTGATGCTGCTAATAAACTTCGGCTATTGACCATCAGTCCACACATGTGATTATCGGCTCTGTGCACCAAGTCCATTGCCGCCAGACAGTGAACAGTTTTTCAGGTGGTTGTAACCACTCAGATCAACGAGGAGAGCAGGCAGGAACTTCTTTAGTTTTGGAGTAGATGAAGTTGCCAGGATCTCCAAAGTATGGAGAGATCCTTCTAATCCACAGGGAAGTGAAGGAGGGGAATCCTGAGAACTAGGAGAACCAGGACAGTGAAGCCCCACATTCTGACAGTTCCATGGCCTAGCCAGCTTTCGGTAACCTTTCAGATGAATATGTTTTCATTTGACTATTGTTTATACCTCTTATCTATTTTCTTGGTGGACTATGGTCTTACTCTTTATTTGTTGAACTTTTTAAAAATTTCATTTGTTGAACTCTGTAGTAGAGCCATTCAGCCTTTGACTCTAAGGTACATTTAAATGTATCTTAAAATGAATACTTCATGTTTTAAAAAGATTTATTTATTTTTATCGGAAAGATATACAGAGAGAAGGAGAGACAAAGATCTTCATCTGCTGGTTCACTCCCTGTGTGGCTACAAAAGCCAGAGCTGAGCTGATCCAGAGCCAGGAGCTTCCTCCTCTGTGTATATCTGGCTGTAATAAAATGAATAAAGATTTTAGAGACAGAGAGGAAGATCTTCCATCCGATGTTTCACTCCCCAAGTGAGCCACAACGGGCCGGTGTTGCGCCGATCCGATGCCGGGAACCAGGAACCTCTTCCGGGTCTCCCACACGGGTGCAGTGTCCCAAAGCTTTGGGCCGTCCTCGACTGCTCTCCCAGGCCACAAGCAGGGAGCTGGATGGGAAGTGGAGCTGCCGGGATTAGAACCGGCGCCCATATGGGATCCCGGGGCTTTCAAGGTGCGGACTTTAGCTGCTAGGCCACGCCGCCGGGCCCGCTTCTGTAATATATTTTGACAAGTTCTCTTGGACCTATTAAAACACTTTGGATTTTTAGGATCTGTAATCCAGCGGGGATAAGTATCTATAGAGACAATGCACTGGCAGTTATGTTTTGCATGTGTTCTAGTGTCTCGCCACATTCTTTTTTTAAATTTTTATTTTTATTGATTACATTGCATTATGTGACACAGTTTTATAAGCACTGGGATTCCCCCCACCCACCCATCCCCATGGTGGATTCCTCCACCTTGTTGCATTACCACAGTTCAAATTCAGTTGAGATTCTTTCATTGGAAGCATCTACCAAGCATAAAGTCCAGCATCTTATTGTCCAGATAAGTTCAACGGTTTCTTGGGGAGACCATCTCTGGTCTGAAGGTAGAGCCGACAGAGTATCATCACGTTCAATTAAAAGCCCCAGCATAACATCAGTAACAATTTATATCGTTATGGAATTAGTTGACATGGTATTGAATAACCAATATGTTAAAATAGAAAAAGAATAAAAAAAGAATGCAAGTTCTGAACCACATCCTGTGACTTCTACATTGACATTTCAATTATTAGTTTATATACAACTGGTTTCTATACACCTTAAAATGGCTATAGATTACTATTCAGCTGTCTCGTGTCTATTTTAATTTTAGTATTTAGCAGTTTATAGTGTTGAAGCATGATTTTGCTGAACCTGGATGTTTTTCGGGTAGTCTAACTCTATAACTCTAACAAGATGTATGTCAACAGTTTAGGTGAACAGTTTTAGGAGGGGTGTGCAGAGAAATCTTCAATACCCCAGTGAGGAGTAACTAATCTTTGTGACCCACCCAGTGAGTTCTAAGTGCATCCCTGCTGACCGTTTCCTGTGTGTTTCTAAGCTTTCCTTGTTGTTCTCTATCTATTCTAGTTTGTTTGTTTATTTGTTTGTTTTGAGGGGTTTCTGGAGTGATCCTGATGGTCATTACGAGAGAGGGTGGGGACCCAAAGTGGGGATCCAAAGTCGGAACCAGGCAAGGACCAGAGAAAGCTCCTCTCCCTAGTCCCGAATGGGGGTGGTTGACCCCAGAGTTCTCGGCCTCCAAAGGCACTCCAATTCCCCGTGGTCTGCTTTCACCACGTTCTTTGACTCTGCTTATTCTCTGAAGGCAGGAGGAAAGAAAGCTTGAGCAGGTGACTGATGGTCAGTGTCTCTACAGCCTATAGACAATATGCGAAGTACTTTAGCAGTCCCCTAGTTCCTTCCCCCGCTCCTCCTCCTTTAAAGCACATGCTTTATATCAACTAATTTTTTAAAAAATGATTTTTTTATTGGAAAGTCAGATTTACAGAGAAAAGGGGAGACAGAGAGAAAGATATTCTGTCTGTTGGTTCACTTTTCCTAGGCCATGAGCCGGGAGTTGGATCTGAAGTGGAGCAGCTAGGACTCAAACCGGTGCCTGTATGGGAAGCCGATGTCAGAGCTGGCAACTTTACCCACTGCCACAATGCTGGATCCAAAAAGCCTAATCTTTTAATTCCATTTCTTAATAAACTTTTTTGAAATACCCTCATATAATATATTTGAGGCTTAAATTATATATTTAATTTAGGGGCAGGAGTTTAGTCCAACAGTTAAGATGCCAGTTAAGACACATACAAGCCCATATTGGGGTATCTGGGTTTGGTCCTTGGCTTCAGCTTCTGATTCCTGCTTCCTGAGGGCGGTGGGAGACAGTGGGGAGGACTCATGTGGCCAGCTTCCTTCACCTCCATGGAAGCTCTGGATTGAGTGCTGGCTTCAGCTTTTGTGGTCATTTGGGGAGGAGACTGATGGAACGGAAAGTACTTTCTCATTACTACACTATCTGCTTTGCTGGGTCTCTCTCTGTCGTTCTGTCGTTCTGTCTCTGTCTCTGTCTCTCTATATCTATATCAATATCGATATATACTTTTTATTTTTCAGTAAGACAAACCAGGAACCAGGGGATTCCTTTGGCCTCTGCAAGATACAACAGGAACACTTTGTTTTGTTTTTCTCTATGTGTTATACTGATATGCAAGGTGATTCCTAAATGCGACATATTGGATAGTGTTTTCTAAAGTGAACACTTTCCTGTGCTAAGGAGAAATATGAGAAGTAGCTAAAAGTTAAATTGCTAGAACTTTTCACTATAAGTCAAACTTACCCATTCTTCAAATAAAACCCTCTTTGTTTTTCTGCATAATTAGGTTATTTCCTGATAACATGAAATCAAAAATACCTGAAACTTTATCTTAAATATTGCCCTTGTTTTAGGTGATTTTCAATGAATAATATTTGGGAATGGTTTGAGAAAGAAACTTCTTGTCATAACAAGACAATGCCTTAATTATGTCATTTATTTTGTTGTGTCTTAGTTCCTATTGTAAGGAATATAGCAAAAGCACAGTCTTCGCCCTCCAAAGCAGCTGTGTGCTCATTGCCATCTTCTCAGAGCTCTGACTCAGGGTCACCATCACGGCAAGCTAAGAAATCAGGTCGAACTAAATCAGCTACAAGTACTTCAACTCCCAAGAAGAGTAGTTCTGCTAAAAATACCACACCAAAGAAAAAAAGTGTAAGCTCAGGAAAAAAGGTTAGTGATATCTCCTGCTAATTTGTATTGTAGAGTCTCTGGTGCCTTACTATTTCTAACATAGACTTCAGGGATTATGAAGAGTGTGATGAGGCTCCTTTGGGATGTATTAAGAATGAATAAGACTCTTTAAGGCCTCACATAGCTATTAAGAGATTGCTAATTTTTTTTTCCTTAGGTAAACTCAAGAGTTTAAAGTGATCTACATCTTCAAAGCTACTGTGGGAGAACTGTATGGGCATATTTGCATTTAGGCTAGTTCACTAAAAATTTAGTATCTTTAAAAAGTCAATGTGGGGCCCAGTGTGGTGGCCTAGCAGCTAAAGTCCTCATCTTAAACGCGCTGGGATCCCATATGGGTGCCAGTTCTAGTCCCAGCAGCTCCACTTCCCATCCAGCTCCCTGCTTGTGGCCTGGGAAAGCAGTCAAGGATGGCCCAAAGCCTTGGGACTCTGTACCCGTATGGGAGACCTGGAGGAGTTTCCTGGCTCCTGGCTTCAGATCAGCACAGCACCAGCCGTTGCGCTCAGTTGGGGAGTGAATCATCGGACGGAAGACCTTCCTGTCTGTCTCTCCTCCTCTATGTATATCTGACTTTCCAAAAAAAACCAAAAAAATCTTTTGAAAAAGTCAATGTGAAGTGAATTTTACTGTACCTGAATCATACTGAAGTAAATGGGATGAAGAGTGGAATGGGTCAGTGTAATAAGACAGTAATGCTAGAGGTATATGCTGTTCGACTCCTTTAAGGAGAACAGCTCTGAAGCCTGGAAATAATAGCAAAAGCAGCTGCCTGAAAATAGCAGAGTGAGTCGGAGGTAAACACACTAGAAGGAAGAGCTGTTCTCCAAAGTGAGTTTCCATTATTGTGGGTTTTTAGCATGCTGACAACAGGGGTATTGGTGGAAGAAGAAAACAAACCCAAAGGGCTTGGCAGCATGGCCTAGTGGCTAAGGTCCTTGCCTTGATCCCATATGGGCGCTGGTTCTAATCCTGGCAGCTCCACTTCCTCTCTATCTCTCCTCCTCTCAGTATATCTGACTTTGTAATAAAAATAAAATAAATCTTTAAAAACAAACAAACAAAAAAAACAAAAAACAAAACAAACCCAAAAACCATAGTTTTGTCTGGCCCAAGGAGACAAAAAAAAAATGGAATCCATGAAAACTGATTAGTAAAGAAAATGGAAGAATCTTAGAAAGGAAAGAATTGGAGAATAGATCTTCAAACCATCTCCCAATACCAATATCTCTAATAGACCCTTGTTCCAAGTATATGTAGAACACAGGCCAACACAGTTAAAACAAAAGATTGAAATTGAGGCTACAGTTACGTCCAGGATGAGAATTTAAAGTTCAAGTCCAACCAAGATAAATACCAGCTTTTTAACATTCATTTGAAAAAAGTGGAATCTAGAATCTGTACTAATTAACATCTGCAATGTTTAGGATGTACTCCAAAATGACCCAAATACAAAGACATAGTAAAATGAAGCACATTCTTAAATCAAAAAGAAAATCAAATGGTTAAAACTTCCAGTATGATCCATATGTTGGAACTAGGAAACAATTTTTTTTGAAGATTTTTATTTTATTTTTATTGGAAAGTCAGACATACAGAGAAGAGGAGAGACAGAGAGGAAGCTCTTACGTCCGCTGGTTCACTCCCCAAGCGGCTGCAATGACCAGAGCTGAGTCGATCCGAAGCTAGGAGCCCAGAGCCTCTTCCGGGTCTATCACTTGGGTGTAGTGTCCCAAGGCTTTGGGCCATCATCAACTGCCCTCCCAGGCCACAAGCAGGGAGCTGGATGGGAAGCAGGGCCTTCGGATTAGAACCTGTGCCCATATGGGATCCCAGCGTGTTCAAGGTGAGTACTTTAGCTGCTAGGCTATTGCCCCAGGCCCAAGAAACAAAAGTTTAAAGTGGCTATTCATAGAGTTCCTCAATGAACTATTACTTGTACATACACACACACTTGCCATGATCGAAAAAAGAATATATCATCTTAGCAGAGAAAGAGGAATGATGAAAAGGTACCAAATGGCGATTCAGAAGTTGAAAAATACAATATATGAAGTAAGACATTTTGCTGGATAAAATTAACTAGAACTGGCTAGAGAGGAGAGAGGAAAAAGGCAATTAACTGGAGGACAGAATAGAAACTACCTAATGTAAAGGACTAAGATTAATAACGAAAAAAAGATTAAGAAAATGAGCAGTGTTCCAGACACCTTTAGATGATTTCGGAGGTCAACCATATATATAATTGGAGTCACAGTAGGCAAAGAAAGATTGGGGCAGAAAAAATACTTGAAGAAATGATTTCTCAAATTTTCCCAGATAGAAATATACAAGCACAGAGTATTCAAACAAAAATGAGCAGAATGAACACAAAGAAGTCTAAAATGAGGCATTATTAAACTGTTAAACCAGAAACAAAATGCAAATTATAAGGTGTTAATTTTAAAATGGAGAAGTAGGAACTGGTGCTATGGTGTAGTATGTTAGGCCACTGCCTACAACACTGGCATCCCACCGTGAATGCTGGTTCTAGGTACATGGGCGCCTTCCATCCATGTGGAAAAGCCAATGGTGTTTCTAGCCATTTGGGGAGTGAACCAGCAGATGTAAAATTTCTCTCTCCCTCTTTCTGTGTCTCTGCCTTTCAAATACATAAATCTTAGAAACACAGATAACAAATGAAGAAGCACATGCAATGAAACAAGATTAAAAGAAAAAATATCTTTGTTTATTTGAAACGCCGAGTTACAGCTAGGGAGAGACAGATTTTTTATCCTCTGATTAATAGCTGCAGTGGCCAAGGCTGTGCCAGGCCAAAATCGGGTACCTGGAATTTCACCCAGGTCCACCACGTGGGTGGCGTGGAGCTGGATAAGAAGTAGAACAGCTGAAACTTGAACTGTACCTTAACTGGTGCCCATATGGGATGCTGGCATGTCTCATCAAAAACCTTTGGGACCAGATTAGAGTAGAATTATGTCTTTTTAAAAAATCATTTATTTATTTTTATTTGAAAGGCAGATTTTCCATTTGCTGGTTGACGCCCCAAATGGCCACAATGGCTGGAGCTGTCAATCCAAAACCAGGAGCCTAGAGCCTCCTCCAGGTGTTCTATGTAGGTGCAGGGATCCAGGCCCTTAAGCCATTTTCTGCTGCCTTCCGAGGCCATTAGCAGGGAGCTGGATCAGAAATGGAGCACCTGGGACTAGGACTGGCACCCAGTATGGGATGCCAGCACCGCAGGTGGAGGATTAGCATGATATACTACCATATCAGCCCCTAGTCTTTGCTTTAGTGCCATGAAAGAAGTTGTCTTATATGGCAACTCAAAAACTAAATCGAGTTTTACAGGATGAAATCATCTACCTAAGGTGTGCTGGGTTGGAGTAGGTGGGAGAGGAAGGAATCTCAGCTTCTCAGTTTCTGCTTTCCTGGCCTGGATAGCTTGTGTGCCTCTGAAAACTCGATTTAGAAAGTACTACAGCTCATGACTCACACAGGAATTCCAACACTGAAGATTTCTGACAACTGAAAATGCTGTGAACCAAGACTGCATCTAATTTTCTAATTTTCTGAATTGTTATCTAGGAGATTCTTAAAAACGTATACTTACATTTTCTTCTTTTTTTTTCAGGAAAAAATTATTCCTGTGTTGTGTTCTACATCTGCAACTTCTTTAACTACGCTGATCAGAGAAAGTAACAAGGCACTTGATAAGAATGTCTCCCCTAAGGCATCTAAAATAGTGATGTCTACAGGTATACTAGTATTTTTTTTTAAAGTATAAAATTGTCAGTCTTTATTCTGTATTATTTTCAGTTCTTTGATGTCCTGGAATTAAGAGAGGGGAGATAAGGATGATGATAGCAAACACTTCTTTTAGCACTTTTCATATTTAAAGTGTTTTGTAATGCTGATTGATCAGTTTGATGTTAGGGAAGAACATTCTGTGTAAATATGAGGGTATTTCAGACAGGTTATAGAAAATGAAATATAAACTTATTTTGATGTAAAAAGTTTTGAATTTATGCATATTTTAAAATAATATGCATATTTTAAAATAATATGCATTTTCCATGAGTTTTCTAAAGAGCCCTTGTAGGTTTAGCCTCATTAGAAGCTTGAAAATTCAATATCCTAAAGTATTTTATGCGTTGAAAGGGCCCAAGTAATTGGGCCCCTGCTACCCATTTGGGGGACTAGGGTGCAGTTCTTAGCTCCTGTCTTCAGCTTGCCCAGCCCTAGCTGTTGTGGGCATTTGAGGAGTGAACCAGCCAATGGAAGATCTTTCCCAGTGTCTCCTGTCTTGTTTTCTCTCTGTCAGAGGCATAGACTTAAAAAAAATTATTTATGTATTTGAAAGATAGAATTCAGAAAGAAGAGAGATGCACACACATGCATACAGATCATCCATCTGCTGGTTCGCTCCCCAAATGGCTGCAAAGGCTAGGGCTGGGCCAGGCTGGAGCCAGGAGTGAGCCAGGAGCTTTGGGTTTCCTGTACAGGTGCAGGGGCCCGAGGACTTGGAGCATCTTCCACTGCTTTCCCAGTCACATTAGCTGGGAGCTGGATCAGAAGCAGAGAAGCTGTGGTGCTGACATCATAGGCAACAACTTAATCTACCCCACAGTAACAGCCCTAACATACAGCCGTCGCATTGCTCCCTGCTATGAAAACTTTGAAATGGCACAAACCTAGACAAATTAATACCTTTTATCATCTCCTTTATATTTTCTTCTCTTTTCCTGTTTTTTTTAAACCCGCTTTATTGCTTCCTATCTTCAGTCCTTCATTATCTACCTTGTACTTTTCTATTCTCTGAACTTCCCCCCCATTTTTCTTTTTTCACTAGAAATTAAGTTTTTTTTTAAATGAAGTGTTTTTTATAGTTTATTCTCATTTTTTTTCTTTTTTTGTTTTTTTTTTTAATTATTTATTATTTAACTTCATTAATTACATTGTATTATGTGACACAGTTACATAGATACTTGGGTTCTCCCACCCCTCCCCAAACCCTCCCACCATGGTGGATTCCTCCACCTTGTTGCATAACCACAGCTCAAGTTCAGTTGAGATTCCCCCATTGCAAGCGTATACCAAACATAGAGTCCAGCATCCTACCGTCCAGTCAAGTTCAACGGCTTCTTAGGTATACCCTCTCTGGTCTGAAGACAGAGCCAGCAGAGTATCATCCCAGTCAATTCTGGTTGTTAATCCGTTAATGGGAGAGACTAGGTGAATGAATGAATACAGATTGTTAGGCATCCCTAATCTCAAAATCTGAAATGCCTCAAAATCCAAAATTTTTGAGCATCAGCCTGATGCTACAAGCAGAAAATTCCACTTTGACTTCATATGATGGGTTATATCCAAAACACAAGTACAGTAAAACTGTGTAAAATTACCTTCAGACTTTGTGTGTAAGGTTTATGTGAAATATAGATGAATTTTGGGTTTAGGCTTGAATCCTATCACCAAGGTACAGATACTCCAAAAATTCTGATTCCAGGAATTTGGGGTGAGAGATATTTAACCTCTGTTACACAAAAAAGGAAAAATGTTGAAATACTTGTTTAGCATCGCTTGTGTTGAGTCCAAGGAACAGTCCTATTTTCTTAAATTTAATGAAAGAAATTTGTGTCATAAGAACTTACTTTATTTTTTTCTTTAGCAGTTAAGATACACCATTGCTGATTTAAGAGAAATTCAGTCCAAATCCAAATTTTCCAAGATGACCAGTTATGCATGGAAATTATTACACTGTGTGTATAATTAAAAAGTAAAAATATTCACCTATCTTTGTACCACTTTATTTGGGAGTGTATGAAGAGTTTAAAGAGTTATTTTTTTATTGCAAAGTCAGATATATACAGAGAAGAGGAGAGACAGAGAGGAAGGTCTTCCGTCCGATGATTCACTCCCCAACTGAGTGCAACGGCTGGTGCTGTGCTGATCTGAAGCCAGGAGCCAGGAAACTCCTCCAGGTCTCCCACACGGGTACAGAGTCCCAAGGCTTTGGGCCGTCCTCGACTGCTTTCCCAGGCCACAAGCAGGGAGCTGGATGGGATGTGGGGCTGCTGGGATTCGAACGAGCATCCGTATGGGATCCCAGCGCGTTCAAGGTGGAGACTTTAGCTGTTAGGCCACAGCGCCAGGCCCTGAAGAGTTATTTTTGTGAAGCTCCCAAAATTTCTGTGGTTTTATGTATAATCCAATTGGACAGAATTCTAAAAGTAAATTTTAATTTTTTTAAAGTATTTTTATTTATCGTGAAAGAGTTACAGAGAGGGAAAGAGTTCTGCCATCCAGCATGTCACTCCCCAAATGGCTGCAACAGCCAGTACTGGGCCACGCCAAAGCCAGGAGTTTCAGCCAAGTCTCCCATGTGGATGACAGGGGCTCAAACTCTTGGACCACGTTCTAGCACTTTACCCAGGCCATTCAGGAGCTGGACCAGAAATGGAGCAGTCAGAATGAGAACTGGCACCCATAGAGCCTGCCACTGTCAGTCAGTGGCTTTCCCAGCTATGCCGCAAGTATCACATATGAAAATATACTTAAGCAACATATTTTCATGTAGGAGACGTGATCATTGATAATAATTATATTTTGATTCTTTTTGAGTGAAGCGGTCACTGGGATGTAATAGTTATGTAAGCATTTTCATAAAATTCCTTTTAATCAGTCTCATTTATATTCATATGTACATTTTTCCTAAAGTCTGTGTCTATATAAACAAACATGGAAACTTTGGTCCGCATCTGGATCCTAAGAAAATCCAGCAGCTGCCTGACCACTTTGGTCCAGGCCCTGTGAATGTGGTGCTGCGGCGAACCGTGCAGGCCTGTGTGGACTGTGCCATTCAGTCTAAGACTGTTTTTGGATTCCTGAAGCCAGATAATCGTGGAGGAGAAGTGATAACTGGTATGTTCATCTAGTCATTTGTTCAGTATCTTTTAGAAGGTTGGGATTTTATAGTACATGAATTGTTTATAATATTTATACTAAGTATGGTATTGTGATATTTATTATGTTGATATAACAGAATAGTTGTATGTTTATGGACTTTTGTTTATTTTTAAAAATTTATTTTGTTTATTTGAAAAGCAGGGTTAGAAAGAGAAGGAGAGATCTTCCATCTGCTTGTCTACTCCCCAAATGGCTGCAAAAGCTGGGGCTGGGCCGGGCCGAAGCCAAAGCCAGGAGCTCCTTCCAGGTCTCCCGCTTGGGTGCAGGGGCTCAAGCCCTTGGATTCCACTGCCTTCCCAAGTGCATTAGCAGGGAGCAGGATGGAAAGTAGAGCAGTTGGGACTCAAACCAGCATCCATCCAGGATCCCAGTATTGCAGGCTATAGCTTTACTTGGTATGCCTCAGTGCCCATTTATGGACTTTTAATTCTGGTTTAGAAAATTTACTTTCAAAGTAGATAAATGATGTCAGAGTAATACTAGGTAAAAATGTGTAGGTTTTTCCTTTTTTACATACTATGTTTAGCTTACTATAGGTTGATAATGTATTTTAAATTTGCTAAATTCTCTAAAAATATGACTTAAGTAATTAAATGATAAAATAAAATTGATAGTTTCCATGAGTTTGTGATTTGCTATCATAACATGTACCCATGGAATATTTGGAATGAAAAGAAGTGTTATTGAAGATTAATGGATTTCTATTGCTGTTGTTTACTTTGTAACTATTTTAAGTGATAAGTTTGTCTTAAAACCAGTATGTGCTGTTGTATCTGGATGAGAGAAACTATCACAAGTTTATTTTTTATGAATTATAAAAACCACAAATCAGACTGTGTTTCCTGAATGGATCTGAATTTTTGTTAGCATTATAGTTCTCATCTTTCTGAGGGAAGGTTCTGACATCGCTTTTTCCCCCAATAGCCTCCTTTGATGGGGAAACTCATTCCATCCAGCTTCCTCCCGTGAACAGTGCTTCATTTGCTCTCCGCTTTCTTGAGAATTTATGCCACAGCATGGAGTGTGACAACCTTTTGAGTAGCCAGCCTTTCAGCTGTTACAAGAGTAGTAATACTCCTAGCCCTGCAAAAAATGATCCAAATACATCAGGTGGGAGACAATATATTTATATTATACTCCTGCTTTATATTTTATGCTTAACTTGAGAATCCTATGTAATTTAGAATTGTTTAAATTCCAGAATGTTTTCATCATTCCAGAGTGAAACTGCATCCATTTTAAGTCATTCCCCAATCTCCCCACCCCAGCCTGTAGAAGTTATTCAACTAATTTTAGTCTCTGTGTATTTACCTATTTAGGACATTTTATAGTAATGGAATCATGTAATATATAGCATTTTGTGTGTGGCATGTTTTAATTAGCATAATTTTTAAAAAGATTTATTTTAATTGTAAAGGCAGACTTATAGAGAGAAGGAGAGACAGAGAGGAAGATCTTCCATCCACTGCTTCACTCCCAATGGCAAAAGGGCTGGAGCTGAGCCCATCTGAAGCCAGAGCTTCTTTTTTAAAGTATTTATTTTTATTGTAACAGATCAGATTTTTGAGGAGAAGGAGATACAGAGAGAAAGATCTTATATTCGTTGGTTCACTCCCCAAATGGCTGCAAGGCTGGAACTGAGCGCATCTGAAGGTTCCTGTCAGGAGCTTCTTCCGGGTCTCCCACGTGGGTGCAGGGTCCCAAGGCTTTGGTCCGTCCTCGACTGCTTTCCCAGGCCACAAGCAGGGAGCTGGATGGGAAGTGGAGCTGCCGGGATTAGAACCGGCGCCAATATGGGATGCTGGTGCTTTGAGGTGGAGGATTAACCAGATGAGCCATCGTGCTGGTCCCTAGCATAGTATTTGGAAGCTTATTGGTAGTGTGTATCAGTACTTCATTCCTTTTTATGCTGAATAATACTGTATTGAGTGTCTATTTCACGTTTTGGTTATCCACGTGTCAATTGATAGACTTTTGGATTGTATCCACTTTTGGGGTATTAGGAATATTGTTGTGAACATTTGTGTACAAGTTCTTTATGGATGTATGTTCTTAATTCTCTTCGGTATAAATCTAGTTGTGGAATTGCTGAATGTTGTGGTAACTTTGTATTTGGTGAGAAATTGACAAAGGCTGTGCTTTTCATATTCTCATCAGCAGTTTGAGAGGGTTCCAATGTCTTCTATTCATTTGAAGAAGTTACTGTTTGTTTGGTTGTAGCCATCCTGATGAGCATGAATTGGTATCACACTGTGGTGCAATTTGGATTTCCCTAATGGCTGATGTTGAGCAACTTCGCTTATGCTTCTTGGCTATTTGTATAGCCTCTTGGGAGGATTATCTGTTCCAATCCTACACTCATTTTTAATTTGGTTCTTTTGTCATTATTTCATCAGAGTGCTTTATATAGAGTTTAGATATATGACTTTCAGGTATTTTATCCCTTCTTTGGATTGGCTTTTTAACTTTCTTGATGCTGTCATTTATTATTCTTGTGTTTATTCTTTTATTTTTTTTTGAAAGGCAGCATGACAGAGAGGGAGCCAGAGGTCTTCCATCAGCTGTTTTCCCCACATTTCGCAGTGGTCAGGGCTACATCAAGACAAAGCCAGGAGCCTAGAACACTGTCCAGGTTTCCCCACCTAGGTTTCAGTGTCCCAAGTATTTGGGTCATAGTCCACTGCCTTCCAAGGTACATTAACAGGAAGCTGGACTGGAACCAGAGCAACCAGGACTTGAACCAGCATGTTCATAGGATGCTGATGTTGCAGATCATGGTTTATCCTACTATACCACAGCACTGGCACCTTTGATGGTATTCTTAAAGCCCAAAAGTTTTAATTTTGGTAAAGTTAAATTTGTCTATTTTTTTTAGTTGCTTACACTTTTGATGTCGCATATAAGGAACCATTGGCTTATCCAGGTTAACAAAGATTTACTCCTGTATTTTCTCCTTAGAATTTTATATTTTAGTTTTTCCATTTAGGTCAGTGATACATTATGAGTAGATTTTTGTTTATGTTGTGAGGTAGGAATCCAATTAGGAAGTGTGGAATTCGTGTTTTCATCCTAGTTGGAAACTGTTGAGCTTTTTGTTTGTGCAAGCTAATATTTTTCATCATATTTGGGAAACTATTGATCATTGTTTCTCCGGATAATTTGTTCTGTTTCTCTTTTTTCCTTAAAAGACAAATTCTGTCTATAGTATCTTGTATGCTTGATGGTGGCCCACAGGCAAGTCTGCTCATTTTTCCTCCTCCTTTCCTGTTTCTGTTCCTTAGCTTATGTAATCTCAGTTGATCTCTTTTTTAGAAGATTTATTTATTTTTATTGCAAAGTCAGATATACAGAGAGGAGATGAGACAGAGAGGAAGATGTTCCGTCTGTTGATTCACTTCCCAAGCAGCCGCAATGGCCAGTGCTGAGCAGATCCGATGCCAGGAGCCTCTTCCAGGTCTCCCACACAGGTGCAGGGTCCCAAGGCTTTGGGCCGTCCTCGACTGCTTTCCCAGGCCACAAGCAGGGAGCTGGAAGGGAAGTGGGGCTGCCGGGATTAGAACTGGTGTCCATATGGGATCCCAGAGCTTTCAAGGCGAGGACTTTAGCCACTAGGCCACACCACCAGTCCCTCATTTATGTATTTTCAACTTTTAAATTTCTATTTAGTTTATTCTATTTTTTATGTTAATGTTCCTATTTGCTGAGTGATTTTTATTTTTAGTTTTCCTTTAGTTCATTACACACAAAGTTTTAGTTCTTTGAGCACAATCATAGTAGCTGATTTCAAGACTTTGTCCAGTGAATCTGACATCTGCTTCTTTAGTGGAGGTGTTATTGACTGATTTTTTTTTCTGTGTATGATTGATACTTCTCTATTTCTTAGACTATAACTTCTTAGTTGAAACTGGACATTTAAAAAATACTACACTGTGGCAACTCCGGAGATCAGATACCTTATCCCTCTCTGGGGGCTGCTTTGTTGCTGGTACTTTTGTTTAATGGCTTTTCTGGACTAATTCTGTAAACTCTATATTCTTTCTCACGTGTGGCCACAGGAGTCTGCTCAGTTAACTTAGTGATAATCTAATAATTGACAGGATTTCATAGAAAAGGTACTTCTGTCAGTCTTACTGGGGGCTTGTCTGCGTGTGTCAGCTCCTAACTTCAACTGGAGAGACTGTAAGTCGGTCTTCCTGCAGGCTTGAAAGACAAAAACCTTTCCACCTCACTCCTGGGCAAGCACATCACCCTCTAGACTCCGGGGATCCGTCAGTGTTCATCAGAGTTCCCAAATAGGTACCTCATTTTATGCTGTGTTGCCTTTCATGTTTTTTATTAACCCGTTGTTAGCTCCAGCTAGTAGTACAGCCTCCGACAAATGCAAAGTTAAACGATAGCCACGTTTTTCCCCTCAACAAATATCCTGGGCACAGTATTATTCACACAAAACAAGCTGTGATTCAGGTCAAATCAAGACAAGCCCTGAGAAAGACTTGTCATGAGCTACAAGCTGGATGAGATGGTGCAAGGTTCCTAGGGCTGGGATGTCACAGGGCAGCAAGCTCACTGTGGCTCAGCGGAGATGCTGGGCTGTGCCTTTCCATGTCCGCTGTAATAGTATGCTGTGGCTCTGAACACTGACGTGAGAATGGAATTAAAGGGCTTTTATTAGAATAAGTTTAAAATGTCACAGAATTTAACTTTTTTCTTTTAAATTACAGCCATTTTTCTTGAATAAATGCACTATGGATTCTGGCAAAGTCTTTAGTTTCCCGAATTTTGAAAGGCACAACAGCTTTTGCCGTGTGCTCAGTGTTTTCGTGTAGAATGGATTTTTTAGAGGTCTTTCATTCGTCACTGGGAAGTGCCCCTCTATGAAGAGCTCCATTTCTTTGTCAACCATCTCATTTTCCCTTGTTTTCTGAGTTGGAACACTTTCTTGCCGCAACTTGCCACATATCCAGAAGCCCAGCTCAAGGATGAGCTTTTTTGCTGTTTCAGTCCAGATGTTAGACCATATACCAGCTCTGTAAATCTTCCTACAGAAAGCATTAATACAAATAAAGAATACTTTTTCTGTTCTTTCTAAGGTTCTGAGGTTAGCAGATATCTGTAGAATCCACTTTTCTACGTATGAGTGTCTCTGTGTACATACATGGAAAAGATTGATGTATTTGTTTTGCTTGTTGGTTTTGTAGCCCATGATTCACATTAGAACTGAAGTGTTAAGAGTTCTTCTGAGCTGTGATTATCAGTCAGTACTGGGTTGGTAAAGATTGTTCATCATATGATGTTGGGAGGGGTTCAGTCAGAATTGTGAAACCGATTAAGTTTGACATCGGCACTTGCTTAACACAAACTGTTTTCCTTTTTGAGGTCCATTTTCAGACTTTGAAGATGTATGCTATGCCTTTAAGACCTTAGTTGATACTTGGGATGAACAGGGTAAACACCCTAACCCAAAACTGTAAATAGGAAATGCTTAAAAACAGATCTACCACTTTGGGACCAGTGTTGTGGTGTCGTGCCCGCGACACTGTCATCCTGCAGGTGCTCGAGTTCATGTCACAACTGCCCCATTTCCTATCCAGCTCCCTCTCAGTGGCCTGGCAGAAGCAGCAGCAGCTGGCCCAGGGCTTTGCGCTCCTGCCACCCATGTGGGAGCCTCAGTAGAAGCTCGATGCTCCGGCCTGGCCACTCTGCAGGTTTCTGCGGAGTGCACTAGCAGATGGTAGATCTTTCTCTCTCTGTCTTTGCCTTTCTGCCCCTGTAACTCTTTCAAATAGGCAAACATTTTTGAAAAGATTCAAAGCTATTTGAGGATTATGGCAGCTTTTTTAAAGGTTTTTAATTTTGCATCTCTGGATTAGGGATCCTCAACAGTGATGTCTGTGCAAATATTCCAGAATGCATGAAGCTCCCAAGTCTGAAGTGCTTCTGGGGGCCAGGATTTTAGATAACCGTTTTTCCTTTCAGAGCCACATTTTGAAAGACTGATCCTTTAGGTAGAAATGCATTTGATTGATCGGTAAGTGGTAGAGTTGTCATAGGGGTATCCTTAGGCCAGAATTGTTAAAGTAGTGTCCATTGTGCCATATTCCCTCCTTACCTTGTCTTACCTTTTGTCTCCTTTTGTTCATGTGTGCAATTTTCCTAGTGCCTTGAAGACACATTAAAATGGGCTGTCTTCCTGCTTTCTGGGATGGTTAGAGAGATCTGGTGAGACCAGAATAAATGGAACCTAAACATATTCCTGGAAATGCTTTTAACTCTTCAGTATGATTTCAGCAGAAATAAGAGTATTTCATAATGAGGCTTGAAAAATTCCCGAGAATATCAATTAAAGCAGTGTATATATTTTTTAAAGCAGTACAGGAAGAAAGGAATGGAAAGAATACCATCAAACGTTGTGCTCAGTCACCGATTCCTTACATCGTGCCCGTGTCTCCTAAGCGTTCAGTGATGAACATCAATGTCTCTTCAGGTAAATAGCATTCACTGGTACCCAGATTGAGAAGGAAAGTTCCTCTGTCACCACATGGGTATGCTCTTGGGAGGGGTTGTATTGTGGAGAGTAGGGAGGTGCATTTGTCCAAATAAATGTGGCAGTTACCTACAAATCTGTAACATGGAAAATAAGAATAAAAAAGGAACTAATCCAGATTGTTCTGCAACAGATTAAGCTGAGCCAATATGAGCAATCCCAAAGATGTCCAGCAGGCATCTTAGCAACTAGACCAAACTATTTCTCTTTTCATTCTATTTTCCATGAACTTGATAGGTGATGTCACAGAATGAATTTGGGTTTCAGGACAGTATGAGTTAGTGCAAATGGCAAGGAGGGGATGGTCAAGTACTTTCTTTTAAGAGATTTGTGGTTTGTATGGCACGAGTTAGGCAAACTGTTGGAGCTGAGATCCCCTCCTTGCCAAGTACTTGAGCTGTAAGTCTGCTGAAGAGCACCACATTTGTCCTTTTGCCTATAGAAGAGCTGTTGTCCACCAAGGGAGGTGACACGTCCAGAGCGGAGGAGCCTCCAGAAAAAGGAGTGGACACTTCACTGACTTCTGGAAATTCTCTGATTTCTGCGGGTGGAGATTCTACCCATACTGGTACTGCAGTCTGCAAGATGATGTCTGAAAATGTGCCAGATGTGTCGAGTTCGCAAGCAGTCGGGAACAACTCCTCCGCCAAAAGCAGTTCCCAGGAGAATGAAATCCAGATGCAGAGGAAAAGTGAAGGTATAGTAAACACCCCTTCCAACCACCCAGGAGAAACAATGATTTGCAACCAATTTCTGCGTCTTTCCCTTGCAGTTTCTAAGCCCAACAGCCCCTGAGGTTGTATCACTTGGGAGATAGTCTTGCCCGAGTGTGGCAGGCATGTCTTCCCCTTGTTACAGCACTGTCAGGGCCAAACCATTATGACTGTTCTAGTCCTCATGAATCCACAAAACTGTCTCTAGGGACCTGGATCACCCACCATGTCACTGAACAACTTTCTGTTTTAGTGGTTCTTGAGAAGTTATATCTTGTCATTTTGGGGTACTGCTGGAACTCACAAGCCTGCCATGACTCTCGGGACTAGAAAGAAGCATTTGTCTCCTTTCTGGTGTACTCTTTGCTTGATCTCCCTGGAGAACTGCCTGGGCTCTAGCCTGTATTTGACTCCTATGTTAGGGCCTCACATCATTTCCACATCCTCTGTCATTCCCCCAGTCCCACTAGAGAGTCTTGGCATGACAACCAGGGCAGCATCTTGATGCCACTCGGAAGGAGCCAGAACAGTTTGCCAAGTGCAGAAATGGCTACTGCCTACATCACCTTTTTAAGAATTGAGCATCTAAGAGAATGAGGGTGCAAGTAAGTGTTCTGTGCTTTTTCTCCAGGTAAGCATCGTGGCAAGGATGAAGAGTGACGGTGGTAGGAATCACGTAACCCCACTGCCCTTCGTTGTTGATGTTATCTCTGGGCAGCCACACTACTGCACGTACTCTGTGACATGTTTTTCTACAGCTATCATTTCTTTATATAGTTTTATGTAGTGTATTCCATAGTACTTGTTACATGTTATTCAAAACAAAAATATACCAGATTGATGAGAGAGGTGATAAATTCATAAAAATGTAAGTTAGAGCTATGATTAGGCTTGCTACTCACCCGTCAATTTTATGTAGTGTTGTTGAGTTAAAAGGAGATGATTTTTGTCTAAATTATCAAAATTCCTTTGCGGAGGATGGTCTGCACCATCATGATTTCTACCTAGCTTCATACAATCTAGCAAATTTCTTTTCCTTACGTTTTTTCTTCTGACACGTAGAAGGAGGGCATGATTCAGTAAAATAGGTATTATTTTATGTCTAAGTTGTGATGCTGGAAAGACAATTGTGATATCTATACAAGAAGAATTATTGTGAGCCTTTTTATATTCTGGTTTTTATTTTTTGTTTTTGGATGTGTGGTGGTTTTTTTCTCTTTGCCCTATGTTTGGTTGAATATGCAATATGTTCCTTAAATGCCCAGTTCCTGGATGATAGGACATCAAAGACCATGACTTTGGCTCATTGGCACAAAGAACCCATGATGTTTTTGTTGATGGTCCATGGCTAGACGAGTGCTTATTCCTAGAGAAGTATAAAACTGCCTTTGGTTACCACACACTGATTTGAGGGACTCTGTTACTCTGGTGCAGTAATTGAAGACTTGTGAAAATGCAAAGATATTTAAGTGCAAGTTATTTAACAGCATAGCCCAAACCTGCTGATTTCTGAGCCCTGAGATTTTCTCATGGCTCCCTTTCCTTTAGCAACATAAGCCTTCAAGCAGAGCCTCAATAGTATAATAGTAAACATGAAAGAGGGATTAACTAAAATATTAAGGGTATTTGACCTATCTCATAAGAAAATCATTTCTTCAAAATTCAGATAAGTATTTAGCCATAAACAATAATAGCCTAGAGAGTGAAAGTGATGCAAAAGCTATCTATGTTGAATACATGGGCGCGATTTGGAAAAATAACTACTTTGTTTATGAAAGGTAATAGGTTATGGAAATTCATTGGTTAGAGAGTACAGATTGAAGCAATTACGAAGCTATATATTACAAGAATTTCCATTGTAAGTGAAGTTAACCATATCCAGACCAAGAAAGAGACAAAGAGGGGGATTGAGAAAAATCATTGGAATAAGAGTAAGTTAGATTTGACCAACCTACTTATATTCAAGTAACATGTTTTGTTATATTTACTTAAGAACATGGAAAACTGAATGCTCATTCTGTTTTATTACTTCCTGAAGCAGATTTTGTCCTTTGGGGAAGGTCAGATAGGACACGCTTGCATGGTTCTCTTTACAATCTTTTAATATAGACTTACACTTACTTACTTACTTACTTACTTACACTTACACTTACACTTACAGTTAGAATCCTGAATGCCTACTTGTATACGCAATAGAAAGTTCCAAGAATGAAGCTGTTATTTCCTATGTCTTTCAGGGAAATAACCAGGTCAAGTATGATTTGTCTTTTTTTCTCCTTCCCATTGAAGCTGCAAGTCCCACAACTGTACCAGATGCCAGTACCCCAAAACACGGCTTATCTAAGGACCCTTCCACGTGGTCTGTGGATGAAGTCATCCAATATATGAGAACCAAAGATCCTCAAATACCAGCTCCCATCACTGACCTCTTCAGGATACACGTAATGTATCTTTTGACTCAGCTTTCCTGTCAGAATGTCTTCGAGTGTTCAAGTGATTTTTCTAAAGATCCTTCAATTGCGTAGTGAACAAATCCTATCGAGGGATCTTTCCATAAAAGACAAAGGTTGTTTGGCCCATTGGCGGGCCCTTAGATGATGAGTTCCTGGCCCGTTCTGTGACCGGGCATTCAAGTGGTCCCTGCACTAACCAGCCTCAGGCTCTCAAGAGCCGAGCAATGAGCCTTGTTACTCCCAGTTGGGCCACCCTTGTGTGGTGGCAGGTGCAGCCACCCTCCCGGCTCTCTGCCCAGCCTCAGACCAGACGCAGGAGGGGGGATGCCCACGAGCTCCCAGGGGGTGACCTCCTTGATAGTATATGCAGAAAACCCAATGTTGTGTAAAATCCAGCGCAGCTTTTAACCAGGCGCTCAGTGGATACCAACTAATAATGCTTCTGTGAGATAAATTGGTTAATTAGGGAAATAAGGACTTTTAGAGGAGGATGCCTTGTGACTGTTGAGTGATATTTTCATGGTGTTGTTTCAGCGAGTCAAATTAGTGGTCTGTCTGATGGTGCCGTTTCAGTGTGTTGAGAAAATCATCAGTTAGTTTTAGCATCCAACTAGCTGTAGACACTTAACTGCATAGCACATGTACAGTTTGTAAAGCTGCTGATATAGTCCCAGCTATTCCCAGAAAGCTAATGACCCTCTGAAATGCTTTCTACCATTCATAGCGTTTGACCTTTTGTCATAATTTCATTCAACAAGCTAGTTAAAGCCAGAGCATTTTTCCAAACATACTATATTGACGTTCCCTTTTCTCAGAATTTGAAGTAGATTTAAAAATTATGAATTGATATTTCACCTTGCAAATTAGATTAACAGTTCTGAGGACTCTCATTCAGAAAATATGTCTAGCATGCAAATCTATAATATGCGTGTTATGATAAACATAACACTATAGGAAAGTATTATTAATGTTTATGATATTCTTTTCTCTGTAGGAAATCGATGGGAAGGCTCTGTTATTACTGAAGAGTGAAGTCATGATGAAATATATGGGGTTGAAGCTGGGCCCAGCATTAAAGCTATGCTATTACATTGATAAGCTGAGAGAAGGAAGATACAGTGACAAAAATACTTAAGTTTAGAGTTGAGATAATTCTCAGGAGTATTGCTAAAATGTTTAATTTAAAATGTGAAGTTTTTGTTTCATAGAAATTTCCTATAAAAGTATTTGCTCAGAATTAAAAATTAGGGTAACAGTCCAATTTTTAACAGAAGTTTTTTTTTTGTTGTTGTTTTTTACTGCTTTAAGAACTATTTAACATCTTAGGATTAACATATTCAGACTGGCAGTCTGTCCTTTACCTTACTATTTTTGCTGTACAGATATGCTTCACGCAGTGAACAGAAGAGACCTTTTACCTTTGTTCCATGTCTGTGTCTAGAACCAAACAGCTAAATCCCAAAGGGTAGGATATCAGGGATTGGCAACATCTGTAATTACAATTCAGGAGAATTTTTCCTCAGAAGAAAATTTAAAGATGTGCCCATAAATATCATCTCGTTCTCACATGTTTTCCCTACCTGATTCTGCAGTGTCTGTTCATGTTCTACCAATTTCTAGAAAGATACTAGCCGTAGATATTATTTTCCTTCCTGTTATCATTCCTGCGTGTGTTTTGTTCATATATAAAGGAAATAAGCCAGCTTATAAATGTCCATAAGTATTCTTACCAGGTTTTGATCCAGTTTTAAAGTTATAGCATAGAAAGGATGATCCTTTTATGTTGGAAGTATTTATACCACAAGGGCAGTTTGGTTGGAGTATGATTACATTTTTCCAACAAAAGATACATATTTTAAAGCTCCCCATTTTTTAAATGCTTGGGCAGGAAGTAGGCGTTTATTTCTCATATTTCTATGTGAAGATACCTGTGTCCCAATTTATAAAAGATATATATTTTATTGTATTGTTTATTCCCCATACAGACCTTTTACCATATTTATATATTGTTCTATACTTGTAGGAATACACACAAGTAAATCTTTTCTCTTTGAGTTTAATATGGCACTTTGCACTGCCACAGAGGTGATGATGAGCTATGTATATATTAGATGCTTGTATTTTGTTAAAAAAAAAAAAACAGCAGAAAGTGCAAATTGTTTGTGATCACCAGTACCTCTCAACTTAACTCTTCAGGGGATGGGAACCGATCTGTAGATTGGTTTCCGTACAGGGAAATTCTCTGTCCTATGCAATGTTTCTGATCGATGTGCTTAGTTCTGAGCCATATGTCTGCCTCACTTGAAAGATGCCATTAATTCTGACTTACTGTTTTAGGCTTTACCGTTTAAGTTAGGAGTTTCAAGGGGAAGTGGTGCTACGTGTGTACTGTTACTAGTCTGTATAATGTTGATGTTATGTTGATAAGCTACCAGAAGCAGTTATAAAAATATTAGCCATTTGTTGCAAAGGCCAATAGTGTGTTCACCAGGGGCAAGACTGTGCATTTTAGTTTTAGAAAACCAAACACATGTTAGACCTGAGAGCAACTATTTTTAGAGGATCATTCATGTGTGTAATTCCCTATGTGCTGTACCACTTGGTTCTTACTTAAACTTGGTCTTTCAAACTCTTTGTATGAAGATGCTGTGCCCAGCTGAGCAGTCCTCAGGTGTTTGTACAAATACTATGTTTTTCAGTTTTCAGATTTGAAGATATAATAAAATAACTGCAGCCATTCTATCAAGGCCTCCGGTTTTCTTTCATTTATCTTAACCGCTTCACCTGAAGGTCTGAGTTTGTTAGACTTGAATAAAGAGACACCCTAATGAGTTTGTGATTTTTATGTCTAAATTTTGAAGTTTTAAAACCTGCCCCAGTTTCCCTGACAAAGAGTTCCCAGCAGTAGGGGACGGATCTCTTCCTAGGGCATTGGAAGAGACTTCGGGAGGCCTGTCAGAAGACAACTCCAGGGGCTTGCGTTGTAGCATAGGTCTCTTGGGTTTGTGTTCTGGCTGCCTCAGTTCTGACCCAGCTCCCTACTAATGGCCTAGGGAAGGCAGTGGAAGACAGCCCAAGTGTTTGGCGCCCCTGCACCCACATGGGAGGCCTGGAAGAAGCTCCTGGCTGTTGGCTGGCTCGGCACCGCTGATGCCGCCGTCGGAGTGAAGCAGCAGATGGAAGGTGCATCTCCCTAGCTTTCCCTCTCTGCCTTCCAAGTAAATGGATACATCGAAAAGATTTACCTGCTAAGCTACAGTGCCGGCCCAAATAAATCTGCTTTAAAAAATATAGATAGGTTCATTTATTTTTATTGGAAAGGCACATCAGATTCACAGAGAGAAGGCGAGGGAGACAGAGGGCAGACATTCCATCATTTGGGCAACTTCCCAAATGACCACAATGGCCAGACCTGAGCTGATTCAAAGCCAGGAGCCAGGAGCCTCTTCCAGGTCTTTGCTGTGTGTGCAGGTGTCGAGGTTTTGAGCCTTCCTCTAGTGGTTTCCCAGGCTACATGCAGGGAGCTGGATGGGAAGTGGAATTGCGGAGACATGAATAGATGCCCATATGGGATCATGTAGCGTATAAGAAGATTCAGCCACTGACCCTTTGAGCCAGTCCACAACTCTGGTCATTTTCTCATAAATCATTTCATTAAATTGATAGCATTTGGTTTAATGCATGGTATCTATATGTGTCTATGGGGTATAGTGAAACATGTTCATATACAAAGGATAAAGTAAGCTTGGTATCTTTACAGTCTCTTTGTATTTGCATCCGACCGTTCCTTTCATTTCTTCACACAGTGTGTAGTGCATTATTATGTTGCAATGTCCTCAGAATGTAGTGCAAAATTATAACTTGTTAATTTTGAGGGAGAAGGGGTGTATCATTTTCTCAGAACTACATCTGATAAAACAGATGGAACGAGATTGTCTTAAATGAAATCCACAAGCCACAGAAAGATAAACTATATATTGTCTCTTATTTTGGCAGTTAAATAGTCAAGCCAATCTGTGTCACATAATACAATGTAATTAATGAATAAATAAAAAAATAAAAATAAATAAAAAGATAGTCAATCCAAACTTGCAGTAGTGATTACTAGAAGTTGGCAAGAGGGAGGCAGGGCAAAGGATCAGTAATGGGTAAGCTGCTTGCGCCCCACAGGAAAGGCCAGCTGGCCGGGGCAGTGGGCAGTCCTGACCCCCGTGTCCTCCACGCCTACATGGACGTTCATAATTGCTCCCAGAGTTGCCTTCTGCCCCTCTGTTGTCACCTTCTCCTCCACAACACAGGAGCACCCGCCTTGTCAAGAGAGGCTCGTGGTTTCTCCAAGCACCTGAGCCATCCTCTGCCACTCTCCTAGGCTGCAAGCAGGGAGCTGGATGGGAAGTGACACAGCTGGGATAGGAACCAGCGCCCATGTGTTGTGCTGGTGTCTGCGACGCTTTCAAATAAAATAAATACATGTTTAAAAACTGCTCAGCCCTGATAAACATCTGTTCTTCCTGATGTTATTAAAAAGGAAATAACATGTCCCACCAAATAGAACGACCTTCTTTAATAAAAAATAGCAAGTGTTGGTGCTAGGAAGATCGTGTCACCTCTGTACGTTTCCAATGGGAGTGTAAACTGGCACAGCTGCTGTAAAGGACATAGCAGTTGCCATGCTATACTTCAGTTTCACTTCTGGGTACAGCCCAAAATGTTTTTTTTTTAATTATTATTATTTTTAATTCATTAATTACATTGTATTATGTAACACAGTTTCATAGGTACTTGGATTCTCCCCACCCCTCCCCAAACCCTCCCACCACAGCCCAAAATGTTAAATCCGGCACTCAAAGACATACAGCAGTGTTCAGTGAGTGCATCATTGCTCACAACAGTCAAGAGGCAGAAAGGTCTATCAACATGAGCATATACACAAACTGGTATGAAAGTACCGTGAAACATTTAGGAAAGGAAAAGCAAAAGCAAAAATACATGAATCTACTTAGATGAGATGCTTAGAACAGCCAAATGTGTAGAGATGGGACACAGAAATTGCTAAGGGTATGTGGGGATCAATGAAAGGGAGCTATTAAAGGATACAGGGTTTATGTTTGGTGTGATGAAACTGTCCTGCAGATGAATAGTAGTAATGGGTGCATGGCATGCAGTCCGTATTTAATGCTAATTTTCTACTTAGAAATAGTTAAAGTGGTTCATTTTAGATGTGTCTTACCCCAGTATATTAGCATAGGGAAGGCTTCAGCCGAGCAATATGGCATAAAGGTACACTGGTTTCTTTGTCCTCTCAAAAGGCAATGCGGGGAGCCCCGTATGGTAGCGCCCAGTCCCTTGAGCCATCCACCATGGTGAGCTCCCCAGGGTCCCCGTTGTCTGGCAGGTGAAGTGAGGAGCCCGAGGCCGGAGCTGAATCTGGCCCTGAGAGTGGGATCAGCGAGGCTCACCTGGGGTCTCTATCGCCCGGTCAAATGTAGGGCCCTCTAAGGATCCTTTAAGGAGGCGGCCTCGTGCCGAGGCGTAAGGCTGCGCCCCATGCAGCCAGTGCGCATGTGCTACTGTTGTTGCACCTTGTACGCATGCTCTGCTGTTCCCTCATGCAGTGCGCATGCTCCGTCCCACGACCACGCTCAAGGCCTTCTGCGTAGTGCTCCTCAACTGTGCAGGACTCGTGGAAGGTGGAATAGGTGGCTTCCAGGTGTTCGCCTGGGTTGCTGTGGGCCAATGAGGTTTGGGGTCGCTGCAGGAGATGGGAACTTCGGCGTCTTGTGGTGAGTGTTTGGTCCCAATCTCCTCCCTACCGTATTGGACCCATCTAAAGCCCCTTGGGTGTTGGGGTGAATGTAACGCCCCAGGTGTTGGGATGAGAATAAAGCACTCAAGTGTTGGGGTGACTGTAACACCCCCCCCCCAGGTGTTGGTGGTGAGTGAGATGACCCGGATGTTGGGGTAAGTTGACGCTGCCCAGCTGTTGGAGTGAATGTAATACACCTGGGTATTGGACTGAATGTAATGCACTCAGTTGCTGGGGTGAGTGTAACACGCCCTGTGTTGGGGTGACTGTAACACCCACCAGATGTTTGGGTGAGTGTCAAGTTGCCCAGGGATTGGGGTGAGACTGACACGCCTAGGTATTGTGGTGAGTGTATTGCCCCCTCAGGTGTTGGGGTGAGTGTGACACACTCAGGTGTTGGGGTGAGTGTAACCTGCTCAGGCGTTACATTGAGTGTAACAAGCTCAGGTGTTGGGGTGAGTGTGATGTGCTCAGGTGTAGGAGTGTGTGTGATGTGCTCAGGTGTTGGGGTAAGTGACCCCCACAAGTTTGGGGTTGAGTGTAAATGCTCAGGTGTTGGTGAATGCATCACCCCCAGTTTTTAAGGTGAGTGTAACAACCAGAGTGTTGTGGTGAGTGAGACACACTCAGCTGTTGGGGTGTGTGTAATGAATGTCCCCCTCAGGTGTGGCGGTGATTGTAACATGCTGAGGTGTTTGGGTTAATGCATACCCCCAGGTGTCGGGGTGAGTGTGATGTGCTTAGGTGTTGGAATGCATGTGATCCCCCCCAGGTTTTAGGGTGAGGGTAAATGGTCAGGTGCTGGCGAATGCATCACCTCCAGTTTTTGGAGCAGGTGTAACATTCTGAGGAGTTGGGGTGAGTGTAGCGCCCCCAGGTGTTGGGGTGAGTGCGATGTGTTTAGGAGTTGGGGTGAGTGTGAACTCCCAAGGTGTTTGACTGTGACACCCCCTTAAATGTTGGGGAATAATGTAAACCCCCAGTTTTGGGGGTGAGTGTAACATGCTGAGGTATTGGGGTGAGTGTAAAGCGCTTAGGTTTGGGATGAGTGGAGTGACCCAAGTGACCCAAGTTGGGGTGATGTGACACTCCTTGTTGTTACAGTGTGATGTTTTGTGTTTTGGGATAAATGTGATGCCCCAGGGATGGGGTGAGTTTGATGCCCTGGCTGTTGGGTGCCTTTCTTTTGACTTTCTGGAGGAACGCTTTCTCAAGAGCCTCCCCAGGCAGCTGGGCCCTCCTGGGTAGCAGAGAAGGTTGAGGCAGAGGGGCAGAGGGCAAGTCTTGGGGCAGCGGTGATGGTCCATGTGGGTGTGGTGGACAGAGGGGCTGGGACTGGGCGTGAGCACGGCCAGCTTGCCTTTCCTGTGGGGTGCAAGCAGTGACAGCATCATGCAGGAGAGTTGGGGGGCCTCTGGCAGGGGCTCGTAACTCCCGGGATTCCGTGTCCCTGTCAGGGAGGGCCTGCGGTGCCTGCGTGCTTCAGGAGTGCAGAGGCCCATGGTGCTGCAAGTGTATGGAGGCCAAGCTCAGGGTGAGAGAGCCAGGTCATCCCCCATGGGCCTCTGAGCAGGGGTTGATGCAGAGTCCGGTGCTTGTGGGGCCACTAGCAGCCGCCTTGGGCTAGCCAGGGCCAGCCAGGGCCAGCCTTGGGCCAGCCGGGGCCAGCCAGGGCCGGCCAGGGCCAGCCAGGGCCAGCCAGGGCTGGTGTGGCAAGCAGTCAGCCCCTGCAGCCCTGAACACCCCAAATCCTCAGGCCGCCCTGGGCAAGTACGAGGACAGCGGGGCACGGGGTCCAGGTCTGGAAGTCCAGGGAGGTGGGAGAGAAGGCATGGCAGGGTGGTGGCCCTGGGTAGGGGCTGAGTGCAGGGGGCCCGGAGGAACGTGTTCCCGTTACACGTGGACCCCACGCAGACTCTGGCAGAAGCCACCCATCTCCACATGGCTCAGGGGGTGGGGAGAGTGTCTGGGCCCCTACAGGCAGAGCTTGGCTTAGTGTGCTGCATACCCCTCCTTAGTGTGCTGCACGCCTCACTTCAGTGTGCACTGCACCCCCTCAGTGTGCTCCATGCCTGCTCCTCAGTGTGCTGCACACCCTGACCCAATGTGCATACGCCTCCACCTCAGCATGCAGCACACCCCCTCCTCAGTATGTTTCACGCCCACACCTCAGTGCACATTTGCCCCCACCTCCGTGTGCTTCATGCCCCACCTCCGTGTCCTGGATGCCCCCCGTCCAGTGTGCACCACACCCCTTCCTCATGCGCAATGCCTCCACCTCAGAGTGCTGCATGCCCCTACAGCTTTTCCTGTGACTGCCTTGGCAGTTTGCTCTGTGCTGGGTTCCCCCTGGTAGACAGAGGGTGCATGCTCCCTGTAGGTCCTGCACAGGCCAGGTGGGATCCAAAGTCACACCCCACAAACACACACTTCCTGTGGGGAGAGACTCTGGCTTGGAGGCTGCGTGGTCCGGGCCTGCTTTCTGCCCACCAGAATGGGATCCCGGGTACCTGGGTGCTCAGGGCTCCAGGAGGCTCACAAGCCCAAGGGTCTGACCCACAGGGCGTCAGACTGGCCAGCCCTTCCTGTGCTCCCCTGCTGTGCCCTCACTCCCTCATCTGTGCCCTGTTCCTGCCCCAGGTCCTCAGCCCCTGCCAGGGAAGCAGCCCCGTGGCCTTGCTGTGAGGTGGCCCAGGTGCCATGTGGCCTGGGATCAAGAGTGCTGGGTAGTGCCTGGGACAGTGAATGGCCTCCAGTCATGGTGGGAAACAATAAAAGGCAGGTGACTGGGGAGAGACACATCACAGCATGATATGCTCAGTGTGGAGGGACCAGTGGCAGCTGTGGGGCCAGTGAGAGGCAAGAGGCAGGATACTGAGCAAACAGCACATGCCCATCATGCAGGTGATTTCCTGTGCGCGCAGCTTCCTTGGAGTCACCTCTAGCAACTCCATCGTGCCTTCTTCCGGGTGTTCTCAGAAGAGTAGCTACCCCTCAGAGGGTAGGCCGAGTTGTGAGGTCAGTGATAGTAAGAGTGCACTTAAGTACAGATTTCTTTCTGATAAACCCAAGAGTGTTTGAGGTATGAGAGGCTGAACCTTTGGCAGTAACTTTGTTGAAATTTTCACTAGAGCTTTTTTTTGAAGTTTACTTATTTATGTGAAAGTCAGATTTATATAGAGAGAGGGAGAGACATCTGCCAACTTACTGTTCAATCCCCTGCTAGCCAAGAGCTTCCCCCACGTCTCCCATGTGAGTGCAGGGGCCCAAGTGCTTGGACCGTTTTCTGCTCCTTTTCCCAGGCAAGTAGTAGGAGGCTGGATCAGAACTGTCGCGGCCATTACTCGAACAGACACCCATCTCAGATGCCGGTGTCACAGGCAGCAGCTAAATGTGCTGCACCACAGTGCTGGCCCCTCAAGAGAGTTTTCTAATGACCACCGTGCCCGCTTGCTTTCTCAGAATCGAGTTGCCAAGGGTTCAAGTCCAGACAGGTGACAGAGTACTGGGCATTCCCGAGCTGCATTTGAAGCTACAGACTCCCCATTCAACCGGCCTCCGGTTCATAAAACTCTGGGTTGCACGGGAGGGCAGAGTCCCCTGGGACCGTCGTGCTGGGCCCTGTGAAAAGGCAGGGTAGTGGGGACTGTCCCCCACCCGGCCAGAGGCCCCCAAGGAGGACATGCATTGTGTGAACACGTTGCATCTGTGTCCCCAGCACAAACAGGCAAGGGTGAGACGCAGGTCGGAGTTGTGCACCTGCACAGTCAGTGTGGCCCACATGGCGGAACAGGTTACCCCTCAGGTCCCTAAGGAGCCTCTGCTGCCCTCTGCCCCAGCTGTAACTTGGAGAGTGAGCCAGTGGATGGGAACTGTCTTTTTCCTCTCTTTGCTTCTCTGTCTCTTTCTGTCTGTCAAATAAATAAAGTACAAATTACATATGCATATACATTTTCATAATATGTGTTTCTTTTTTTGAAGATTCATTTATTTTTCTTAGAAAGGCAGATTTACAGAGAGAGGGAGAGATGGAGTGTCAAAAAGCTGCAATGGCCGGAGCTGCAGTAGTGTGAATGCAGGAGTCAGGAGCGTCTTCTGGGTCTCCCCTGTGGGTGCAGGGGCCCAAAGTATTGTGCCAACCTGTGCTGCATTCCCAGGTGATAACGGGGGAGCTGGATCAGAAGTGGAGCTGCCAGGACTCAAACTGTGCCCCATCTGGGATGCTGACACCACTAGTTGAGCGTTAGGCTGCCACAGCACCACGTTGGTCTCTATGCTTTTCCTTTTTAGAGTGTATTTTCACTTTTCACCCAAGAGAAGAGAGATGTGTTCATGGCAGTCAGTGCATGGAGCTGGTGTGGCATAAAAGGCTCGAGGCCTGACTGCTCCACCTCTGATCCAGCTCCCTAGATATGGCTGGAAAGCAGTGGAGGATGGGATACATGCTTGAGCTGCTGTCCCGGACGTTTCTGACTCCTGATTTTGGCCTGGCCCAGCCCTGGCTGTTACAGCCATAGGGGAGCGAACCAACAGGTGGCATATCTCTCAGTCTCTGTCTCTCCTTCTCTCTCGTAGCTCCGCCTTTCCAGCAAATGAAATAAACCTCTAATAAATGATAGACAAATGGAATCAAAACTCCAGGCATGGTGTGGGTGCTTTACAGCATTTAATTCTTAGACTCTCTGGGGGAGGTGCTGTTCAGATTCATGTAGGATTCTGTGCTGTTCTCTAGGGACTGAAAGGAGGGAGGCAGGGGCCACTCCTGTGACAGAGCAGGTAAAGCCACTGCCTGTCGAGCTGGCGTTCCTTATGGGCGTTGGTGTGAGCCCTGGCTGCCGCACCTCTGATCTAGTTCCCTGTCAGTGGCCTGGAAAAGCAGCAGCAGATGGCTCAAGTCCTTGGGCCCCCGCACCTGTGTGGGAGACCTGGAGGAGGCTCCTGGTTCTGGACTAGCCCAGCACCAGCGGTTGCTGTCGTATAGGAAGTGCAGCAGCACACAGATACACCTCTGGCTCCCCCACCCTCTGTGTGATTCTGCTTTTCAAATTAATTAGTTAATGGCTTTAAAAAGAGATGTATTTATTTTTATTGGAAAGGCAGATAAGATTGACGGAGAGCAGGATAGACAGATCTTCCATCCACTGGGTCACTGTGTGAGGGGCCATGATGGCTGGAGCTGAGCCGACCTGAAGCTAGGAGCCAGGGACTTCTTCCTGATCTCCCACACAGTTGCAGGGTCTCAAGGCTTTGGGCCGTCCTCTGCTGCGTTCCCAGGCCTCAAGCAGGAAGCTACATGGAAAGTGGGGCAGTCAGGACATGAATCAGCACACATTCTGGACCACAGCACTTCCAAGTTGAGGATTTAGCTACTGATCCATTGCACCAGGCCCAATTAAGAAATGTTTTTTATTGTCCCATATAAGATACTGGACTCTATGTTTGGTATACGCTTGCAATGGGGAAATCTCAACTGAACTTGAGCTGTGGTTATGCAACAAGGTGGAGGAATCCACCATGGTGGGAGGGTTTGGGGAGGGGTGGGGAGAACCCAAGTATCTATGTAATTGTGTCACATAATACAATGTAATTACTGAAGTTAAATAATAAATAATTAAAAAAAAAAAAAGATGTTTTTTAAAGTTTTGTTTTGGGAGGCGGATGGGGGCTATTGACAAGGAGTTCTAGTGTCAGGCAAAGTGGTTGAAGTGCTAAAAGGGAGAAGAGGAAGGCTGCTGTGGGGTCCCAGGAGAGCGTCTCATCCTTGCCAAGGGGCTGAGGAATAGATTTGGCTGGACCATTATTAGAACAGGTGGGGTACTGGAATAGGGCCTCAAGGACGAGGCTGGTGAGGAATAACAGCGAGAATAGGAGCGCATGGCCCTGTGCTATGGCGGGTTGCTAGGAGGGTTCAGGTGTGGCTCTGCTGCTAGCATTGTAGGTTTGAGCAGCATCAGTGCTGCCAGGCTCAGCTTTGTCGTCTGTGAAAGGGACGCGCCAACGTGGACTTCTTAGGACGGCTAGGGGTAGGAGGCTTGGGGCGAGTTGCGGTGGGCACTCGGTGAATCGTGTTATGCAGAAACGAAGCCGGTAGCTTTATGGAGAATGGTGTGGAGCGAGGGCGGGGTGGCTGAAGTCTAGGGTGGCAGGGAAGAATGGGTGGGAGTTGTTAGGCTCCCACTTGGCCAGTTTGTTTGCTTTGGGATCTGTTCCCGAAGCCAGAGGTGGATGTGTGCACTTGCCAACGCTGAACACCCTAGACAGTCCAAGCTGACTTCTGTTTCGCTACAGATGGTAAACAAACATGCTGTGCTCCGCGTGAGGAGCGTTTTGTGTTTGGGCACGCACTTCCATGTGTACATGCATGTGAGGGCGGGCCTACGCATAATATACATGTGTATATATTTGGCACTACTTTGGAACCCCCGGCCCCACCTCCAAGGCGCCACAGTTGAAACATCTGACGCCACCCCTAGTCACGCAGATGTAGGGGGCGCCACTGCGCAGGCGCTGAGCCCACACAGGCAAGGAGCTGGGCATCCCGCCTCCCTCTCACCTCACGTTGGGCGGGGTCGCCTCCTGTGTGCCCCTGGCGCCTCCCTCTGGCGTCGGGCGGGGTCGCCTCGTGGACGCCCTTGGCGCCTCCCTCTCACTTCGAGAGCAGACGCCTCGCCTCGTGAGCAGGACCCAGTTGCTGCTCAGCACCCTGGGCCTCAGTCGCTTGGGCTCTGGCGCCTCACGATGTCTGAGCAGGGTAAGGGAGCCTCTCCTCAGCTGCCCCTGCTAGTTTCTGCCTCGGGTGAGGTGCTGGTGGCACCAGTAGAGGGTCGCCCCGACGGGTTAGCTGGTCGCTGGCGGGGGGGGGGGGTGCTCTCTCTCTCATGACGGGGAGCCCTGTACCGGCTGTCAGTCCAGGGCGTTTCGGGGGTTCTAGGCGTGTTAGCGCTCGCCACTCGACGTGCTGCTTGGGCTCTGGGCGTCGGGCTCTGGGCGTCGAGTTGGGTTTGGGCTTCCCTGGGCGCGAGGCGACGTCGGGCTGGCAGGTTGTGAGGAGTGCTGAGGCGAGGAGCGCCCCGGGATCGAGTGGGGCGCCGGGCAGCAGCTTTGAGGTGAACCGGGTTAGGGCTGGCGGCCTCCCGGCACCGTAGCTCATTCCAGTGCTTAGGGCGTCTGGGCGGCCGGGCCGTTGGAGATGGTTCTGGGATTTTCGGCGGTGCCAGGAATGGAGCTGGTCCCAGGCCCGCGCACCTCCGGGAGGCTTGTGGTGACCTGGGGCTCTCGGGGCGGCGTCTGTCAGCGGGAATTGAAAATACGGTGCCCCGGTGGTTAGGGGCGGTTGTAGGGGCTTGCGGCGGAGGGGTTTGTGCTTTGGAGGGCTCTTGGGACCCAAACCCTCGAGGTGGGCATAGGGCTCGTGGCGCCCCTTGCTTTGTTTTGAGGGTTTATTTATTTTAGTTGGAAAGGCAGATTTACGGAGCGAAGGCGAGACAAAGACAAAGATCTTCTGTCCGCTGGTTCACTCCCCAAGTGGCCACGACTGCCAGAGCTGAGCCGACCCGAAGCCAGGAGCCAGGAGCTTTCTCCAGGTCTCCCACGTGGGTTCAGGGTCCTTAGGCTTTGGGCCGTCCTCCACTGCCTTCCCAGGCCACAAGCAGGGAGCTGGATGGGAAGCGGGGCTGCCGGGATTAGAACTGGCGCCCATATGGGATCCTGGTGTGCGAGGGAGGATTATCCAGTGGAGCCAGGATCGAAGGAGGTGATTTTAGGGCTCATGGCTTCTCGGCCCGACTTTGCCCTGAGCTCCTGAGTAACTGGGGCTCCAGGTGTAACTGCTAGTGCTGCTGGTGGCTTCCTGGCTTACAGGGTTCAGGGCTCTGGGAAGGCGGCCTCGGAGTGGCGAGCTCACCTGAGAGATGGCGCCTTGTTCCCCGGTGTGTGCGCCAGCTCTTTCTGGAGCCTGGGCTGTGGCGGTGTGGCGGGCGGGAGGGGCGGCCATTTTGCCTCGCCTGGTCTTGGAGAGTAACTTCTAGACACGCCTGTGGAACTTTGCCCCCTGCCTCTCGTGCAGCCCTGCAGCGTGGTCCTCAGCAGGGACGTGCTGGGCCTCTGGAGAGGGGGTGGGGCGAGGCGGGGAGGGAATGTGCTGTGTTTTCCACCAAAGCAACATCAGCAGCCTGGGGGATGCCATGTTCCAGCTTCGAATTTCAGCAGCTCCCACGTGAGATTCCCAACACCTGTCCCTGCTCCATGGCCCCCTCCACGCAGGCAGCCTTTGAGAGCTGACCATCTCCTGCGTGGTCCTCTCAGCCCTGTTTTACTTGAGGGAACTGAGTGAAGAATTAGGACCAAGACTCACGGATTTTCACAGTTTGCAGTTAAAAGATCAGGAGTTGATTCCTAGAATGTGTTTTGGGCTTGAGATGTGCGTTTCGAAGCCTTGCTGCTGACCCTCTATGACCAAGCGCAGACAGTAGGATGGTGGTATTTTAGGAAAACAGGTTTTTTTTAGAGGTCTTTCATTCGTCACTGGGAAGTGCCCCTCTATGAAGAGCTCCATTTGTTTGTCAACCATCTCATTTTCCCTTGTTTTTGTTAAACCCGAGTGGGCAGGGGCCAGGGACCCCTCGCCCCACGACGAACGGAGCCCTCCGGCAGACACGAGATAGGAGACCAAGAGATGCAATCATGCATGAGGCAAGGTTTATTTCACACGGGCTCGTGGGCGCTCCTGCTTGATCTAGTAAGGAGTCGCCCCGAGCCGCACAAGCTGGGTCTTTTTATAGGATATGGGAAGCAGGAAGCGGGGTTACAGAAGCAGATGCATAGCTACAGGGATCCCATTGGCACCTTTAAGTCACACAAGGCTATGATTGGTACAGGAGCTGCCCTTGCTCAAAGCAGTCTTCAAGAATGACTCAATGTCTGAGAAATGGAAACTTATCTTTCTTTTGTAAAATAGAAACTTGGGAAACTGAAGCTTACTGTTCCTAGTTCTTGGAAAGCACCCAACGGCTCCTAGCTCTCTATCTTGCAAGGTCTTCTACCGCTCCTTATCTCACAAGGTCTTCTGCCTGCAGGCATCCTATTGACCCTTTTTCTGCTGGAGCTAAATTTGGGCTCTACATTCCCCCCTTTTCTTTTGGGCATGAGGCAAATCATTGACTCAAGTTGCTTCTTGTTCTGGCCTGAGGGCTTGATACTGGTTTGTTAGTATAGAAGTCTGGATCACTGACAATCTTTCTCTCATGAACCATACTAGTCTATTGATAATATATGGCCCAATGGCAAAAACAGAATGATGAGTGGTCCCAGTAGTGAAGAGATTAAGGTAGTCAGCCAGGGTGAGCGGTTAAACACTCCTTCGAACCAGCCCTATTGGGCCTCAAATTCTCTCTGTCTCTGGTCTAGTCTTTTTCTCAGTTTATTTAATGTTTCAGTAACTATGCTTGTCTGATCCATATAAAAACAACACTTTTCTTTTAGGGCAGTGCACAATCTTTCTTTTTGAGGAGTGGTCTGCTTACGTGACTTGTCAGGTGTCTTGTCGGGTGTCACGTAGACTGTCAGGCCTGGAGTTTACACAGTTTTTAGCCAAGTTATTAGGGCAGAATCATAAAAGGCAGAGAATATTTAGGTTCTTTATTTTTCATTCATTTTTTAGTAGTTAATTAAATATCTGATTTAATAATACTTATTAATACAATTAACAATGTATAAGCATCGTTGAAAATACTAATATTTAAGAATCTTTTAGTGTTAAGATGTTACATGTATACGACACAGTTCTGTCAGGAACCGGAGACTTGAACTGTCAACTGTTAAGGGAAACGGGACGTCGTTGTCCGCTCTTGACTACTTCCTGCTGAAAATGGGCGCAGCCGAGTAACAGTAATAGTAGGGGGGCCTATTTAATGGTTTCTGATGGAAGGCAGAAGTCATCAGGTGCTCGAGGCACAGTCTGGCACATGAAAGTCTTTTTTTTTTGTTGAAGTCTAGATAACAAAACATAACATCAGTTTTAATACTTGAGCTTTAGAGCTTAGATGTAAGAGAATTGTTAGGTTTTAACCTTTGTTTTACTCAATTATAAAACTCTTTTTGAGCTGTATAAATAGTTGACCTAGATTAATTAGAAGGCACAGTAACAATATAAGGATTAGTATATATCATCAGGATATAAGTCCGCTACAGGACATGTAAATGCAAGCTGACTTTTTGGAAATTATTGCATAGGTAATGTCTACCACAGTTATTAGAGGAAGGTAGAGTTTACTTTTAATTAAACCTGGAATGCATGGCAGAACTCTGGTGGGGCCTCTTTCAGGTTGTGAAACCACTGTAGCACTAATGAGGGGGCACAAACCCACATTATTCTACTAAACAAGGGCCGAGGCGACCTTTATTTTAGTTTGTATACCAAGCGGAGTCTAAAAAAAAGGTTTTTTCAGATTTACAAATCACTACTTAAAAAAATCTATGAATATTAATAATATATCTTTTTAGTATAACTCCGAAGATAGAGGTCCTGCATGGGAAGTCAGTACACAGTGACTCTAACGAGTTTAACAAATTAACACTCTTATGTGTGACATCAGTGATCACCTGAGGCTCCTGACACACGATGCTTAGGCTGTGGAAGCTTCTTCAATCCACAACACTCCCAGGATTCTTTAGACAAGGCCATATACAAAGTGGAAGTTCTCTCCTCCATTGAGAGAAGAGCACAACCATCTTCGATGGCTGCTTCTTTGCACAGGGGCGTGGACCACTGAGGTTCTTCACGGAGGGACAGTCTTCGCAGCAGTGTCCTGGCTTTCCACACCTGATATGTTTGTTTTCATGCTGGCTCTTCTGTCAGACCAGAATGCCTTTGGGTTGATTCTGAGGCCACTGAGTGTTACTTAAGATTGTCAGTCTATGAGTCTGCTGTAAGAACCGTTTCCCATGTTGGAGCATTTTTAACACTACCTGACATCTAAATTATCATTGAACACTTATATATATATATATATATATATATATATATATATATATATATATAGCCATGCATTTTACCACTTAGTTCATGGGGATCTGGCATTCCATGACGATTTGAAACTGTGCCTTTAGCAGTAAGTCTATTTGAATGCATACAGAACTATTTAGTTGAACAGACTTTGTAGATTCTGAGAAAACAGGAACAGACATAATTCTCCAAGAACTTAATTATGCATCCATATATTATTTTCTAAAGAATTTAGCTTTACAATTTTTATTTGTGAACATTTTCATTTATAAGTCAATTAAAATAGACTTCACAGCTTTTCACATAAACGTGCACATGTATATCAGATAACACACACATTATGAAACAAAACAGCTTTTGTAACAGTTACTTGAAAATTCTCTTAAGTGTTTTAAAGTGACTAGTTATTTAGAATTACATCTTGCTCTTTCTTTAACAAAAGTACTCTTTTCATAACCTTCTTACCAAGAACACATTCTCAGGTTCACAACCAGCGCTTTCATCTGGCAATTCTCTGGATCTATATTTTGAAACATTTAAAACTCTAAACTAAAACATTTTCAAAACAAAAACAGGTTAATGTTTAAATACAATTGCTTTTAGGCAATCTTTAATTATTTTTCATATATAACTAACTCATCAATACATTTTAAAACACAAACCCGCTTCAGAACCAGAAGCGGTTACCTCCTTTTAGTTGATTTGGGAAGTTCCCTCTTTTTTAAATGAAGGCAGAGACAAGGTCAAGGTTCTAAAGTCCCAATTTTTTTTTCCAAAGGCCAGGCTCCAAGCTTGCCTCTTTTTTTTTTTTTCTTGGGCTGATAGGCCTGGACTATCTTCTTATTTTCTGTTTTACTGAAGTCAAGGGCATTGAAGAACTTCTGACAAGAACTTTTGACTTTTGTTTCAATTCTGTTGCTTTAAAAAGGTTAAATATTTAGAAGATTATATACAATATAGACAACTTTATTATACATCCTTTAAAAACTTTTTGTTTTCTTGTAAGGCAAAATTTTAAAAACCGTACTTCTTTATAAATAAGAACACAGATAACTTATAACCTGAATCAATTTTGTGATTAAAAACATTTTGACCAATGGACATAAACATCAATACACATTCTTTGTAACCATGTAAATATCCATCACTTTATAGAACATATGAAGCAACCAACTTTGCATAATTTTATAACATTGTGAGAATATAATCTAGATTGTTTCAAATAGGAACTGAATTATCTAAATTTTGTCTCTTTCTTTGAGAGTTCCATGGATCCTATGGAATTCCCAAAGTCAGGAGAACTGAGCATGCTGACAAGTAGGTCAGATCTGATCTGAGTTACAACACTAGAAACCAGTGCCAACTTTTAAGACCAAAAAGTAGCAAAGAACATTGTAAAACCCTGAGAGTTTATTACTGAAATCACTTGCCATAATATAAAAACTCTGATAAGGCACATGAACCCATTACTAATATCAGTAAAATACACTACAAAAGGCACATAGGATTTTACACTCCTAGTTAGAGGCAGAGACCACCCTAGAAAAGGAACCAAAATCTCTCAGACTAGAAAGAGTTAAATTAACTGAAGAGCTTGCTCCCGCCTAGGTTTTGTTGCCTAGAAATCACACTTTGGTCAACCAGCAGTACTCCAAAGCTGTGGGAGCCTTCCCAGGCATTTAATTCAAGCCTAAAATAAAAACAGGGCTACAAACAAGGACACATAGTACACATCCAATTTAGGCCTGCAAATATACAAATTTTCACAGTAAATCAATTTTCACTTGGACCGGTTTACTTTACACACTTTTCCACACATTTACCACTCCTCTAGATTTGGATCTTTAACCTGTAAAATAATGGGTAGATGAAAAGTTCTCTCTCGTGGCCATCCGACATCGAATGATGGCCATTCAGCCGCACAAAGGGTCATCCATTTTTTTTTTTCACATCCATGGAGAGGCTATGACCCCGGTCATGGATCTCACTCCAGTGATCTAGGGAGAGACTCAGGGGAGTTGTGACCTTTTGGCCCATTTTAACACATGCACACTACTTGCTTATCAAACTTTACACACTACAGGCAACATACACAGGCCTTTTTTTTTTTTTTACACACACACCCAGTGTACTTATTTATACACATACAGCGCGCTTACTCACTCACACAGCGCCGGCGCCTCCACAGAGTACACGGGGAGTTCAACCCCCGACAACAAATGCACCAAAAACAACAACAACAACAACAAAAAGGAAGAAAGATGTGGCCACCACACGAAGCCCAAAGGCTTCCAAACGAAGCCCGAAGGCTTCCAATCCCACGGGGCGTCCCCCGGGGTGGAGAGAGAGAAGTCCGAAGAGTCCGTCAACTCCTTCTCTAGTCTCCCAAACGCCTCATCAGAGGCCAAACGGCCACCACACGAAGCCCAAAGGCTTCCAAACGAAGCCCGAAGGCTTCCAAATGAAGCCCGAAGGCTTCCAATCCCACGGGGTGTCCCCTGGGGTGGAGAGAGAGAAGTCCGAAGAGTCCGTCGACTCCTTCTCTAGTCTCCCAAACGCCTCCTCAGAGGCCAAACGGATCCGTCAGAAAAAGAGCAAAGACCAAGTCTCACAATATCACAAAGAGATCACCAAAAACCAAATCTCACAATATCACGAAGAGATCTCCAAAAACCAAGTCTCACAATATCATAAAGAGAAACAACAATAAGAGACAACAGAAAGCGATTGACTGCAGTCACAGCCTTACCTCCTGTTGGCCAGCTGTCCCTGGGTCTGGAGGAGGGTCCTCAAATCTAATCTCATCTCGGTGGGACCTCCAAATGTTAAACCCGAGTGGGCAGGGGCCAGGGACCCCTCGCCCCACGACGAACGGAGCCCTCCGGCAGACACGAGACAGGAGACCAAGAGATGCAATCACGCATGAGGCAAGGTTTATTTCACACGGGCTCGTGGGCGCTCCTGCTTGATCTAGTAAGGAGTCGCCCCGAGCCGCACAAGCTGGGTCTTTTTATAGGATATGGGAAGCAGGAAGCGGGGTTACAGAAGCAGATGCATAGTTACAGGGATCCCATTGGCACCTTTAAGTCACACAAGGCTATGATTGGTACAGGAGCTGCCCTTGCTCAAAGCAGTCTTCAAGAATGACTCAATGTCTGAGAAATGGAAACTTATCTTTCTTTTGTAAAATAGAAACTTGGGAAACTGAAGCTTACTGTTCCTAGTTCTTGGAAAGCACCCAACGGCTCCTAGCTCTCTATCTTGCAAGGTCTTCTGCCACTCCTTATCTCACAAGGTCTTCTGCCTGCAGGCATCCTATTGACCCTTTTTCTGCTGGAGCTAAATTTGGGCTCTACATTTTCTGAGTTGGAACACTTTCTTGCCGCAGCTTGCCACATATCCAGAAGCCCAGCTCAAGGATGAGCTTTTTTGCCGTTTCAGTCCAGATGCTAGACCATGTACCAGCTCTGTAAATCTTCCTACAGAAAGCATTAATGCAAATAAAGAATACTTTTTCTGTTCTTTCTAAGGTCCTGAGGTTAGCAGATATCTGTAGAATCCACTTTTCTACGTATGAGTGTCTCTGTGTACATACATGGAAAAGATTGATGTATTTGTTTTGCTTGTTGGTTTTGTAGCCCATGATTCACATTAGAACTGAAGTGTTAAGAGTTCTTCTGAGCTGTGATTATCAGTCAGTACTGGGTTGGTAAAGATTGTTCATCATATGATGTTGGGAGGGGTTCAGTCAGAATTGTGAAACCGATTAAGTTTGACATCGGCACTTGCTTAACACAAACTGTTTTCCTTTTTGAGGTCCATTTTCAGACTTTGAAGATGTATGCTATGCCTTTAAGACCTTAGTTGATACTTGGGATGAACAGGGTAAACACCCTAACCCAAAACTGTAAATAGGAAATGCTTAAAAACAGATCTACCACTTTGGGACCAGTGTTGTGGTGTCGTGCCCGCGACACTGTCATCCTGCAGGTGCTCGAATTCATGTCACAACTGCCCCATTTCCTATCCAGCTCCCTCTCAGTGGCCTGGCAGAAGCAGCAGCAGCTGGCCCAGGGCTTTGCGCTCCTGCCACCCATGTGGGAGCCTCAGTAGAAGCTCGATGCTCCGGCCTGGCCACTCTGCAGGTTTCTGCGGAGTGCACTAGCAGATGGTAGATCTTTCTCTCTCTGTCTTTGCCTTTCTGCCCCTGTAACTCTTTCAAATAGGCAAACATTTTTGAAAAGATTCAAAGCTATTTGAGGATTATGGCAGCTTTTTTAAAGGTTTTTAATTTTGCATCTCTGGATTAGGGATCCTCAACAGTGATGTCTGTGCAAATATTCCAGAATGCATGAAGCTCCCAAGTCTGAAGTGCTTCTGGGGGCCAGGATTTTAGATAACCGTTTTTCCTTTCAGAGCCACATTTTGAAAGACTGATCCTTTAGGTAGAAATGCATTTGATTGATCGGTAAGTGGTAGAGTTGTCATAGGGGTATCCTTAGGCCAGAATTGTTAAAGTAGTGTCCATTGTGCCATATTCCCTCCTTACCTTGTCTTACCTTTTGTCTCCTTTTGTTCATGTGTGCAATTTTCCTAGTGCCTTGAAGACACATTAAAATGGGCTGTCTTCCTGCTTTCTGGGATGGTTAGAGAGATCTGGTGAGACCAGAATAAATGGAACCTAAACATATTCCTGGAAATGCTTTTAACTCTTCAGTATGATTTCAGCAGAAATAAGAGTATTTCATAATGAGGCTTGAAAAATTCCCGAGAATATCAATTAAAGCAGTGTATATATTTTTTAAAGCAGTACAGGAAGAAAGGAATGGAAAGAATACCATCAAACGTTGTGCTCAGTCACCGATTCCTTACATCGTGCCCGTGTCTCCTAAGCGTTCAGTGATGAACATCAATGTCTCTTCAGGTAAATAGCATTCACTGGTACCCAGATTGAGAAGGAAAGTTCCTCTGTCACCACATGGGTATGCTCTTGGGAGGGGTTGTATTGTGGAGAGTAGGGAGGTGCATTTGTCCAAATAAATGTGGCAGTTACCTACAAATCTGTAACATGGAAAATAAGAATAAAAAAGGAACTAATCCAGATTGTTCTGCAACAGATTAAGCTGAGCCAATATGAGCAATCCCAAAGATGTCCAGCAGGCATCTTAGCAACTAGACCAAACTATTTCTCTTTTCATTCTATTTTCCATGAACTTGATAGGTGATGTCACAGAATGAATTTGGGTTTCAGGACAGTATGAGTTAGTGCAAATGGCAAGGAGGGGATGGTCAAGTACTTTCTTTTAAGAGATTTGTGGTTTGTATGGCACGAGTTAGGCAAACTGTTGGAGCTGAGATCCCCTCCTTGCCAAGTACTTGAGCTGTAAGTCTGCTGAAGAGCACCACATTTGTCCTTTTGCCTATAGAAGAGCTGTTGTCCACCAAGGGAGGTGACACGTCCAGAGCGGAGGAGCCTCCAGAAAAAGGAGTGGACACTTCACTGACTTCTGGAAATTCTCTGATTTCTGCGGGTGGAGATTCTACCCATACTGGTACTGCAGTCTGCAAGATGATGTCTGAAAATGTGCCAGATGTGTCGAGTTCGCAAGCAGTCGGGAACAACTCCTCCGCCAAAAGCAGTTCCCAGGAGAATGAAATCCAGATGCAGAGGAAAAGTGAAGGTATAGTAAACACCCCTTCCAACCACCCAGGAGAAACAATGATTTGCAACCAATTTCTGCGTCTTTCCCTTGCAGTTTCTAAGCCCAACAGCCCCTGAGGTTGTATCACTTGGGAGATAGTCTTGCCCGAGTGTGGCAGGCATGTCTTCCCCTTGTTACAGCACTGTCAGGGCCAAACCATTATGACTGTTCTAGTCCTCATGAATCCACAAAACTGTCTCTAGGGACCTGGATCACCCACCATGTCACTGAACAACTTTCTGTTTTAGTGGTTCTTGAGAAGTTATATCTTGTCATTTTGGGGTACTGCTGGAACTCACAAGCCTGCCATGACTCTCGGGACTAGAAAGAAGCATTTGTCTCCTTTCTGGTGTACTCTTTGCTTGATCTCCCTGGAGAACTGCCTGGGCTCTAGCCTGTATTTGACTCCTATGTTAGGGCCTCACATCATTTCCACATCCTCTGTCATTCCCCCAGTCCCACTAGAGAGTCTTGGCATGACAACCAGGGCAGCATCTTGATGCCACTCGGAAGGAGCCAGAACAGTTTGCCAAGTGCAGAAATGGCTACTGCCTACATCACCTTTTTAAGAATTGAGCATCTAAGAGAATGAGGGTGCAAGTAAGTGTTCTGTGCTTTTTCTCCAGGTAAGCATCGTGGCAAGGATGAAGAGTGACGGTGGTAGGAATCACGTAACCCCACTGCCCTTCGTTGTTGATGTTATCTCTGGGCAGCCACACTACTGCACGTACTCTGTGACATGTTTTTCTACAGCTATCATTTCTTTATATAGTTTTATGTAGTGTATTCCATAGTACTTGTTACATGTTATTCAAAACAAAAATATACCAGATTGATGAGAGAGGTGATAAATTCATAAAAATGTAAGTTAGAGCTATGATTAGGCTTGCTACTCACCCGTCAATTTTATGTAGTGTTGTTGAGTTAAAAGGAGATGATTTTTGTCTAAATTATCAAAATTCCTTTGCGGAGGATGGTCTGCACCATCATGATTTCTACCTAGCTTCATACAATCTAGCAAATTTCTTTTCCTTACGTTTTTTCTTCTGACACGTAGAAGGAGGGCATGATTCAGTAAAATAGGTATTATTTTATGTCTAAGTTGTGATGCTGGAAAGACAATTGTGATATCTATACAAGAAGAATTATTGTGAGCCTTTTTATATTCTGGTTTTTATTTTTTGTTTTTGGATGTGTGGTGGTTTTTTTCTCTTTGCCCTATGTTTGGTTGAATATGCAATATGTTCCTTAAATGCCCAGTTCCTGGATGATAGGACATCAAAGACCATGACTTTGGCTCATTGGCACAAAGAACCCATGATGTTTTTGTTGATGGTCCATGGCTAGACGAGTGCTTATTCCTAGAGAAGTATAAAACTGCCTTTGGTTACCACACACTGATTTGAGGGACTCTGTTACTCTGGTGCAGTAATTGAAGACTTGTGAAAATGCAAAGATATTTAAGTGCAAGTTATTTAACAGCATAGCCCAAACCTGCTGATTTCTGAGCCCTGAGATTTTCTCATGGCTCCCTTTCCTTTAGCAACATAAGCCTTCAAGCAGAGCCTCAATAGTATAATAGTAAACATGAAAGAGGGATTAACTAAAATATTAAGGGTATTTGACCTATCTCATAAGAAAATCATTTCTTCAAAATTCAGATAAGTATTTAGCCATAAACAATAATAGCCTAGAGAGTGAAAGTGATGCAAAAGCTATCTATGTTGAATACATGGGCGCGATTTGGAAAAATAACTACTTTGTTTATGAAAGGTAATAGGTTATGGAAATTCATTGGTTAGAGAGTACAGATTGAAGCAATTACGAAGCTATATATTACAAGAATTTCCATTGTAAGTGAAGTTAACCATATCCAGACCAAGAAAGAGACAAAGAGGGGGATTGAGAAAAATCATTGGAATAAGAGTAAGTTAGATTTGACCAACCTACTTATATTCAAGTAACATGTTTTGTTATATTTACTTAAGAACATGGAAAACTGAATGCTCATTCTGTTTTATTACTTCCTGAAGCAGATTTTGTCCTTTGGGGAAGGTCAGATAGGACACGCTTGCATGGTTCTCTTTACAATCTTTTAATATAGACTTACACTTACTTACTTACTTACTTACTTACACTTACACTTACACTTACAGTTAGAATCCTGAATGCCTACTTGTATACGCAATAGAAAGTTCCAAGAATGAAGCTGTTATTTCCTATGTCTTTCAGGGAAATAACCAGGTCAAGTATGATTTGTCTTTTTTTCTCCTTCCCATTGAAGCTGCAAGTCCCACAACTGTACCAGATGCCAGTACCCCAAAACACGGCTTATCTAAGGACCCTTCCACGTGGTCTGTGGATGAAGTCATCCAATATATGAGAACCAAAGATCCTCAAATACCAGCTCCCATCACTGACCTCTTCAGGATACACGTAATGTATCTTTTGACTCAGCTTTCCTGTCAGAATGTCTTCGAGTGTTCAAGTGATTTTTCTAAAGATCCTTCAATTGCGTAGTGAACAAATCCTATCGAGGGATCTTTCCATAAAAGACAAAGGTTGTTTGGCCCATTGGCGGGCCCTTAGATGATGAGTTCCTGGCCCGTTCTGTGACCGGGCATTCAAGTGGTCCCTGCACTAACCAGCCTCAGGCTCTCAAGAGCCGAGCAATGAGCCTTGTTACTCCCAGTTGGGCCACCCTTGTGTGGTGGCAGGTGCAGCCACCCTCCCGGCTCTCTGCCCAGCCTCAGACCAGACGCAGGAGGGGGGATGCCCACGAGCTCCCAGGGGGTGACCTCCTTGATAGTATATGCAGAAAACCCAATGTTGTGTAAAATCCAGCGCAGCTTTTAACCAGGCGCTCAGTGGATACCAACTAATAATGCTTCTGTGAGATAAATTGGTTAATTAGGGAAATAAGGACTTTTAGAGGAGGATGCCTTGTGACTGTTGAGTGATATTTTCATGGTGTTGTTTCAGCGAGTCAAATTAGTGGTCTGTCTGATGGTGCCGTTTCAGTGTGTTGAGAAAATCATCAGTTAGTTTTAGCATCCAACTAGCTGTAGACACTTAACTGCATAGCACATGTACAGTTTGTAAAGCTGCTGATATAGTCCCAGCTATTCCCAGAAAGCTAATGACCCTCTGAAATGCTTTCTACCATTCATAGCGTTTGACCTTTTGTCATAATTTCATTCAACAAGCTAGTTAAAGCCAGAGCATTTTTCCAAACATACTATATTGACGTTCCCTTTTCTCAGAATTTGAAGTAGATTTAAAAATTATGAATTGATATTTCACCTTGCAAATTAGATTAACAGTTCTGAGGACTCTCATTCAGAAAATATGTCTAGCATGCAAATCTATAATATGCGTGTTATGATAAACATAACACTATAGGAAAGTATTATTAATGTTTATGATATTCTTTTCTCTGTAGGAAATCGATGGGAAGGCTCTGTTATTACTGAAGAGTGAAGTCATGATGAAATATATGGGGTTGAAGCTGGGCCCAGCATTAAAGCTATGCTATTACATTGATAAGCTGAGAGAAGGAAGATACAGTGACAAAAATACTTAAGTTTAGAGTTGAGATAATTCTCAGGAGTATTGCTAAAATGTTTAATTTAAAATGTGAAGTTTTTGTTTCATAGAAATTTCCTATAAAAGTATTTGCTCAGAATTAAAAATTAGGGTAACAGTCCAATTTTTAACAGAAGTTTTTTTTTTGTTGTTGTTTTTTACTGCTTTAAGAACTATTTAACATCTTAGGATTAACATATTCAGACTGGCAGTCTGTCCTTTACCTTACTATTTTTGCTGTACAGATATGCTTCACGCAGTGAACAGAAGAGACCTTTTACCTTTGTTCCATGTCTGTGTCTAGAACCAAACAGCTAAATCCCAAAGGGTAGGATATCAGGGATTGGCAACATCTGTAATTACAATTCAGGAGAATTTTTCCTCAGAAGAAAATTTAAAGATGTGCCCATAAATATCATCTCGTTCTCACATGTTTTCCCTACCTGATTCTGCAGTGTCTGTTCATGTTCTACCAATTTCTAGAAAGATACTAGCCGTAGATATTATTTTCCTTCCTGTTATCATTCCTGCGTGTGTTTTGTTCATATATAAAGGAAATAAGCCAGCTTATAAATGTCCATAAGTATTCTTACCAGGTTTTGATCCAGTTTTAAAGTTATAGCATAGAAAGGATGATCCTTTTATGTTGGAAGTATTTATACCACAAGGGCAGTTTGGTTGGAGTATGATTACATTTTTCCAACAAAAGATACATATTTTAAAGCTCCCCATTTTTTAAATGCTTGGGCAGGAAGTAGGCGTTTATTTCTCATATTTCTATGTGAAGATACCTGTGTCCCAATTTATAAAAGATATATATTTTATTGTATTGTTTATTCCCCATACAGACCTTTTACCATATTTATATATTGTTCTATACTTGTAGGAATACACACAAGTAAATCTTTTCTCTTTGAGTTTAATATGGCACTTTGCACTGCCACAGAGGTGATGATGAGCTATGTATATATTAGATGCTTGTATTTTGTTAAAAAAAAAAAAACAGCAGAAAGTGCAAATTGTTTGTGATCACCAGTACCTCTCAACTTAACTCTTCAGGGGATGGGAACCGATCTGTAGATTGGTTTCCGTACAGGGAAATTCTCTGTCCTATGCAATGTTTCTGATCGATGTGCTTAGTTCTGAGCCATATGTCTGCCTCACTTGAAAGATGCCATTAATTCTGACTTACTGTTTTAGGCTTTACCGTTTAAGTTAGGAGTTTCAAGGGGAAGTGGTGCTACGTGTGTACTGTTACTAGTCTGTATAATGTTGATGTTATGTTGATAAGCTACCAGAAGCAGTTATAAAAATATTAGCCATTTGTTGCAAAGGCCAATAGTGTGTTCACCAGGGGCAAGACTGTGCATTTTAGTTTTAGAAAACCAAACACATGTTAGACCTGAGAGCAACTATTTTTAGAGGATCATTCATGTGTGTAATTCCCTATGTGCTGTACCACTTGGTTCTTACTTAAACTTGGTCTTTCAAACTCTTTGTATGAAGATGCTGTGCCCAGCTGAGCAGTCCTCAGGTGTTTGTACAAATACTATGTTTTTCAGTTTTCAGATTTGAAGATATAATAAAATAACTGCAGCCATTCTATCAAGGCCTCCGGTTTTCTTTCATTTATCTTAACCGCTTCACCTGAAGGTCTGAGTTTGTTAGACTTGAATAAAGAGACACCCTAATGAGTTTGTGATTTTTATGTCTAAATTTTGAAGTTTTAAAACCTGCCCCAGTTTCCCTGACAAAGAGTTCCCAGCAGTAGGGGACGGATCTCTTCCTAGGGCATTGGAAGAGACTTCGGGAGGCCTGTCAGAAGACAACTCCAGGGGCTTGCGTTGTAGCATAGGTCTCTTGGGTTTGTGTTCTGGCTGCCTCAGTTCTGACCCAGCTCCCTACTAATGGCCTAGGGAAGGCAGTGGAAGACAGCCCAAGTGTTTGGCGCCCCTGCACCCACATGGGAGGCCTGGAAGAAGCTCCTGGCTGTTGGCTGGCTCGGCACCGCTGATGCCGCCGTCGGAGTGAAGCAGCAGATGGAAGGTGCATCTCCCTAGCTTTCCCTCTCTGCCTTCCAAGTAAATGGATACATCGAAAAGATTTACCTGCTAAGCTACAGTGCCGGCCCAAATAAATCTGCTTTAAAAAATATAGATAGGTTCATTTATTTTTATTGGAAAGGCACATCAGATTCACAGAGAGAAGGCGAGGGAGACAGAGGGCAGACATTCCATCATTTGGGCAACTTCCCAAATGACCACAATGGCCAGACCTGAGCTGATTCAAAGCCAGGAGCCAGGAGCCTCTTCCAGGTCTTTGCTGTGTGTGCAGGTGTCGAGGTTTTGAGCCTTCCTCTAGTGGTTTCCCAGGCTACATGCAGGGAGCTGGATGGGAAGTGGAATTGCGGAGACATGAATAGATGCCCATATGGGATCATGTAGCGTATAAGAAGATTCAGCCACTGACCCTTTGAGCCAGTCCACAACTCTGGTCATTTTCTCATAAATCATTTCATTAAATTGATAGCATTTGGTTTAATGCATGGTATCTATATGTGTCTATGGGGTATAGTGAAACATGTTCATATACAAAGGATAAAGTAAGCTTGGTATCTTTACAGTCTCTTTGTATTTGCATCCGACCGTTCCTTTCATTTCTTCACACAGTGTGTAGTGCATTATTATGTTGCAATGTCCTCAGAATGTAGTGCAAAATTATAACTTGTTAATTTTGAGGGAGAAGGGGTGTATCATTTTCTCAGAACTACATCTGATAAAACAGATGGAACGAGATTGTCTTAAATGAAATCCACAAGCCACAGAAAGATAAACTATATATTGTCTCTTATTTTGGCAGTTAAATAGTCAAGCCAATCTGTGTCACATAATACAATGTAATTAATGAATAAATAAAAAAATAAAAATAAATAAAAAGATAGTCAATCCAAACTTGCAGTAGTGATTACTAGAAGTTGGCAAGAGGGAGGCAGGGCAAAGGATCAGTAATGGGTAAGCTGCTTGCGCCCCACAGGAAAGGCCAGCTGGCCGGGGCAGTGGGCAGTCCTGACCCCCGTGTCCTCCACGCCTACATGGACGTTCATAATTGCTCCCAGAGTTGCCTTCTGCCCCTCTGTTGTCACCTTCTCCTCCACAACACAGGAGCACCCGCCTTGTCAAGAGAGGCTCGTGGTTTCTCCAAGCACCTGAGCCATCCTCTGCCACTCTCCTAGGCTGCAAGCAGGGAGCTGGATGGGAAGTGACACAGCTGGGATAGGAACCAGCGCCCATGTGTTGTGCTGGTGTCTGCGACGCTTTCAAATAAAATAAATACATGTTTAAAAACTGCTCAGCCCTGATAAACATCTGTTCTTCCTGATGTTATTAAAAAGGAAATAACATGTCCCACCAAATAGAACGACCTTCTTTAATAAAAAATAGCAAGTGTTGGTGCTAGGAAGATCGTGTCACCTCTGTACGTTTCCAATGGGAGTGTAAACTGGCACAGCTGCTGTAAAGGACATAGCAGTTGCCATGCTATACTTCAGTTTCACTTCTGGGTACAGCCCAAAATGTTTTTTTTTTAATTATTATTATTTTTAATTCATTAATTACATTGTATTATGTAACACAGTTTCATAGGTACTTGGATTCTCCCCACCCCTCCCCAAACCCTCCCACCACAGCCCAAAATGTTAAATCCGGCACTCAAAGACATACAGCAGTGTTCAGTGAGTGCATCATTGCTCACAACAGTCAAGAGGCAGAAAGGTCTATCAACATGAGCATATACACAAACTGGTATGAAAGTACCGTGAAACATTTAGGAAAGGAAAAGCAAAAGCAAAAATACATGAATCTACTTAGATGAGATGCTTAGAACAGCCAAATGTGTAGAGATGGGACACAGAAATTGCTAAGGGTATGTGGGGATCAATGAAAGGGAGCTATTAAAGGATACAGGGTTTATGTTTGGTGTGATGAAACTGTCCTGCAGATGAATAGTAGTAATGGGTGCATGGCATGCAGTCCGTATTTAATGCTAATTTTCTACTTAGAAATAGTTAAAGTGGTTCATTTTAGATGTGTCTTACCCCAGTATATTAGCATAGGGAAGGCTTCAGCCGAGCAATATGGCATAAAGGTACACTGGTTTCTTTGTCCTCTCAAAAGGCAATGCGGGGAGCCCCGTATGGTAGCGCCCAGTCCCTTGAGCCATCCACCATGGTGAGCTCCCCAGGGTCCCCGTTGTCTGGCAGGTGAAGTGAGGAGCCCGAGGCCGGAGCTGAATCTGGCCCTGAGAGTGGGATCAGCGAGGCTCACCTGGGGTCTCTATCGCCCGGTCAAATGTAGGGCCCTCTAAGGATCCTTTAAGGAGGCGGCCTCGTGCCGAGGCGTAAGGCTGCGCCCCATGCAGCCAGTGCGCATGTGCTACTGTTGTTGCACCTTGTACGCATGCTCTGCTGTTCCCTCATGCAGTGCGCATGCTCCGTCCCACGACCACGCTCAAGGCCTTCTGCGTAGTGCTCCTCAACTGTGCAGGACTCGTGGAAGGTGGAATAGGTGGCTTCCAGGTGTTCGCCTGGGTTGCTGTGGGCCAATGAGGTTTGGGGTCGCTGCAGGAGATGGGAACTTCGGCGTCTTGTGGTGAGTGTTTGGTCCCAATCTCCTCCCTACCGTATTGGACCCATCTAAAGCCCCTTGGGTGTTGGGGTGAATGTAACGCCCCAGGTGTTGGGATGAGAATAAAGCACTCAAGTGTTGGGGTGACTGTAACACCCCCCCCCCAGGTGTTGGTGGTGAGTGAGATGACCCGGATGTTGGGGTAAGTTGACGCTGCCCAGCTGTTGGAGTGAATGTAATACACCTGGGTATTGGACTGAATGTAATGCACTCAGTTGCTGGGGTGAGTGTAACACGCCCTGTGTTGGGGTGACTGTAACACCCACCAGATGTTTGGGTGAGTGTCAAGTTGCCCAGGGATTGGGGTGAGACTGACACGCCTAGGTATTGTGGTGAGTGTATTGCCCCCTCAGGTGTTGGGGTGAGTGTGACACACTCAGGTGTTGGGGTGAGTGTAACCTGCTCAGGCGTTACATTGAGTGTAACAAGCTCAGGTGTTGGGGTGAGTGTGATGTGCTCAGGTGTAGGAGTGTGTGTGATGTGCTCAGGTGTTGGGGTAAGTGACCCCCACAAGTTTGGGGTTGAGTGTAAATGCTCAGGTGTTGGTGAATGCATCACCCCCAGTTTTTAAGGTGAGTGTAACAACCAGAGTGTTGTGGTGAGTGAGACACACTCAGCTGTTGGGGTGTGTGTAATGAATGTCCCCCTCAGGTGTGGCGGTGATTGTAACATGCTGAGGTGTTTGGGTTAATGCATACCCCCAGGTGTCGGGGTGAGTGTGATGTGCTTAGGTGTTGGAATGCATGTGATCCCCCCCAGGTTTTAGGGTGAGGGTAAATGGTCAGGTGCTGGCGAATGCATCACCTCCAGTTTTTGGAGCAGGTGTAACATTCTGAGGAGTTGGGGTGAGTGTAGCGCCCCCAGGTGTTGGGGTGAGTGCGATGTGTTTAGGAGTTGGGGTGAGTGTGAACTCCCAAGGTGTTTGACTGTGACACCCCCTTAAATGTTGGGGAATAATGTAAACCCCCAGTTTTGGGGGTGAGTGTAACATGCTGAGGTATTGGGGTGAGTGTAAAGCGCTTAGGTTTGGGATGAGTGGAGTGACCCAAGTGACCCAAGTTGGGGTGATGTGACACTCCTTGTTGTTACAGTGTGATGTTTTGTGTTTTGGGATAAATGTGATGCCCCAGGGATGGGGTGAGTTTGATGCCCTGGCTGTTGGGTGCCTTTCTTTTGACTTTCTGGAGGAACGCTTTCTCAAGAGCCTCCCCAGGCAGCTGGGCCCTCCTGGGTAGCAGAGAAGGTTGAGGCAGAGGGGCAGAGGGCAAGTCTTGGGGCAGCGGTGATGGTCCATGTGGGTGTGGTGGACAGAGGGGCTGGGACTGGGCGTGAGCACGGCCAGCTTGCCTTTCCTGTGGGGTGCAAGCAGTGACAGCATCATGCAGGAGAGTTGGGGGGCCTCTGGCAGGGGCTCGTAACTCCCGGGATTCCGTGTCCCTGTCAGGGAGGGCCTGCGGTGCCTGCGTGCTTCAGGAGTGCAGAGGCCCATGGTGCTGCAAGTGTATGGAGGCCAAGCTCAGGGTGAGAGAGCCAGGTCATCCCCCATGGGCCTCTGAGCAGGGGTTGATGCAGAGTCCGGTGCTTGTGGGGCCACTAGCAGCCGCCTTGGGCTAGCCAGGGCCAGCCAGGGCCAGCCTTGGGCCAGCCGGGGCCAGCCAGGGCCGGCCAGGGCCAGCCAGGGCCAGCCAGGGCTGGTGTGGCAAGCAGTCAGCCCCTGCAGCCCTGAACACCCCAAATCCTCAGGCCGCCCTGGGCAAGTACGAGGACAGCGGGGCACGGGGTCCAGGTCTGGAAGTCCAGGGAGGTGGGAGAGAAGGCATGGCAGGGTGGTGGCCCTGGGTAGGGGCTGAGTGCAGGGGGCCCGGAGGAACGTGTTCCCGTTACACGTGGACCCCACGCAGACTCTGGCAGAAGCCACCCATCTCCACATGGCTCAGGGGGTGGGGAGAGTGTCTGGGCCCCTACAGGCAGAGCTTGGCTTAGTGTGCTGCATACCCCTCCTTAGTGTGCTGCACGCCTCACTTCAGTGTGCACTGCACCCCCTCAGTGTGCTCCATGCCTGCTCCTCAGTGTGCTGCACACCCTGACCCAATGTGCATACGCCTCCACCTCAGCATGCAGCACACCCCCTCCTCAGTATGTTTCACGCCCACACCTCAGTGCACATTTGCCCCCACCTCCGTGTGCTTCATGCCCCACCTCCGTGTCCTGGATGCCCCCCGTCCAGTGTGCACCACACCCCTTCCTCATGCGCAATGCCTCCACCTCAGAGTGCTGCATGCCCCTACAGCTTTTCCTGTGACTGCCTTGGCAGTTTGCTCTGTGCTGGGTTCCCCCTGGTAGACAGAGGGTGCATGCTCCCTGTAGGTCCTGCACAGGCCAGGTGGGATCCAAAGTCACACCCCACAAACACACACTTCCTGTGGGGAGAGACTCTGGCTTGGAGGCTGCGTGGTCCGGGCCTGCTTTCTGCCCACCAGAATGGGATCCCGGGTACCTGGGTGCTCAGGGCTCCAGGAGGCTCACAAGCCCAAGGGTCTGACCCACAGGGCGTCAGACTGGCCAGCCCTTCCTGTGCTCCCCTGCTGTGCCCTCACTCCCTCATCTGTGCCCTGTTCCTGCCCCAGGTCCTCAGCCCCTGCCAGGGAAGCAGCCCCGTGGCCTTGCTGTGAGGTGGCCCAGGTGCCATGTGGCCTGGGATCAAGAGTGCTGGGTAGTGCCTGGGACAGTGAATGGCCTCCAGTCATGGTGGGAAACAATAAAAGGCAGGTGACTGGGGAGAGACACATCACAGCATGATATGCTCAGTGTGGAGGGACCAGTGGCAGCTGTGGGGCCAGTGAGAGGCAAGAGGCAGGATACTGAGCAAACAGCACATGCCCATCATGCAGGTGATTTCCTGTGCGCGCAGCTTCCTTGGAGTCACCTCTAGCAACTCCATCGTGCCTTCTTCCGGGTGTTCTCAGAAGAGTAGCTACCCCTCAGAGGGTAGGCCGAGTTGTGAGGTCAGTGATAGTAAGAGTGCACTTAAGTACAGATTTCTTTCTGATAAACCCAAGAGTGTTTGAGGTATGAGAGGCTGAACCTTTGGCAGTAACTTTGTTGAAATTTTCACTAGAGCTTTTTTTTGAAGTTTACTTATTTATGTGAAAGTCAGATTTATATAGAGAGAGGGAGAGACATCTGCCAACTTACTGTTCAATCCCCTGCTAGCCAAGAGCTTCCCCCACGTCTCCCATGTGAGTGCAGGGGCCCAAGTGCTTGGACCGTTTTCTGCTCCTTTTCCCAGGCAAGTAGTAGGAGGCTGGATCAGAACTGTCGCGGCCATTACTCGAACAGACACCCATCTCAGATGCCGGTGTCACAGGCAGCAGCTAAATGTGCTGCACCACAGTGCTGGCCCCTCAAGAGAGTTTTCTAATGACCACCGTGCCCGCTTGCTTTCTCAGAATCGAGTTGCCAAGGGTTCAAGTCCAGACAGGTGACAGAGTACTGGGCATTCCCGAGCTGCATTTGAAGCTACAGACTCCCCATTCAACCGGCCTCCGGTTCATAAAACTCTGGGTTGCACGGGAGGGCAGAGTCCCCTGGGACCGTCGTGCTGGGCCCTGTGAAAAGGCAGGGTAGTGGGGACTGTCCCCCACCCGGCCAGAGGCCCCCAAGGAGGACATGCATTGTGTGAACACGTTGCATCTGTGTCCCCAGCACAAACAGGCAAGGGTGAGACGCAGGTCGGAGTTGTGCACCTGCACAGTCAGTGTGGCCCACATGGCGGAACAGGTTACCCCTCAGGTCCCTAAGGAGCCTCTGCTGCCCTCTGCCCCAGCTGTAACTTGGAGAGTGAGCCAGTGGATGGGAACTGTCTTTTTCCTCTCTTTGCTTCTCTGTCTCTTTCTGTCTGTCAAATAAATAAAGTACAAATTACATATGCATATACATTTTCATAATATGTGTTTCTTTTTTTGAAGATTCATTTATTTTTCTTAGAAAGGCAGATTTACAGAGAGAGGGAGAGATGGAGTGTCAAAAAGCTGCAATGGCCGGAGCTGCAGTAGTGTGAATGCAGGAGTCAGGAGCGTCTTCTGGGTCTCCCCTGTGGGTGCAGGGGCCCAAAGTATTGTGCCAACCTGTGCTGCATTCCCAGGTGATAACGGGGGAGCTGGATCAGAAGTGGAGCTGCCAGGACTCAAACTGTGCCCCATCTGGGATGCTGACACCACTAGTTGAGCGTTAGGCTGCCACAGCACCACGTTGGTCTCTATGCTTTTCCTTTTTAGAGTGTATTTTCACTTTTCACCCAAGAGAAGAGAGATGTGTTCATGGCAGTCAGTGCATGGAGCTGGTGTGGCATAAAAGGCTCGAGGCCTGACTGCTCCACCTCTGATCCAGCTCCCTAGATATGGCTGGAAAGCAGTGGAGGATGGGATACATGCTTGAGCTGCTGTCCCGGACGTTTCTGACTCCTGATTTTGGCCTGGCCCAGCCCTGGCTGTTACAGCCATAGGGGAGCGAACCAACAGGTGGCATATCTCTCAGTCTCTGTCTCTCCTTCTCTCTCGTAGCTCCGCCTTTCCAGCAAATGAAATAAACCTCTAATAAATGATAGACAAATGGAATCAAAACTCCAGGCATGGTGTGGGTGCTTTACAGCATTTAATTCTTAGACTCTCTGGGGGAGGTGCTGTTCAGATTCATGTAGGATTCTGTGCTGTTCTCTAGGGACTGAAAGGAGGGAGGCAGGGGCCACTCCTGTGACAGAGCAGGTAAAGCCACTGCCTGTCGAGCTGGCGTTCCTTATGGGCGTTGGTGTGAGCCCTGGCTGCCGCACCTCTGATCTAGTTCCCTGTCAGTGGCCTGGAAAAGCAGCAGCAGATGGCTCAAGTCCTTGGGCCCCCGCACCTGTGTGGGAGACCTGGAGGAGGCTCCTGGTTCTGGACTAGCCCAGCACCAGCGGTTGCTGTCGTATAGGAAGTGCAGCAGCACACAGATACACCTCTGGCTCCCCCACCCTCTGTGTGATTCTGCTTTTCAAATTAATTAGTTAATGGCTTTAAAAAGAGATGTATTTATTTTTATTGGAAAGGCAGATAAGATTGACGGAGAGCAGGATAGACAGATCTTCCATCCACTGGGTCACTGTGTGAGGGGCCATGATGGCTGGAGCTGAGCCGACCTGAAGCTAGGAGCCAGGGACTTCTTCCTGATCTCCCACACAGTTGCAGGGTCTCAAGGCTTTGGGCCGTCCTCTGCTGCGTTCCCAGGCCTCAAGCAGGAAGCTACATGGAAAGTGGGGCAGTCAGGACATGAATCAGCACACATTCTGGACCACAGCACTTCCAAGTTGAGGATTTAGCTACTGATCCATTGCACCAGGCCCAATTAAGAAATGTTTTTTATTGTCCCATATAAGATACTGGACTCTATGTTTGGTATACGCTTGCAATGGGGAAATCTCAACTGAACTTGAGCTGTGGTTATGCAACAAGGTGGAGGAATCCACCATGGTGGGAGGGTTTGGGGAGGGGTGGGGAGAACCCAAGTATCTATGTAATTGTGTCACATAATACAATGTAATTACTGAAGTTAAATAATAAATAATTAAAAAAAAAAAAAGATGTTTTTTAAAGTTTTGTTTTGGGAGGCGGATGGGGGCTATTGACAAGGAGTTCTAGTGTCAGGCAAAGTGGTTGAAGTGCTAAAAGGGAGAAGAGGAAGGCTGCTGTGGGGTCCCAGGAGAGCGTCTCATCCTTGCCAAGGGGCTGAGGAATAGATTTGGCTGGACCATTATTAGAACAGGTGGGGTACTGGAATAGGGCCTCAAGGACGAGGCTGGTGAGGAATAACAGCGAGAATAGGAGCGCATGGCCCTGTGCTATGGCGGGTTGCTAGGAGGGTTCAGGTGTGGCTCTGCTGCTAGCATTGTAGGTTTGAGCAGCATCAGTGCTGCCAGGCTCAGCTTTGTCGTCTGTGAAAGGGACGCGCCAACGTGGACTTCTTAGGACGGCTAGGGGTAGGAGGCTTGGGGCGAGTTGCGGTGGGCACTCGGTGAATCGTGTTATGCAGAAACGAAGCCGGTAGCTTTATGGAGAATGGTGTGGAGCGAGGGCGGGGTGGCTGAAGTCTAGGGTGGCAGGGAAGAATGGGTGGGAGTTGTTAGGCTCCCACTTGGCCAGTTTGTTTGCTTTGGGATCTGTTCCCGAAGCCAGAGGTGGATGTGTGCACTTGCCAACGCTGAACACCCTAGACAGTCCAAGCTGACTTCTGTTTCGCTACAGATGGTAAACAAACATGCTGTGCTCCGCGTGAGGAGCGTTTTGTGTTTGGGCACGCACTTCCATGTGTACATGCATGTGAGGGCGGGCCTACGCATAATATACATGTGTATATATTTGGCACTACTTTGGAACCCCCGGCCCCACCTCCAAGGCGCCACAGTTGAAACATCTGACGCCACCCCTAGTCACGCAGATGTAGGGGGCGCCACTGCGCAGGCGCTGAGCCCACACAGGCAAGGAGCTGGGCATCCCGCCTCCCTCTCACCTCACGTTGGGCGGGGTCGCCTCCTGTGTGCCCCTGGCGCCTCCCTCTGGCGTCGGGCGGGGTCGCCTCGTGGACGCCCTTGGCGCCTCCCTCTCACTTCGAGAGCAGACGCCTCGCCTCGTGAGCAGGACCCAGTTGCTGCTCAGCACCCTGGGCCTCAGTCGCTTGGGCTCTGGCGCCTCACGATGTCTGAGCAGGGTAAGGGAGCCTCTCCTCAGCTGCCCCTGCTAGTTTCTGCCTCGGGTGAGGTGCTGGTGGCACCAGTAGAGGGTCGCCCCGACGGGTTAGCTGGTCGCTGGCGGGGGGGGGGGGGTGCTCTCTCTCTCATGACGGGGAGCCCTGTACCGGCTGTCAGTCCAGGGCGTTTCGGGGGTTCTAGGCGTGTTAGCGCTCGCCACTCGACGTGCTGCTTGGGCTCTGGGCGTCGGGCTCTGGGCGTCGAGTTGGGTTTGGGCTTCCCTGGGCGCGAGGCGACGTCGGGCTGGCAGGTTGTGAGGAGTGCTGAGGCGAGGAGCGCCCCGGGATCGAGTGGGGCGCCGGGCAGCAGCTTTGAGGTGAACCGGGTTAGGGCTGGCGGCCTCCCGGCACCGTAGCTCATTCCAGTGCTTAGGGCGTCTGGGCGGCCGGGCCGTTGGAGATGGTTCTGGGATTTTCGGCGGTGCCAGGAATGGAGCTGGTCCCAGGCCCGCGCACCTCCGGGAGGCTTGTGGTGACCTGGGGCTCTCGGGGCGGCGTCTGTCAGCGGGAATTGAAAATACGGTGCCCCGGTGGTTAGGGGCGGTTGTAGGGGCTTGCGGCGGAGGGGTTTGTGCTTTGGAGGGCTCTTGGGACCCAAACCCTCGAGGTGGGCATAGGGCTCGTGGCGCCCCTTGCTTTGTTTTGAGGGTTTATTTATTTTAGTTGGAAAGGCAGATTTACGGAGCGAAGGCGAGACAAAGACAAAGATCTTCTGTCCGCTGGTTCACTCCCCAAGTGGCCACGACTGCCAGAGCTGAGCCGACCCGAAGCCAGGAGCCAGGAGCTTTCTCCAGGTCTCCCACGTGGGTTCAGGGTCCTTAGGCTTTGGGCCGTCCTCCACTGCCTTCCCAGGCCACAAGCAGGGAGCTGGATGGGAAGCGGGGCTGCCGGGATTAGAACTGGCGCCCATATGGGATCCTGGTGTGCGAGGGAGGATTATCCAGTGGAGCCAGGATCGAAGGAGGTGATTTTAGGGCTCATGGCTTCTCGGCCCGACTTTGCCCTGAGCTCCTGAGTAACTGGGGCTCCAGGTGTAACTGCTAGTGCTGCTGGTGGCTTCCTGGCTTACAGGGTTCAGGGCTCTGGGAAGGCGGCCTCGGAGTGGCGAGCTCACCTGAGAGATGGCGCCTTGTTCCCCGGTGTGTGCGCCAGCTCTTTCTGGAGCCTGGGCTGTGGCGGTGTGGCGGGCGGGAGGGGCGGCCATTTTGCCTCGCCTGGTCTTGGAGAGTAACTTCTAGACACGCCTGTGGAACTTTGCCCCCTGCCTCTCGTGCAGCCCTGCAGCGTGGTCCTCAGCAGGGACGTGCTGGGCCTCTGGAGAGGGGGTGGGGCGAGGCGGGGAGGGAATGTGCTGTGTTTTCCACCAAAGCAACATCAGCAGCCTGGGGGATGCCATGTTCCAGCTTCGAATTTCAGCAGCTCCCACGTGAGATTCCCAACACCTGTCCCTGCTCCATGGCCCCCTCCACGCAGGCAGCCTTTGAGAGCTGACCATCTCCTGCGTGGTCCTCTCAGCCCTGTTTTACTTGAGGGAACTGAGTGAAGAATTAGGACCAAGACTCACGGATTTTCACAGTTTGCAGTTAAAAGATCAGGAGTTGATTCCTAGAATGTGTTTTGGGCTTGAGATGTGCGTTTCGAAGCCTTGCTGCTGACCCTCTATGACCAAGCGCAGACAGTAGGAAGGCGCGTCCAACCAGTGAAATAGTTTTATCTCGGCACAGCATTTTCTGAATTTGTTTTGTATGAGAAATCTTCCAAAATGTTACCAACGTGGGCAACATGAAACTCTGTGTGTGTGTGTGTGTGTGTGTGTGTGTCCTTTCGCTTTAGAGTAAACACTGTTTTAATTCTCATCTTCCGTAGGCTGGATTGAACCCTCGTGCTGTCCTGCCTGTTTTACACGGAAGTGGGGGTCGGGCAATGGGAGGTCGCCGACTCTCCGGGCCAGTGGCGCTTTGCTCCAGCAATGCTGCAAACCTGGGGGTCCCCGTGTAGCAGGGACGGGGTCGCAGGATGTCGTGGCATCTCTGTAGGGTCGCTCTCGGATCTCTGCTGCCCGGTTGGCCGTCGGACAGAGTGTCCTCCCGAGCAGGACAGGGGCCCTGGCGTGCGGCGTCCCGAGCATTACACGGGACCGGGCCGTGTGGCCTCCTGAGCAGGACGCGGGGCTTGGCGTGTGGCCTCCCGAGCAGGACGCAGGGCTGGGCGAGACATGGGGCTTGGCGTGTGGCCTCCCGAGCAGGACGCGGGGCTGGGCGAGACATGGGGCTTGGCGTGTGGCCTCCCGAGCAGGACACGGGGCTGGGTGTGTGGCCTCCCGAGCAGGACGCGGGGCTGGGTGTGTGGCCTCCCGAGCAGGACGCGGGGCTGGGCGAGACATGGGGCTTGGCGTGTGGCCTCCCGAGCAGGACGCGGGGCTGGGTGTGTGGCCTCCCGAGCAGGACGCGGGGCTGGGCGAGACATGGGGTCGGGCGTGTGGCCTCCCAAGCAGGACACGGGGCTGGCCGTGTGGCCTCCCGAGCAGGACGCGGGGCTTGGCGTGTGGCCTCCCAAGCACGACACGGGGCTGGCCGTGTGGCCTCCCGAGCATGACGCGGGGCTTTGGGAGCGGCCTCCCGAGCACGGGCTTGGAGCAGCAGCTGCGGGAGCCTGGCCACGAGGGACTGAGTGGTCTCGGGAAGTGGGTAGGGGCGAGGAAACCGTGGATCCCTGGAACCTGTGGAAAGGATCTGTGGGTACATTACCACAGGTTTTGTTTTTCCCCAAATTGGCTTGTCGGGCTGCTGTGGGCGACCGGGTTCAACCACGTTTCTAAACGCAGTCCGGGGCACTAACCCTGTTTTGGTCCCATGTCAGGGTGAGCTGTGCCTTATCGGATACGCAGGTGGCAAAGCCAATGGCCTGTGGCTTGGAAACATGCTCTTCAAAAAACTTAGCCATGTTACAATACTTTAAAAATTTTGTTTAATGAAGATTACGTACATATTCCAGAGGAATTAATTGAAATTTTGGACATTTAAAAAAACTGATGTTATTAGAAACCCTGTGGTCAAAATAAATGTTCAATTACTGTTGTTATTTTCTCCTGATGATAAATCTGAAGTTTATTGCCAAAGTCTAGTGAGGATATTTTCCGTAGTTAGAGATCACCACCCAGGTAACATTTGAAGAAGTCTGTATCTTAACTTTAGGATTATATGTATTTTCCTGTGTGAAATATTCTTTCTCTCTTTAACATAACTTCACAAACAGTTCTAATATTGGTAAGTATTGTTTGAGAACATACTTCTCATTGCATACATACATTGTGTATATGTATAAAATTTCATATTAGGGAAGTACTGTAATTTATGAAAACTTCCTTATTTAATTCCCTGTTTTGTGGATAATTAGGTAGTTCTAGGTGTTGTGTCAATTCCCCCACTCCCTCACCCCCCACCAGACTGTTAAAGCAGAGTTCCTGGTGACTTTTTGAGCCCAACTTGGCATCTTAGGGATGGCAAAACAGACAGATGAGTGGTGCATGGTGTTTGTCCCTCAGGTCGTAGTTCTGAAAACTGCAGAGCCTGACTTGCAAACTTGATCCGTGGTTTCCTAAATTAGTTCCACTTTCTTTATTTTTAAAATAGTTTTTAAAATTTATTTTATTTTTATTTGAAAAGCAGAGTTACAGAGAGAGAGAGAGAGAGACAGAGGTCTTTCATCTGTGGGTTCATTCCCCACATGGCCCCAAGGATTGGAGGGGAGCTAACTCCAAGCTGAGCATTAGGGCTGGTGGCCACATGGGATGCAGGTGAGACAGGCAGAAGCTTAGTGTACTATTGCATGGCGTCGGCCCCAATACCACTTTCACATACTCCTCGCACTAACTACTTAATTGACTTTGATCTATTTCAAATAAATGCAGTAAATTCCAATTATGATGCTAGGTAGTATGAATAAACAATTCAAGCATATTCTTGCTTTTCCGGACAAGTTCAAGAAAGAAGAAAATTCTTCTAAATAACCAACATTTAACTTAATGTGTTGTTTTTCATGTTCATTAAAATGATATTCTGAATTGCTACTTCACATCTGCTTTTTTGTGATTGCCAATTTTATGTTTTGTTAGAGCCTGTAGCATTTGATATCATTTACTTTTACACTTTTTCTGTATTAATCATCATAAATATTGACATTGGTCATTAGAGAATGAGTGTGGAATTCATTGTGATCAGTAGCGGCCATATAACATCAGGTCCAACATTCACAAGTTAAAAGCATACAATAGCATGGGCCAAACAATCACATCTCTTGGATGAGAAGAAATTCATTGCTCTACGAAGTTGGAAGTACTAAGAATGATATTCAGTATGTACGCATATATAAATGCCTACATCCATCCATACATATCTAATAGCTTCATTACAGCTGGCTGACATGTAATGATTACAGACACAAACACCTAATACAGTTTTTTGGCTAAAATGTTTTTTGAAAAATCCATGACCTTATAAGGGTAATCTGCTCTAACAAGTATTTAATGAGATTTCCATTGCATTTTGCTTATTCTTAGATTATATTATTGTCACTGTTGATGAGGACTCTGATGTAGAGATTATCTCGGATGCTGCTTCCACTGATGACGTCTTGGAAGAACTAGATGATGAGCGTAGCAGTGGTAACTTTCAGCACCCCTTTCTAATGTCATGTAGTGCTTTTGTTCAAGTCCCACCTGGGTGGGAATTCCTAGTCTTCATGTCTAGTAAATGGATTAATTGCTAGTAAACTAGCATTTATGTGGTTATTACCAGAAGGCTGAGCAATGTTTGCTTGCGTTTTTTCTCCACTTCACCTCTGACATATTTTCTTTTTTAAATCTTTCTCTTTTCATCTCATTGGCCCTGTGGGGGATCGATCATGTTATTACATCTGGCAACTGCCATGATAACTTTTTTTTTTTTTGTGGTAAGACAAAAATGAAAAGCTAAAACTGAACTGATAGGCTTGGGCAAGGAGACATGGAGCAAGTGGCGTAGCACAATAAACTGCAGATTCTGGTACTGATGTCCCATGTAGGAGTGCTGATTCAAGATCCTCGTATGATCCAGCTTCCTGCTAACATGTTCAGGAAGGTAGTAGATGACTGCCTAACTACTTGGGCTGTTGCCATCAGTGTGGGAGACCAGGATGAATTCCCCGGTTCCTGGCTTCAGTCTGATCCAGACCTGGCTGCTGTGGCCATTTGGGGAATGAACCAGTGAATGGATTATTTCTGTTTCTCCCTCCTTCTCTTTGCTCTGATCTTCAAATAAAAAAAAAAAATAGATCGTGACATAATTATCTATGCAGAAAATGTCAAAAGAGCAAAAAAAATCTTAAAGTAGTAAGTGATTATAATCAAGTTGTAAGGTATGAGGGGTCTTTAAAAGTTCATGGAAAATGCATATTATGAAAAAAATTATAAATGATTAAAAATGTTAGATTTGTTTATTTATTTGGAAGGGAAAGTGACAGAGGAACGGAGGGAGAGACAGAGAGAGATTCCCAGCCCACTGGTTCACTCCCTAGATGACTGCAGTGGCTAGGGCTGGGCTAGGCTGAATCCAGAGCCAGGAACTTGCATCTGGGTCTCGCACATGGGTTGCAGGAACCCACTTGTGCCATTTTTTGACTGCTTTCCCAGATGCATTAGCAGGGAGCTGGATCAGCAGTGGAGTAGCCGGGACTCATGGGATGCTGACACCACAGATGGCAGCTTAACCTGCTGGGGCTCCTGATTTTTATTCTTATGCCTAATCATGGGAATATACCCTTTCTGTTTTTAAAAACTCATTCTAAATTGCATATGGAAGCGTTCTTCTTTTATCACTCTCTTAACGTTCAACCAGGACTGCAATTGGAGGGGGCATTCTAAAAGCATGTCCTTGTAAAGGTTATTGACGTAGTAATTGGGAAGTAACTTTTGTATGTGTTGCTTTTCAGAAGGTGAAGATTATGCTGATGAAGATGAGCAAGCAGGTGCACCAGTGAACCATCCAGGAAGAACCAACCCTAATTCAATGGGTGATGATCCATTGTGTGGAAAACCACAAGTATTTCTAGAGGGCAAATACAAGGTGTGTACATTGACATGAAAATCCTTGTTCTTTCTGTTGTATTGCTTTTTAAAATTGAGTTTCATTTTGTCTTTATCTTTTAAAGATTTGTTTAATATTTGTTTGAAAAGCAGAATGACAAAGAGAGAAAGGGAAGGTGAGAGAGAAAAGCAGGGAGAGAGAGAGAAGAGAAAAAAATGTTTTCCATCTGCTGGTTGATGCCTCAAATGGCTGCAGAGATCTGGGCCCGGTCGAAGACAAGAGCCCAGAGTTCCATCCAACTCTGATGTGAGTGCCAGGGGCCCAAGTACTTGAGCCGTATTCTGCTATCTTCCCGGATTTATTAGGGAGCCAGATCAGAAGTGGAGCGGCTGGGACTTAAACCAGCACTCTAATATGGGATGCTGCCAGTGTTTTAAGTGGTGGCTTGACCGCACTGTGCCACAATGCTAGCCCATATGAGATATATATATATGTGTATATATATATATATATATATAAATATATATATATACACACACATACACACTCTTTTCTGTTTTTAAAAATGTCATTTATTTTTATTGGAAAGTCAGATTTACAGAGAGAAAGATCTTCCACCTGCCGGCTCACTCCCCAAATGGCCACAATGACTGGAGCTGAGGTGATCTGAAGCTAGGAGCCAGGATCCTCTTCTGGCTCTCCCACGGAGGTGCAGGGTCCCAAGGCTTTGGGCCATCTTCGACTGCTTTCCCAGGCCACCAGCAGGGAGCTGGATGGCAAGCGGGGCTGCTGGGATTAGAACCGGCGCCCACATGGGATTCTGGGCATGTAAGGCCAGGACTTTAGCCACTAGGCTACTGCACCAGGCCCAATTAAAACTTTTGCATGAACTACAGGTAACTTCAGTGCACAATATGCAGAATTTTGAAAAATAAGAAGGCGTCAAAGAATTCATGGAAGAAAGGAAAAAGTATGTGCATTTTCCATAAACCCATGCCTCATCTAGTTAGGCACATTTGTAATCGCCCCAGAGAGCACTTTCATGCATCTTTGCAATTAGTCCACATCTCTCCCAATCATGGGAAATGCAATTGTGATGTTTTTCCATCCTAGACTGCTTTTCTCTATTTTAGAACTTCAAGGTAATAGCTTTGTAGAAATAGAATTGTATTGTACAATGTCATGTCTTTTGTGTCCATTTCTTTAGAGTAGTGTTTGGAATATCCATTTCTTGTCTTAATATTTAGTTCTTGTTTATTGCTCTGTGTTATTTCGTTGTGTGAGTGTCTGTAATCTGGGTATTCATCCTCCTGATAGACATTTGGGTTGTTTCCTGTTTTGGATTATTATAGTTATATTAAGTAGGCAGCTGTGAAAATATGATTATAGTTAATGTAGTTAAATTTTCAGGAATGGAAATATTGTCTCGTAGAGTAGATAAAAGTCAAATTTTATTGGAAACTGCAAAACCATTTTGGAAGTGTTTGCACTGTTTTACATTCCTATAAAATTTTGCTGTGTTGATCTCTGAAGCTGAGTAAAATGTATTTTTATGCTATGTGTGTTAGTATAATAGAAAACATGTTCATTTGCTTATATAAAGATTCTGGTGTTCATGTCACATGAGTAATATAGGCGATTCTAAACTTCTGTCAGTTGCAATATCTTCTTCTTTAAGAATAATGTTAATTGCCTACTAAGTGTTGTGGTTTAGAACATAATTATCTGGAAGTAGTTTTTAAATCATGAAGCACCATACATGGTTAAGGTAGTAATATTGTGTTCATAATTATTAGTAAGTATCATAAGGCTATATCATTTTGACTATTAAATCTGCATCATAATGCTATGTAATTTTGACTGGTGTTTGTAGCACGAAACTAGTTCAGGTAACTTTTTGATAATTTAAAATTAATGTATTTGAGAGAGTGAAAGGGATGAACCCAGAGAGATCCCATATGTTGGTTCATTTGGTAAATGCTCACAGCAGCTGGGTCTGGGCGGGGCAGTCTGGCTTTCCTCATGTGGGTGGCAGGAACCCAGCTGCTTGAGCCATCATTGTGTCTCCCAGTGTCTGACCTAGCAGGAAGTTGGAGTCAGAAGCTGGTGTGCGTGAATCCAGGATGCTGGTAAGCTTAATAGCCATGAGGAATGCTTGCGCTTTGTCGTATACTGTGAAGTCAAAACCTTGGTTACTACTTGGTATATTTATGTTAAGACTTTTATGATTCATCCTAAAGAATTTTTATAATTAACTGTAACTTTTACTTGCCAAGTGTTAACTTATTTATACTCTGTCTTGTCTCCATCTCCTACCTGAAAAACTACTTAAGGTGATTTAGAGATAAATATATCATGAGAAAGAGATGCTGAAGTGTACCCTGTCGTGTCCACAAAGTGTCACTGTTGCATTATTGGAAAATCAAAAGCTTTGTTACGTTTGGTTAACAAATATTTCCTGTAAATAATGGGCCCGGTACAGTAGCCTAGTGGCTAAAAAGTTCTTGCCTTCTATGCGCCAGGATCCCATATGGGCGCTGGTTCTAATCCTGGCAGCCCTGCTTCCCATCCAGCCCCGCTTTCCATCCAGCTCCCTGCTTGTGGCCTGGGAAAGCAGTGGAGGACAGCCTTGGGACCCTGTTACCCGCGTGGGAGACCCAGAAGAGCTCCTGGCTCCTGGTTTCGGATCGGCTCAGCTTCAGGCATTGCGGCCACTTGGGGAGTGAATCCGTGGACGGAAGATCTTCCTTTATCCTCTCTATATATGACTTTCCACTAAAAAAAGAAAGAAAGAAATATTTGCTGTGAAAGCACCTCTGGTGCCAGAGTGCTGGAAGGTTGGTCTTTCTGCCAGGAGGTACTTAGGGAATTAAGTGTCGGGGAATCTCCGGACCCGCGGAAGAAAACCCAACGCTGAGTGACTGTGTAGATGCTCTTTATTCCGTCAGGCAGCGTGCAAACAGGAAAGCCGTGTGCTCCTTCTTTCTCTCTACTATCTCTGCCTCTCTGCTCTGTCTGCTTCTCCACTCTGTCTGCTCTCCACTCTGTCTGCTTCTCCACTCTGTCTGCTCTCCACTCTGCTCTCTTACTCTGTCTGCCCTCTTACTCTGTCTGCTCTCCACTCTGTCTGCTCTCCACTCTGTCTGCCCTGTGCTCTGTCTGCCCTGTGCTCTGTCTGCTCTCCACTCTGTCTGCCCTGTGCTCTGTCTGCTCTCCACTCTGTCTGCCCTGTGCTCTGTCTGCCCTGTGCTCTGTCTGCTCTCCACTCTGTCTGCCCTGTGCTCTGTCTGCTCTCCACTCTGTCTGCCCTGTGCTCTGTCTGCCCTGTGCTCTGTCTGCTCTCCACTCTGTCTGCCCTGTGCTCTGTCTGCTCTCCACTCTGTCTGCCCTGTGCTCTGTCTGCCCTGTGCTCTGTCTGCTCTCCACTCTGTCTGCCCTGTGCTCTGTCTGCTCTCCACTCTGTCTGCCCTGTGCTCTGTCTGCTCTCCACTCTGTCTGCCCTGTGCTCTGTCTGCTCTCCACTCTGTCTGCCCTCTTACTCTGTCTGCTCTCCACTCTGTCTGCCCTGTGCTCTGTCTGCTCTCCACTCTGTCTGCCCTGTGCTCTGTCTGCCCTGTGCTCTGTCTGCTCTCCACTCTGTCTGCCCTGTGCTCTGTCTGCTCTCCACTCTGTCTGCCCTTCTTCTCTGTCTGCCCTCTTACTCTGTCTGCTCTCCACTCTGTCTGCCCTGTGCTCTGTCTGCTCTCCACTCTGTCTGCCCTTCTTCTCTGTCTGCCCTCTTACTCTGTCTGCCCTGTGCTCTGTCTGCTCTCCACTCTGTCTGCCCTTCTTCTCTGTCTGCTCTCCTACTCTGTCTGCCCTGTGCTCTGTCTGCCCTGTGCTCTGTCTGCTCTCCACTCTGTCTGCTCTTCTACTCTGTCTGCTCTCTTACTCTTTCTGCTCTGCTCTGGGACCCAACCTGCTTATATATAACACCTAACCAATCAGCTAAAAGATCACTCCTGCACGTGGGAAGCGACCAATCAGCCAAAAGGTCACTCCTGCACGTGGGAAGTTACCAATCAGCTAAAAGGTCAACCCCCCCAGGCAGGACACACAGCCTCGCCCCAAGGGGAAGACACTTCCTGAACTTGTTTACTGTTGCCCTCGTCAGGGCGTTGGTCTGCGGTGCTGTGCTAGACAGCCCCACAGATCGTTAGGTGCTCTCAACAATTAAGCTAGATGGTGATGGGGTCTTCCATGAGTTCAGATTAGTGAGGCCATCACTGTGCAAGCGCACCTTTCTGTGTGGTCCCTGGGCTACCTGCAGTGGGCCTTTGCCATCACAAATAGCATCCGGGTGCTTCTTGAAACAAAGCAAATCCTTAGATTTTCTTTGCACTTCTTTCATGTCTCGTTTTGATTAGATGAGAACGCCGACCCTCTGGACCCTGGACCCGATTGTGAAGAAGGTGGAAGTTTTGTTTGTTGGCTAATGTATGTGTTAGACTTCAACTAATTGTGTAACATTAACTGATAATTGGCCACATGTTTACCATCACCCAGAATGATTGAGATTCTCTTGCAGCCTTCTTCCGCTGTGCGGGTAAGGGTAACTCAGCTTGTGCACGAGGATACGGTTCTTTTCCCTGAATCAGCTGCTGCCTTGCTTCTGCCACGGAGCCCCTAACAGTTTTCTTCCCTCTTTTCTTTATCTAGTAGGAGATTATAGCATATTTGTATTCTGTTTCATTAGCTTTTTAAAATTTTTTGAAGGTTTATTTATTTTTATTGGAAAGTCAGATATACAAAGAGGAGGAGAGACAGAGAGGAAGATCTGTCCGCTGATTCACTCCCTAAGTAGCCGTGATGGCCAGGGCTGAGCTGATCCAAAGCCAGGAGCCAGGAGCTTCTTCCGGATCTCCCAAGTGGGTGCAGGGTCCCAAGGCTCTGGGCCTTCCTCGACTGCTTTCCCAGGCCAGAAGCAGAGAGTTTGATGGGAAGCGGGACCATCAGGACCAGAACCAGTGCCCTTATGGGATCCTGGTGCAAGCAAAGGAAGGACTCTAGACACTAGGCTACTGCACCGGGCCCATTTATTAAATTCCTGAGGTAATTTTGTTTTTATTTAAATTTTTTTTCTTTTGAAAACCAGAGTTATACAGAAGGAGAAAGAAGGAGAGAGCAAGAAGAGAGATGTTCCATCTGCTGATTAACTCCCCAAAATATTTGAGCTGGATCAGTCTGAAACCAGGAGCCAGGAGCTGCTTCTTGATCTCCCACATGGGTGCAGGATCTCAACACTTTGGGTCATCTTCCAGTGTTTTTCCAACACCTTTAGTAGGGAGCTGGATCAGAAGTGGAACACTTGGGATTTGAACGGGTACTCATATGGAATACTAGTCCCTCCACAGGCACCAGCTGAGCCTGCTAACCCGCAACAGTAACACCACTTCATGAAGCAATTTTAGATTTATAGAAGGGTACCAAATTATTGTGGTTTTCATTAATATATAGCATATAGCTTCTTTTAAAAAAATTTATTTGTATTTAATTAGAAGGCAGACTTCCAGATAGAGTGGGAAGAACACAGAAAGAGTGATCTTCTGTCTGCTGGTTCACTCCCCAAATGGCTGCAACGGCCAGGGCTGTGCTGCAGCTTTCTTTAACGTAGTACTTAATACTATGGTGATTGTATAAGCAAAATGCAATCTTCGAAACTGGAAAATTAAGTATGTTGTGGTAGGATTAGCTAAGCCAGTGGCCTTATTTACATTTTGTCATCCCTTCCTTCTCCGTGTCCTTTTTCTCTTCTGGACCAGCGTAGTGTCCCACCTTGAATTTAGTACTGTCTCCTGAGACTTCTCCATCTGTTACAACTCCTCATTCCTTCTTCGTCTTTCGTGACCTGGCATGTGTGATGAGTACTTGTCAGTTATTTGTGAAATGTCACTCAGTTTCTCTTGAATAGGCCGAAGTTCCGTATTTTTGAGCAAGGCTAACAGTATTGCCTTTTCATTGATTTTTATTTGAAATGTCTTTTTAAAAATTATTTTTATGGGTCTGGTGTGATGGCTCAATTGGCTGATTCTCCCCTTGCAAACACTGGGGTCCCGTATGGGTGCCGATTCATGTCCTAGCTGCTTCACTCTCTATCCAACTCCCTGCTTGTGGCCTGGGAAAGCAGTCGAGGATGGCCCAGAGCCTCGGGACCCTGCACCTGCATGGGAGACCTGGAAGAAGCTCCTGGTTTCAAACCAGCTCAGCTCCGGCTGTTGGGGCCACTTGTGGAGTGAACCAGTGGATGGAAGATCTGTCTCTCCTCTTCTCTGTAAGTCTGCCTTTCCAATAAAAATAATTAAATACATATATATATTTATTTATTATTGAGAGAGTTATAGAGAGAAGGAAAGGCACAGAGAAAGATCTTGTCTGTGCTGGTTCACTCCCCAAGTGTCTGAAACAGCTGGAGCTGAGCCGTACAATAGCCGGGAGCCGGGGCTTCCTCCAGGTCTATCATTTGGCTGCAGGGTTGCAAGCTCTTGGTCTGTCTTCCGCTGTTTTACCAGGAGTATTAACAGGTAGCTGTATTGAAAGTGAAACAGGAGTCAAGCAGGTGCGCATATGGGATGTCAGCACTGTAGGCAGTGGCTTTATTTGCTGCACTGCAGCGCTGGCCCCAGAGATATATCTTTTTATTGATAGTGTTAATATTAATGAGTTAGTTAATGTAGTATCGTACAAATTTTTCCACTATGAAGTTACTGTATTTTTTACCTTTGTGATACATATCTTGGGTGGAAGGGTGCTTTCAGGCTATAATAATATCCTGTTTTTCCTCAGCCCAACTCTCTGTGGACTTTATCTGTAACAGACATCACTGTGGTGTTACGGTGACTCAGCTTCCTTCGTTCCTTCCATATTCATCAATGGGAATTTGTAAAAAAAAAAACAAACAACTTTTCCTAATTTTCCATTTATTTATTCGGTTATGTGTATTTGTTTCCTTGTGGACTCATGGATATTTACATACTTTTTATAGGAGTGGTAATGTAATATGTATTTCATTGATCAAATGATCCGGCTATGGCTAAATGGAGTTCCTTCCAGTTAGCTCATGTGATCTTTTCACCTGCCACCACCACTTTTTTTTTTAAGATCGATTTGTTTTCGTTGGAAATGCAGATTTACAGAGATTAGGAGAAATAGAAAGATCTCCACCTGTTGGTTCATTTCTCAAATGAATGCAATGGCTAGAGCTGAGCTGATCTGAAGCCAGGAGCCAAGAATTTCCTTCTGGTCTCCCACATGGATGCAGGGTCCCAAGGCTTTGGGACGATTCTACTGCTTTCCCAGGTCACAAACAGGGAGCAGGAAGGGAAGTGGAGCAGCTGGGGGACATGGGCCAGTGCCCATGTGGGATTCAGGTGCTGCAAGCAGAGGATTATACTGTTGAGCCACTGTACCAGCCCCCCACCACCCTGGTTTTGTTGTTGTTGTTGTTGTTGTTTTTTAACCACTTCCTTATTTCTGAGATTATGAGATGCTTTGGACTCATATGTACCCTCTAGGCCTTGGCTCCTGTCTTGAGATGCCTGGTTTCTAACTTTTTAGAGAATGGTATTTAGAAACCTAGATTTAGATACTAAGTTTGTATGCATGGGTTAGGACAGAGCTAGGAGATAAATAAATGTATCCTATTCCATGCATACACATAAATCTGTGTTTATATTTCCATTATTATATATAAAACCTATGTTCATACTAATATTCGGTAATATTTTAAATAAAATATTTATTTCTTTATTGAAAGGTAGATCATAGACAGAAGGATATACAGAGAGAAAGATCTTCCATCCACTGGTTCAGTCTCCAAGTGGTCGCAATGGCCTGAGCTGAGCTCTCATATTAGGAGCCAGGGGCTTCCTTTGGATCTGCTATGTGGGTGCAGGGACCCAAGGCTTTGGGCCATCCTTGACTGCTTTGCAGGCCACAAGCAGGGAGCTGGATGGGAAGTGGAGCAGTCAGGACAAGAACCAGTGCCCATATGGGATCCTGGCAAATGCGAGGAGAGAATTTACCCACTAGGCTATCATGCCAGGCCCCAGTTTTTTTTAAAAGATTTATTTATTTAGTTGGAAGGCAGAGAGAGAGAACCGAACTGGCACCCATATTGTATGCAAGCCCCACAGGTGGTAATTTAATTGGCTAAGCCACAGTACTAGCACCGATTCTTGAAGTAATGATAGATTTATGCAAGGATTGCCAAAATAGTAGAGTTTGCATTTATCACAACACACAGCTTACTTTTAAAAAATTTATTGATATTTATCTGAAAGGCAGAATTACAGAGAGAGAGAGGGATTGAAAGATGGATCCTTCATCCACTGGTTTTCTCCTCAAGTGGCTGTGCCAGGCTAAAGCCAGGAGCCAACCAGAAACTCCATGGGGTCTCCATGTAGGTGGCAGGGACATAAGCACTTGAAGCATCATCCATTGCTTGCGATGCCCACTAGCGGGGAGCTGGATTGGAAGCAAAGCAGCTGGGACTCAGATCAGCTATTCAGTATGTGATGGAAGTACACTAAGCAGTGGCCTAAGCCACTGCATCCCAGCGCCTGCTCCAGCAGGGTGTTTTCTAAACCTTGTTTTCTGTTTTAGTTCTTTCTTCATATTCTTTATTAATCAATACTTTACACTTTCATTCCTGTATGAATGTGGCTTTTGGTTTTACCTTATCACTTCGTGAGAAATCCTTTTGCATGTAGGTGAAAAGTAAAGGTCAATTGATACAGATAATTAAATTGTTAGTTTTGTAGTGCTTAGTTTAACTCCTAGTATCAAACATTGACTACCTATTTTTATAACACTAATAGGAGAGCAATGCATTGCAGTTTCTTATGATGAAAATCAAAGTCCGGGCCCGGCGGCATGGCCTAGCGGCTAAAGTCCTCGCCTGGAACGCCCCGGGATCCCATATGGGCGCCGGTTCTAATCCCGGCAGCTCCACTTCCCATCCAGCTCCCTGCTTGTGGCCTGGGAAAGCAGTCGAGGACGGCCCAAAGCTTTGGGACACTGCACCCGCGTGGGAGACCCAGAAGAGGTTCCAGGTTCCTGGCATCGGATCGGCGCAGCACCGGCCCGTTGCGGCTCAGTTGGGGAGTGAAACACCGGATGGAAGATCTTCCTCTCTGTCTCTCCTCCTCTCTGTATATCCGGCTTTCCAATAATAATAAAATCTTTAAAAAAAAAAGTATAAAAAAAAAAGAAAAAGAAAATCAAAGTCCACTTCTGGATCCCAGTGCTATTGTGAGGTATCAGAGTTGTGCATCTCAGATGAAGTTTTCTGATATCCTGAGCCAATATTTCCCTGCTTACAGTGAACATCACTGCATTCATAGAAATGCTTTGTGTCAAATGATTTTTAATTAATTTATTTATTTGAAAGGGATTCAGAGAAGGAGGGAGAGACACAGAGAGGTCTTTCATCTGCTGATTCATTCTCCAAATGGCTGCCGCAGCTGGAGCTGTGCTGATCTGAGACCAGGAGCCAAGGGTTTCTTCTGAGTCTCCTACATGGGTGTAGGAGCCAAAGTATTAGGATTATTTTCTGCTGCTTTCCCAGGAACATGAAAAGGGAGCAGGATCAGAAGTGGAGCAGCCAGGACTGGAAATGGTGTCCAAATGGGATGTCAGCATTGGCTTACCCTACTACACCATACTCCTTGCCCCATGTCTGGTTTGTCTGAGTATTACCCCACTATAATGTATTTAAAAATTCCTAGTTAGAAAAAAATTACAAGGTGAAAATTTTGAAATAAAACATGCCTTTTTACAGCCTTAAAAAAAACTGTTCATATGCCTGACATTGTGGCACAGCAAGTTAAGTCACTGTTTGTAATTCCCCGACCCAGCACCCCATCCTGTAGTACAGGTTCTAGTCCTGGCTGCTCCTCTTCTGATCTAGCTCCCTATTCACTGTGCCTGAGAAAGTGTAAATGATGGTTCAAGTACTTGGGCCCCTGCTACCCACATGGGATACCCAGATGGAATTCCTGGCTCCTGGCTTCAGCCTGGTTCATGGCTGCTGTGGCCATCTGGGGGGTGAACCAGTGGATGGAGGCCCGTCTGTCTTTCCCTCTCCCTCTATTGCTCTGTCCTTCAAATAAATAATAAATATATTTTAAAAGTAGATCATAACTGATCAAATGTAGTTAAGTACCTTTCTCAAACAATCTTTAAAGGAAATTGATTTGGATGAAGTTCAATGTATGACTTAAATGCATATCGGGAGCATCTCAATTTAAACAAAATGGCATCCTACCCATGATTTTTTAAAAGCCTATTTTACATGGTTTTGAGGCTTTCTTTCTGTTTATTTATTTGAGAGGCAAAAAGAAAGAGAAAGAGGATGGAGAGATGGACAGGGATCTTCTGTTTGTTGGTTCACCTGTCAAATACCCATAGACAGCAGAGGCTCAGTTAGGCCACAGCAGGGAGCCAGATAATCATTTTGTGTCACTCATGTGGGTGGCAGAGAAACAAGCACCTGAGCCGTCATTGCTTTCTCCCTGGCAGGAGAGTTAAAAAAAATTAACAGGAAAGTTGGATGGGAAACCAAGGAGCTGAGATTCAGACCCAGGTACTCTGATGTGGGACGATGACCCCAATCATTGTCCAGGTCCTAGGTGCTGGACCAAACACCTGCTTTGAGGCTTTTTTTTTTTTTTAACGTTTGCTTGTTGATAGGAATTGATAAAAGCTTGTAGTTACCAAGGATTTTGTGAACTGCTCACCTCAGAGGTTAAATTGATTTAAAAAAATGAGCTAAGATATCTTGAAAAGTACTAATATTTGCAGAACCTTTCTCATTCATTGCTAGGAGGGACCCAAAGTACAGCATTTCCTGGGGTTGCTCTTGTGCAGTGGGAAGGCCCCCTGGGGCATGCTGGAGATGCAGTGAGGGCTGTCTTGGCTGATGCTGCCCTTACCCCAGCAGCCTGAGGAGCAGCGGCGCTTAGATCGCTTTGCTTTTAAAATAGGAACTAAAATGGCTTTTTTTTTTTTTTTTGAATTGTTGTAGACTCTACAAGGACTTGTTGAAAACATGAACAAACAGATTTTCCACCTTTGTGATATTGTTTCAGTAATGAAAAAGTCTTCTGGAAACATTAGATGCGTAAGTGTTATAAAAATATTTTTTACCATTGATAAACCTCCGGCTCCTAATGATATCAACCAGTTGGAAGTAATGAAGAGTCAGTGTCTGTGAGGCTGCTCACCCCGCTAGCAGACAGGGGGATTCAAATGGTGCGAAGCATGTGGAAGTTTCGGTTTGATAAATTATGATACTAAGCAGTTTATGTTAATAATCCTCATGCATAAAATACGGCTAAAATGTAAGGTTGGAGAGGAATAACATTCATATAATTAAATATAGCATTCGCCATTAACAGTGTAAATGATGCTACAAGGAAAGAGGTATGAATGCTTTTACCAACATTTTAATTTCCATTTCGACTCACAGTTTGTTTATTCTGGATTGCTGATACTTTAGAGGTCGTCTGAAATTACAAAAAACAAAACAAAACAAAAAAAACCAAAACCTAAACAAACAAACCACCCCCCAAGACACCAAAAATGCACAACCTTTGATTGTGTATCCCATGGAGAAATTGAAGTTTAGGAGTCAAAGAAAAGAATTTAACTAGCTCTGTTCTCTTCCCTTGGACAGGGAAATGACAGTGCCTCATTACCAGCAGACAGGCAGGAAATCCAGGCTCTAGGAAATTCCTTTCAGCTGGAGGATTTTCCTGAACTCCAGCAGTCTGACTCCGAGAATAGTCCACTGCTTTCCAAAATTGTTTCCACGTGTTCATTACAGTTGGCTGCTGAACCAGGTAGCAGTGCTGCCCCGCCTGTCAATGCCAGTATAACCATACCTGAAGAAGTTCCACCACCAGGAGAAGCCATTATGGTAAATGCTGATGATGTGGGTGGTTACCCAGCATTGCTGCGAAAGCAGATTGTGATCCGACACACTCCCTCAACATCTACTGGTGAGTTCGAAATAGAATGCATTATTAAATGACACCCTACATTCCAGGGGCCCTGGGCCCACCTGCAGCCAGAACCGTAGATCTTCACCTGGATTTTCCACGTGGGTGGCAGGGGCCCAGGCACTTGAGCCATCATTTGCTGCCTCTCAACACAGATTAGCACAAGCTGTAGGAGAAACAGAGGTATCAGGACTAATGGGCTTTCCAGAAATGGGCTACAGGTATTGCAAATGCAAGTGGTGACTTCACCTGCTGCATCACAGCTCCTGGCCCTGCTTGGAGAACTGTAAAAAAGCCACAGAAGTATTGAGGTATAATTGATGTCTTAGGGCACATGGGCTGCTATAACAAGATATTACAGACTGGCTAATTTAGAAAGAATTTATTTCCCTGCCAACCACCTAAGAGTAATAGCATATCACTGTATTCATGTTTCTGGACTCTATGCTGTGCTTTCCTGGTGATTATATGAAATTTCTTACCTCATTATATCCTTTTTGAAGATTGTTACTATACCAACTTTTTTTTTTTCACAGGTATTTCTTTTGTAGACAAATTATTTTGAGTTTTCCTTTGAGTGTGCATATCTTTATTTCCCTTTCTGGAAGGCCAGCTGTGCCCATTATAAAATTTGTGGATGAAATTTCTTTTATTACAGCACTTGAAAACTTTTCATTGACAGAAATGCCAGGAATTGCAGAAATTAACTTTGAAAAAAGCACTGAGACAGTGAACAACCCAACTTCTGAAGGAAATAACAATGGTCAAATATTAGATTTACAACTTGCTTCATCCCTTCCAGTTATGGTATATTGCAAATGATAGTAGTTAGTTTTCATCCAAATTCCCAATATTCCTAATATAAGCTAAAATAACTCTTTTTAATTTAAACATTTCACTTTTAAATAACTGAAAATTCGCAGGCATTTGTAAGGAATAAAAAAAGAAGAAAATGTATGCCTGCTACAGAGAAGTCTGGTTATTTTCCTTTGTGTGTATATAGTGTTTTTAAAGTGGGATGGTTTTGAATGCAAGATTGCGTGTTGTTTTCTTTCAGAACCTGAGAGAATTGTACTTACAGAAGTGCCATATTCTGCAGAAAATGTGGCAATTGACAACTCTGCCAGAAGCTTTTTTCCAACTTTCGTGGGCAACATCACTAGCTCCAATGATGCTTCTGCCACTTCCAGTCGTGGTGAGTTTGAGTTGACAAGTACTGCAGGTATTAAATCTAGTGTCAGTGATATTTCTAATGTTAATTGTGATGGGATGACTGTTTCATTTTTATTTTTTTTTTACTTTTTTATTATCATTTTATGACACAGTTCCATAGGCCCTGGGATTTCCCTTATCCTCTCCCCAATTCCCACCCCCCTCACTGAGTTCTCCTACATTATTATACATTATTATATTATTATAATTATACATTATTATATTATTATTATATTATTATAGTGTAGATCTTCATGCACAGTCCCATGTCCATCATTGCGGGCATAGACAATGGCAGACAGTCCAGCATCCTATTGTCAAGATATAGTGAACAGTTTCATTGGGAGTCCATCTTTGTCTGAAAGTACAGAGGCATACTGCATTGTAGCCTCACCTCTGGATATGATAGTCTCCATGACACAGTTACTATACATCCCCTTAAACGAAAAGCCACAATACAAAATCAACAACAGGAAGAAAAATAGAGATTTACGTTGCCATGAATTTAAATAACATGCTACTAGATATGATAGTCTTATATAGTACTGTACATCCTCTTAAGTGAAAAGCCACAAAACAAAATCACCAAAAGGAAGAAAGAAGAAATTTATAACACCATGAAGTTAAATAACATGCTACTGAATGACTAATGTGTCCCTGAAGAGATGAAAAAGAAAATCAAAATCAGGAACCTTCTTGAAGAAAATGATGCTTCTGTATGATCTATGAGTCATTGAAGAATTTAATCAGAAGAAAGTGTTTTGAAGAGATGAAACTAACAAAAAAATTAAAATCCATGAGATACAGTTTCCGCTGATTTTTGTTGGTGAAATATGTCTCCTGTAGGCAACAAATAGATGGGTTTTGTTTTTTAATCCAGTCTACTAATCTATGACATTTGATTGAAGAGTTTAAGCCATTTACATTCACGGTTAATATTTTGACTGGTATGATGCCATAGTTGGTATTATTTTCCTGTGGGACCAGTGCAATTCAAGGAGCTCAGGGAGTTCTCACCAGCTCGGCACATGCACAGCTCACTGTTGTCCTCTGCAGTCTTAAGTTCTTTGCCTTGCTGTAAGAAATGGCGCCTGATGTGTCACTACTAGAGTTCTTGATCTGCTGACCATGAAGTCTAGGGCTTCCTGGACCTGTCTTGGGTGGAACTTAGGATTCCATGTTGTTGCAGTTCACTGAGCCAGCTCTGTGCATGTGCAGTCCTGCTGCATAGTCTTTGCCTCCTTAAACAAAATGGTGCCTAATTCAGCTCTAGGAGGCAGGCTGGGCTGTGAAATCCACCCTGTTACCGCACTGCCAGTTTGGGGTCTGCCACTGCTCCTGATCAAACAAAAAGACCAGCATAATGGGCAGTTCTTTGTCTGGGTTCGCCTCTGGAGCTCCCAGTAAATGTCCCTTCCCACCTTGTTGCTGGTGGAGTTCAGATCACCACTCGCTGAATGTGGCTGGGTTATCAATCACTGCAAAACCACACCATTGTGCCCGCTGCTTTCCTGTGTTTGCCAGTCTCTGGGTATCCCTCTGCTGTTGTTCTGTCCTCTCCTATTTCTTGGAGGGGCCCTCTCTGCTTCACACTGGCCAATATTTCTGTGTATGTTTAAACGTGTCCTTACCCTATTCTGCCATCTTGATTCTCATGGGATGGCTGTTTTAACATTTAACTTTCCTTTGGAATTGTTTCAGGACTACCTGCAGCTGTTGGAAACAAGGCAGAGTTTGTTCATCCTTTACCCAGTGTCCCCCCAATAGCATTTTGCCACACACAGTAAAATATCCAAAGCAGGATAGGACCATCGGTGTTAACATGTCCTCAGCTTTGCTTGTGTATGTTTCTGTGTGCATGTGTGTGCTTAGAATTTGGCCGTTTCATCTTTAACTGCCACCACTTCACGATACAGAAAATTATCAGCACAAATAACACTACATTGTCAGTTTTAACCATAACTGCTTCTTCCCGATCCTTGCTCCCACCGTGTCTCATCCTGACCACTGAGAAGCACTTATGTGACTTCACTTTTCACAGTTTCGTCACATGAATGTCGTTTAAATGGAGCCAACTACTACATAACCTTTTGAGCCCGGATTTTCTCCACCGGAACTGTGAGATTGCTATGAGGTGTTGCATGTCTCGGTAGTTTGCCTCTGTTTGCTGCACAGTGCTATTCGATGTTGTTGATGCACACTGGTTTGCCCATTCATTCCCCCTGGAATGACACCTGTGATATTTCTACTTTTGGACTATTGCAAGTAAAGCTCCATGACCATTCATGTACTTGTTTTGGTGAGAGCTTAAGTTGACATGCAGTTCAGGATTATCTGGTAACCCTGTTCTGTAATAACCTGCTAAGAATCTGTTTCCTCTGCCTGTACCATGTAGGGTTCTCAGCAGTAATGTGTGGGAATCTCTCCTTTTGCATTATTGCTTCTTTCTTCCTGATGCTTAAAGATCATTCTTGCATCACACCCTTTCTGTGGAAGACATTCTTGCAGCCTTTCTTTAAAGATGGCTCCATGAGGGTAGGTGGTTTTTGCTCCCCCTGCATGTGCACATTTCCTGCACGTCACTCGTTGGTATGTCACTATGTATAAATGATGATTGAAAGGTTTTTTTTTTTCTTCAACATCCTAAAAATGTGTTCTTTGTACCAGAAACCAGCCTGGGAAGCAATACTGAGGCAACGAGTGGCCCAACTGTATTGGGAGATGACACTAACCAGGGTTCTACATCTTCCTGTGCTGGTGTCCTGCCTAATTTTGGTGAGTTTCAGATGGTACTCGCTATAAGCAGCACTACTATATCTGGATCCATCAGCATCCTTAATGTAAGCTGGTTGCAGTTCATCTCACAACTCCCTTTTTTTGTTTTGAAGTGATTTGAGATTCGGGTGTATTTGTAAGAAATAATATAAAGTGGTCTGCTTTACACTTTACCCTTTTGTCCCAGTGACAACTAATCCTGCATCATATAACCAGGATGTTGATGTGATGCGATACACAGTCATTACTGAGATGCCCCAGCTTTACTTGTTGTGATTTGCATGTGTTTATGCAAATGTGTTTATGGACATTTCTTTGTGGATTAGGTTTGATTCTGTTCAGCACCACCAAGATCTGGAGGTTTTCTTCACTACCGGTGGGGGTGGCTTCATCTTGCTCTTTTATAAGCACCTTGGGCACTGCATCTTGGGTTATGCTTCCCTTTGCAACTGCCTCTTCCCTAGCCTGTGGCTAGACAGTGATCTTTATGAATTTTTTCTCAGCACAATTTCTTGAAGACACACATAGGTTATAGTGTGTGTCAACACTCACTGCCTCGCTTAAAAATTTATGTATTTATTGAAAGGCAGCCTCTCCCTCTCTCTCTGTCTCACTCTGTGATACCACACTCTTCCCCCATCAATTCCATCTACTGGGTCACTTGCCAGTTACAGCTGTGACTGGACCAAACTGAAGCCAGGATCCAAGTACTTGAACCATCACCGACTGCTCTCTGGGTGGCCGTTAGCAGGAAGCTGAATTAGAAGCAGAGCCAGGCACTACTTGGGGTCAGACCCATCACAATGTGATGTGCATCTGTCTTTCTCTGTCTGCCTGTGATGTGCATCTCAGGTAGCTTCTTAACCCCTGTGCCTGATGCTTGTCCTGGGTCCTCCCTGGTTTTTACTGAGTAGCTTTCTCAGATTGCTCTTTGATAACCACAGCTGACTTCGTTCTTCCTGACACTTCCAGTAGCAATGAATGAATGTTTCAGTTTGACTGCATGTATTTTTCTGATCTTTCTCATTGTTCTTTCTTCCTTTGTGATGTTTTAATTTGTTTACTTCATCATATCCTTTCTCTTTGAGGACTTCCCTCTTGTCTTCTTTTAAGGGTATGTCTCTAGAGACAGATTTCATTAGTTTTCCTTTGTGTGGAGATATTTTTCTTTTGCCCTTTCCAGTGGAATAATTTCCAATTTCCAATTGATAACTTTTTCTTCCTTCAGGAGTTGAAAAAGTTGTACTTGTAGAAGTTCCAAAGCATGGAGAACCTCATCTGAAGGACCACCGTGAGACAATGTATTATCCAGCTTTAGTGGGAAGTGTCACTAGTTGTTCCAATGGTGATTCTTCATCTGGCATTGCTTCCCATTTTAGTGAGTGTGAAATGATTTATATTATAAGTTTGAGTGTAGTTTCAGCAACCTTTTTAATCCTTATTGTTGGTGATTTTCCATATTACTTGCATTCTGAAGTGTTTGACAACCATGGGCTAGTGTGAGAAACAGTACAGGGAGCTTCTGTGTGTCTTCTTTGCAGCTTCACCCAATAGTAGTATTTCCCCATAATACAGTGGAATGTATAACCAGGCTTTGGACATCCACAGCGCCACAGCTTACTGAGTTATCCAGTCTTTTGCTGGTATGTACGTGTCTGTGGACCTGTGTGCTTTGTATTGGGTAGTTTCCTTTGGTGAGTGTGAATGGGATGCTTGCTAACAAAACCAAAGGAGAGATGGCTTTGTGCACCACATGGAGCTCTCACATTGCCATTGATAACCACACAGAACTTTCTCGGGCCTCTCTCTTATGCCTCTGTGTATCCATCCCTGTGATCCAGCTGCCCTGTAGCTCTCCTCTATCCTTTCTCTTCGGGCTGTTACCTAAGTGGCATCGTGTTTGAGACTGGCTTTTTATGACTCACTCTAATTTCCTGGAGACTCATGCAGTAACGGTTTATTCCTTTTATTGCTGAGCAATATTACACAGTCTGTATATGAACTCCATTTTATTTAGCTGTTCACTTCTTGAAAGCTTCTTTGTTTCCCTAGCTGTTATCTATTGGGCATAATGCTGTTGTGAATATTCCTGTACACATTTTTGTGTCAACATGATTTTTCATTTCTTAATGGTACAGATATGAACAATTGAATAACAGCTCTTTACCCATTGAAGGACAGCTATCTGTTTTTACAGTTAGGTTTTTTTAATATTTAATATTTAACATTTAGCAAATGTGCTATGAGTATCTATGTATTTGTTTTTGTATAAATATAAGTTTAAACTTCTTTATCATGAAGTGCCAGGAGTGCAGTTTCTGGTTCTGATGATAATACTGTTTCTATTTTATGAGAAACTGCCAAACAATTGTTCAGATAGCTTTCACTGTTTTGTATTTCCAACAGGAATTCAATTCCAACAGGAATTCCTTCCAACAGGAGGGATCCAGTTTACTCCCATCTGAAGTTCTCATTGTTACATGGTTTTTCCCTTTTGTCATGGTGTTCCAAGATTCTGGAATTCTTTTGTATTGTTCTTTCTCTTAGAAAATTTTCTTGTAGCACTTTTAGGCTAAATCTTCTAGGGATCAACTCTTTTAATTTTACTTTTTGTGAAGATATCCTTACTTTCTTTCCTAAAGAATTCCAGTCTTGAATTTATGATTGGGAGTTTTGTCTTTCAGTGTTTGAAAGAGTTGTACTCATAGAGATGCCAGGGAATGCAGAACAAAGCCTGGGAAACAACCAGCAGACAATTAATGATCCAACTTCATTGGGAAGTGGTACTAGCCAAGCTGCTGCCCCTTCTTCTATCCTTCCCAATTTTCGTAAGTTTGAAATGATGCATAGTAAGAGTAATGCAAAGTTAGTGGAATCTCATTGCTAAATTGAGCTTTCTGTTTTTTGGTTTTTAAATTTGCGGTTATAAGAAATAATATCTTTTACACTTTACCCATTTCTTTCAACAGTAACATCTTTTAAAACTGTAAAAATATAACAACCAGGGTGCTGACATTGATGCAACCCATAGATCTTTCTGAGATTTCCTTGGTTAACTCTGTGTATGTGTACATTTAGTTCTGTTTGGTTTATCATAGGAGTAGTAGATTTGAAGTCCACCATCATTGTCAAGATATGCATTTCTTTTTTTTAAGATTTATTTTTTTATTAGAATGTCAGATATACAGAGAGGAGAGATAGAGAGGAAAATCTTCTGTCCACTGACTCACTCCCCAAGTGGCCGCAATGGCTGGAGCTGAGCTGATTCAAAGCCAGGAGCCAGGAGCCTCTCCGGGTCTCCCACATTGGTAAAGGGTCCCCAAGGCTTTGGGCCATTCTCAGCTGCTTTCCCAGGCCACAAGCAGGGAGCTGGATGGGAAGGAGGGGTGTCGGGATTAGACTTGGCACCCATGTGGGATCCTGGTGTGTGCAAGTTGAGGACTTTTGCCACTAGGCCACCGTGCTGGGCCCTAAACATTTCTTTTAACAGCAGGATGTCTCATCTTGCCTTTTCTTTTTCAAGAACTCTGGCTAGCATAATTCCCTGGAGATTTATCCAATGTGTTGCATGTATCAGTAGTTCTTTTTTATTGCTGAGTTATATTCCATAGGATAGATATATTCCACCTCATTCATCTCTGCTCATGGAAGAACACTTGGGTTATTTCTAATTTAAGATTCATGCAAGTAAAATTGCAGTAATCTTTCACATATAGATGTCTGTGTGAACGTGAGTTGTTACGTCTCTTGGTTAAACATACAAGAGTGCATATGCTTGGTTCTATAGCAATTGCGTGCTTACTTTCTTCAGTCTTCCATATTGGTGTTCCAAGATAGATTCTCTCTTTCCTGTTTGAATATTTCCCTTTAACTATTTTAGCTAGTGACCAGTACTTCTGGTTTGCCCTCATTTGAACATGTACTTCCCCTATGGTCTTGAAGGGTGCTTTTCCCTGATATAGAATTCCTGGTTGAGATGTCTTACCTTCCAATGCTTGAAAATATTTTATTTATAGAATTGGAAGAAGCACCAAGCAGCCTGGCAGCAAGCTCTGAGATGGCAAACGCTGCACCGTCATCACAAAGTCACAGCTTAAGTGCTGTCTCAGGCACCGACTGCATCCTTTGCAACATGAGTGAGTCTGAAACCCCGCTTATTATTAGACTGCTATTGAGTCAAGATTCTGCAGTATCCTTAATGTAACATAGTGGGAGCTGTTTATAATTAAAGTTAATTTTCAGAGAACTTGAGGTGCGATGCCATTGTCATAGTTACTGCAGAGTTATCCACAGTTTTCCTTAGTGGTAGTATCTTACAAAGTACAGAAAGCAGTCATAATGAGGATACTGATATGATACCATGTGCAGCTATTATTGTGTTATCTCCAGTTTTACTTATAGTCACTTGTGTGCATACATTTGTCTGTGTTGTAGTTCAGTTTTTTTTTTTTTTTAACGTGGAATCAAGGGGTAAGTTTATTTTGGTGCAGAACAAGAAAAGGAATCCGCGCATGTTTTTTTTCATAATACGTACCCCCATGAAATTTTTACAAAAAAGACCTGTTATTTTTCTTTGAATGTCAGATGTACAGAGAGAAGGACACACATACACACATCTTGCATCCAGTGGTTCACTTGTCAAATGGCTGTGATGGCTGGAGCTGAGCCAATCCAAACCCAGGAGCTTCTTCTGGGTGTTAGAAAGGAAAATAATGCATCAATGTGTTACTTAGTCGAGAGAAGTGGGATCCAATTCTCAGGCTAATGGAAGAATGCAGAATAAAAAATGGAATGTATTTCTGGCTTAAGCACATGAAGAGAACTGAATTTTGGTTTTTTTTTTTAAATATCTGCACCATTAAGCAGAGAAGAAATCAGCATGAACATGGAAGAAGGGGCTGTAGTTCAGTTTTGTCATGTGTGTGCATTCCCATATCCATTGCCGCAGACAAGCATCCTCCCCTAATTCCATGACCATTGTGATCCCTTACATTGCTCTTTCATAAACTTATCTGCATATCCTTGGGTAAGTATCTTCCCTTGCACTGCACCCTGTGCGTAACTGCTGACAACCACTAGTATGTTGAGCAAGACTTTAGTTTGCCAGTTCCATTATAGACAGTGAATTGTGTACTGTGTTGCCTTTTGGGGCTGGCTTTATTCCCTCATGTAATTCCCTGAAGACTCATCCATGATGTTATGTGGGACAGGAATTCCTTCCTTTCACTTGCTGAGTTGTTGGCTATGGTGTGGACACTCTGTGGTTTTGCGTTTCCCCCTTGAAAACCATTGACTGTGCTGTTTTTCTGTCTTATAGGCATAAAGTTGTTGTGAATGCTTGTTCAGAGTTTAGGTTTTTGCTTCATTTCAGTTGTTTTACTCATTCACACAAGTTCACTTTCTTGGAAATGAATGCCCAAGAGTACAATTGCATGGCAAGCAGTTGGTATAGCGGTTAAGCCACCTGGATTTTAGATCTGAATGCCTGAGTTCAAATCTCTGCACTGTTTCTGCTTCCAGCTTCCTGCTTAATGCATACCCCAAGAGGTAGTGGTGATGGCTCAACTACTGGGTCCCTGCCACTCACATGGGAAACCCCACTGAGTTCCCAGCTCCTGCCTTCAGCCTGGCCCAGCCCTGGATGTTGTGGGCTACTGGGGAGTGAGGAACAAATGGAAGGTCTCTGATGCTTCCTGCCTTTTAAGTGCAATGAAAATAAAGAAAAGATGAAGAATGTGGTTGAACAACCTTTGGTTAATGCAGATTTTTATTTAATAAGAAACTGGCAATCTGCTTTTCAGTGTGCTGTACCATTTTGCATGCCTGCAAGCAGTGTGCCAGTGGCCTCTTTCCCTGCACCTGTATTGCTGAGGCTCATTCCTTCTGTCATACCCTTCCTTGGTGAGAAGTATCCTATAGCCATTTCAAAAAAGATTTATATAAAGATTTAGTTAAGTTATTTTAAAAAGATTTATATATTTTTATTGGAAAGTCAGATATACATAGAGGAGAAGAGACAGAGAGGAAGATCTTCCGTCTGATGATTCACTCCCCAGGTGACCGCAACAGCTGGTACTGCGCCAATCCGAAGCCAGGAGCCAGGAACCTCCTCCAGGTCTACCCTGCGGGTGCAGGGCCCCAAGGCTTTGGGCCGTCCTTGACTGCTTTCCCAGGCCACAAGCAGGGAGCTGGAAGGGAAGTGGAGCAGCCAAGATATGAACCAGAGCCCATATGGGATCCCGGGGTGTTCAAGGTGAGGACTCTAGCTGCTAAGCCATGCTGCCGGGCCCTACTTAAGTTATTTGAAAGAGTTTACATGGGAGGTGGGGTGGGAAGGAGAGACTATCTATCTGTTTCTCTATCTATTTCTCTATCTATCTATCTATCTATCTATCTATCTATCTATCTATCTATCTATCTAGTTCACTCCCCAAATTTCTGCAACAGCTAGGGCCTAGGCCAGGCTGATGCCAGTAGACAGGAACCCCATCCGTGATACAGGGACTGAAGCAGCTGGAGCCATCTTCTGCTTTTGCAGGCACATTAGCAGGGAGCTAGATCCAAAGTACAACAGGTGGACATAAACGGGTGCCTTTAGGGGATGCTGGTGCTGCAGGCTGTGACTTTATGTCACAACCCTGGCCCCTTCAGCCATGATTTAAGTGTAAATTGGCTGATAACAAATACTTTTGGTTTTCTTTTGTCTGTGAATGTCTTTCTGCATTATTTCTGAAAGATAGCTTTACTGAATATAGAATATGTGTCTTAGGTTTTTCTCTCCCTCCTTCCCTTTCTTTCTTCCTTCTTTCCTTCCTCCCTCCCTCCCTTCCTCCTAGTTTTCCTTTGGCCTTCTTTCCCTTCTTTCTCTTTGTCCTTCTCTGTCTTCCTCTTTTTTATCCTCCCCTGCTTTCCCATCCTCTCCCATCCCCCACTCTCTCCTGTATCTTTTCTCTCCCTTCTGTCTTCTTTCATTCTTTGTTTCCTTTTTTCTGTTATCTCTCCCTCTGTCCTACTGTCTTATCTTTTCCCTCTCTCTCCTGTTCTTTTCTCTACTCTGTTTCCCTCTCTCTCCCTCCCCCCTCTTTTTTCTTTTTCTTTCCTTCTTTTCTCTTCTCTCTTTCTTTCCATTTTGTTTCTTGATTATTTCTTTCTGTTCAATTGCTTTTCTCTTCTCTCTACTCTTTCCACTGTTTTTCTTCCCTGGTATTCCCCTCCCCCTCCTCTGATTCCTGCCTTGGTCCCTTCTCCCACTCCCCTTCTCTCCTCTCCACTTCCTCCCCTGCCCTCCCTCCCCTCCCCTTCTCTCCTCTCTGCTTCCTCCCCTGCCCTCCCTCCCCTCCCCTTCTCTCCTCTCCGCTTCCTCCCCTGCCCTCCCTCCCCTCCCCTTCTCTCCTCTCCGTTTCCTCCCCTGCCCTCCCTCCCCTCCCCTTCTCTCCTCTCTGCTTCCTCCCCTGCCCTCCCTCCCCTCCCCTTCTCTCCTCTCCGCTTCCTCCCCTGCCCTCCCTCCCCTCCCCTTCTCTTCTCTCCGCTTCCTCCCCTGCCCTCCCTCCCCTCCCTTTCTCTCCCTGTCCTCTCCTCTAGTCTCATCCGAGATCCTAGCCCTCTCCCTTTTCTTGCTTCCTCTGTCTCTACCCATTTCTTTATTATTGCTGGCTATTTGTTTTTCTTCACTTGCTTTCCCATTCTCTCTTCTGTTCCCCTCCCTCTTGCCTCCTTTCCCTTTCTGCTCTCTATCTCTTTGTCCCCTCTTTCCTTTCTGTCTCCTATCCCTTCCCCCTCCTTCCTCCCTCTTCTTCCTTCTCTCCCCAGTCCCCCCTCCCTTTCTTTATCTTCCTTCCTTTTGTCTTCCACTTTCCTCTTGTCCCTGGACTCCCCTCCCCTCCCCTTACCCTTCCCTTGCGTTTCTCCTTTTTCTGGTTTAAAAAAGGTTTATTTTTATTTAAAAGGCAGAGTTACACAGAAGGAGAGGCAGAAAGAGAGAGAGAGAGAGAGCGAGCGAGAGAGAGAGAGATCAAGCACTTTCACCTGCAGGGTCACTCCCCAAATGGCCACAATGACTGGAGCCAGGCAAGCCCAAAGCTGGGAGCCAGGAGCTTCCTCTGGGTCTGCTATGTGAATGCAGGGGCCCAAAGACTTGGGCTATCTTCTGATATCTTACCAGGGACATAAGCAGGGAGCTGGATGGGAAACAGAGCAGCCAGGACACAAACTGGTGCTCATATGGAGTGCTGGTGTGACAGATGGAGACCCGGCCCGCTATGCCACAGTGCCAGCCCTTCTTCCTTCTTTTTTCTTTCTCTTTTTCTCCATCTCTCCTTTCCGTTTCTTTTCCTATTCTCTCCTCCCTTCCAGTCTCCTCTCTTCCCACTTCCTTTCCCCCCTCTTGCCCTCTTTCTCCTTTCTCTCTCCTCTGTGGCTCTTTCTGCTCTCCATTCTCCTTCTCTGTACTCGTTTCTCATGTTCTGCCTTCCCATCCCCTCACCTTTTCTCCTCTCCCCACTCCTCTCACTCTTTCTCTCTTCCCTACTCTCCTTCCCTTCCTCTCCCCTCTTTTCACTTCTCTCTCCTTCTCTGTCTTTTCCTCTACTATCATCTCCTCCCTTCCCCTTTTCTTTTTTCTCTTTTCCTCTCCTGTACTCTCTTCTCCACTCTTTTCCTCTCTCTCTTCCTTTCCTTTTTCTCTTGTCTCCTTCCTTCCTTCCTTCCTTCCTTCCTTCTCTCTTCTGTCTCTTTTTGCCTCCCTCCCCTCTCCTCCCCTCTTTCCCGCTCTGCTTGCTCTCTTTCTCCTCCTCCATCTCTCCTGTTCTTTATCCATCTGTGGTTACCCTTTCAATCTCCTGTCTTCTCCTTCCTCCTATCCTCTGTCCTGCCCTCCTGTCTCTGCCCTCATCTATCCTCCTCCCCCTCCTGTCCCATCCTCTCTTCTCCTTTCTCACCATGCCCTCTCCTCTCCTCCCCTCTCTTGCTCTGCTCTCGTCCCATCCCCTCTTTTCTTTTCTCCCCTATCTTCCTAGCTTGTTCTCTCCTCTCGTTCTTTCCTTCCTTCTTTCTCCATCTCTTTTCTGTCTTACCTTCTGTCTTCTGCTCTCTTCTTCCCTTCCCTTGTCCTTTGCCCTCTCTTTGTCCTTTGCCCTTCCTTCCCCCCTTGCCCTTTCTCTTTCTCCTCTTCCTGCCTTCTCAGTCTCCTTCTTTCCCTCTTTCCTCCTCTGTCTCTCCTGTTTTCCTATTCCCTCTCCCCTCATCCCCTCTCTTCCCCTTCCTCTGCTTTTCAACCATTTTGTGCCATCCCTCCCCCAGTATTATCTTTGAAACACTTTCTCATCTCTTGGATCTCATGTCTCTAGAGGTCTTCCTGTAATATTTGATGCATATTTATGTGATTTAGGACTTAGTTATAGATTTAAAGGGGGACTGAATATTGACACTAAATCTTTAGTAACTTAAAAAAATCACCTTTTCTGAGTTGTGACATTTGGTATTATTTACCGATACAATATGCAGTGATAGTTCAGTTATTTACTTTTAGTTTTTAAATTAGTTTTAATTTTACAAAACAAAAGTTATGAGAAAGTAAAAGAAGTTCCCATATACACCTCAGTCAGTTTCCCCAACTGACATCTCATATTAGTATCTGCTTATCCTAACTCCCATTCTTCCCAACCTCTAGTAATGAGCATTTGTGTTCACATTGAGATTATTTTTAGTTTTGATTCCCACATATAAAGAATATGTGATATCTGTCTTTTATTTTTGCTTGTTTCAACACAATATCCTGAGCTTCCATTTCTTTTTGATATAATGGATAGAATTTCATGCTTTCTTACAACTGAATAATAATTCACTGTCCACATAAAATATATTACCACATGTTCATTACTCATTCATCTGCAGATGGACACCTTGGTTCAGTTCATATTTTGGCTACCATGAGGAGTGTTGCTGTAAACATGGTGAAGCAAGTGTTGTATCTTTGATACAATAGGTTCAAGATCTTTGTGTATACTCCCAGTAGTGGGATTATTAGATCATATTGTAGTTCTATTTCCATTTCAAAAGAAATCTCTGTACTGTTTTCCATGGTAGCTGCTCTAATTTACATTTCTGTCAACAGTGTTAAGAGTTCCCTTTCACAACATCCTTGCTAATGTTTGTTGCTCTCTGTGTTTCAGATAAGTATTCATTCTGACAGGCATTGAGGTGGTATTTCATTGTGTTATTGATTTGCATTTCTCTGATGGCTAGTGATGCTGAGGATTTTTTCATGTATTTATTGGCCATTTGTATTTCTTTTGAAAATTGTCTATTGAAGCTCTTTGTCCATTTCTCTTTTATTTTTCGAATGTTCACTTTGCTTATTTTTTGTTTGAAAAGCAGTTACAGAGAAGAGAGACAGAGAGAGACAGAGAGAGAGGTCTTCTGTATATTGGTTGCCTCCCCAAATGGCTCCAATGGCTGGAGCTTAGCCAATCTGAAGCCAGGAACCTGGAGCTCTTCCAGGTCTCCCATGTGGGTGCAGGGTCCCAAGGCTTTGGGCCATCTTCCACTGCTTTCCCAGGTTACAAGCAGGGAGCTGGATGGGAAGTGGAGCAGCTGGGACACCAGTGGGTGCCCATATGGGATGCTGTCACCACAGTTGGGGGCTTAACCTAACAAGCTGTGTTCTGGCCTTGTTGCCCATTTCTTAGTGGAATTGGTTGTTTTGTTGTTGAGTTTTTTAGTTGCTGACATATTCTGGATATTAATCTTTTATCAGATAAATAGCCTGCAAATATTGCTTTCCCATTCCATTGGATGTCTCTTCACTCTGTTAATTTCTTTTCTGCATGAAAGCTTCTGAGTTTGCTGTGATCCCATTTGTCTAGTTGGCTTTTGTTACCTATGCCTTTGAATTCTTATCCACGAAGTCATTCCCTACACCAATTTCTTGGAGGGTTTTTCTTGCATTTTCTTCCAACAGCTTCATAGTCTCAAGTCTTAATTTTAGATCTTTAATCCATCTTTAGTAGATTTTTCCTTGTGGTGATAGATAGAAACCTAATTTCATTCTTCTGCATGTGGGTGTTTATTTTTTCCAGCACCATTTATTGAAAAGACTATCCTTTCTGTAGTGTTTTCTTAAATTATTGGAAAAAAAATGTTTCCCTTACAGAAATGGTGACCAGAGAAAGAAGTGGTCTGAAAAAGACATGGCAGCTGGCAAACTATCAGGATTCAGCAGAAAATGATAGTGATGACGATACTCATTCATTTTTGTTCATGCCTGTGTGTTTTGGTGAGATTGAAATGATAACACTACAAATAGCATTTTTCAGTCTAGAGTTGTTAGCTGCTTTAGTGCAAGCTAGTGCTGACCCTTCCTGCTTAAAAATCAATGAAACAGTGAGGGTTTCTTTGAGAAAATTATAGGTGTACAAAATTACTCCCATAACAACACATTACAAAACTGTAGCATGGTGTCAAAATCGTGGTATTGGCATAGAGTCGATCCGTAGATGTTATTGGGGACTTCTGAGTTTCCCTTATATTTGTGTGCATTCTATTTTCTGTAATTTCATGATGAGACTAGATTTCCATGGCTTTCTTCACAGTCACATTACAGAGCATTTCCATTATCACAAGAATCCTGTCCATCACCGTTGAAAACCATACCCACCTTTCTGTGTCCTTTTCCTGACCTTGTCAAACACTAATCTATTCTCCTGCTTTATAATGTTGTCATTTTCTGAATTGTATGTAAGTGGACTCCTATAGTCTGTGACCATTTGGGATTGGCTCTTTTTTTTCCTTTAAATCATCCACTGTAGATTGTACTGCTGTAAATATAGGATTACAGATCCATCCCTTTCTCATATGCAGATATCATTTCCTTTGGATATATTCCCAGCAGTGGGATAGCTGGGTCATATGGTAGGTTTATTTTCAGTTCTTTTAGCAGCCTCCATAATGACTGCCATACTGATTGTGCTAACCTACACTCCCACCAGCAGTGAAGGAGGGCACCTTTCTCCCCAAATCCACACCAGCAGGTGGTGTTAGCAGAGTTCTGAATGTAGGCCAATCTCACTGGAGTTAGATGGCTAGGGAGTCTGAGCATTTTTTCGTATGTCTATTAGCCATTTTAATTTGTTCTTTTGAAAAATCTCTTTTCATTTTCTTTGCCCATTTCTTTACAGAGTTGTTTGTTTTGCTGTTGTTGAGTTTCTGAAGCTCTTTGTAAATCCTGGATATTAGTCCCCTATCAGTTGCATAGTGTGTAAAGATTTTCTCCCATTCCATTGGTTGCTTCTTCACTTTATTGTTTCCTTTGCTGTACAGAAGCTTTTTACCTTGATGTAGTCCCATTTGTTTTGGCTTTGACTACCTGTGCGTTTGGTGTCTTTTCCAAGAAGCCTTTCCCCATTCCTAGATCTTAAAGAGTGCTTCATATATTTTCCTTTAATAGTTTGATAGTTTCTGGGTACAGATTTAGGTCTTTGATCCATTTAGAGCTGATTTTTGTATAAGGTGACAGGTGTGGGTCTTGCTTCTTCGCCTTGAATCTGTATATTACTTTTTGTAATACAGACATTTTGATGATGTTGATCCTGTTGATCCAAGAACATGGTAAGTTTCTCCATATTTAATGTCTTCTTCTATTTCTTTTTTAATATTCTATAATTTTCATCGTAGAGGTCTTCCACATATTTAGCTAGATTAATTCCAAGGTATGTAAGATTCCTCTCCACTATTAAAGGGGACTGTATTTAGAATTTCTTTCTCAGCCATGGAATTATTTGTGTATATTAGCACCATTGATTTGTGTTCATTAATTTTGTATCCTGTCGAAGTCTTTTATGAGTTCTAGTAGTCTTTTAATTGAATCTTTTGGTTCTGCTATGTAGAGAATAATGTCATATGTAAACAGGGATAATTTCAGTTCCTCAATTCTGATATGAATTCCTTTGATTTGTTTTTCTTGCCTAATTGCTCTGGCAAGGACTTCCAACACTATATTGAATAGCAGTGGTAAAAGTGGACATCCTTGTATAGTTCTACATCTTAGTGGAAAAGCTACCAGCTTTTTCCCATTTAGTATGATGCTGGCATTGGGTTTTTTGTATATTGCTTTGATTGTGTTATAGAATGTTCATTCTATGCCCACCTTGCTTAAGGCTTTTGGCATGAAATGGTGTTGGATTTTATCAAATGCTTTTTCTGCATCTATTGAGATGATCATATGGTTTTTATTTTTCAATTTGTTGATGTGATGTATCATATTTATTGAATTGCGAATGTTAAACCATCTTTGTATACCAGGGATAATTCCTACCTGGTTCGGGTGAATGATCTGCTTGATATATTGTTGGATCCTGTTGGCTAGTTGTATTTCCTTTCTCGTCTCTGATGCTATTGATGTATATCTTCTCCCTCCTGTTTTTGATTAGTTGGGTTAGTAGGGGATCTATTTTACTAATTTTTTTCCAAGAACCAGCTCTTTGATTCATTTATGTTATGTATTACCCTTTTGGTCTGTATTTGGTTTATTTCTTTGGTTATTTCTTTTTTCCTGCTAATCTTGGGATTGCTTTGCTGTTGGTTGTTTTTGTAGCTCCTTCAAATATATGGTTGTCTCATTTACTTGGTGCTTCTCTAATTTCTTAGGCATTGAACTGAGATGAACTTTCCTCTTAACACTGCCTTGATTGTGTTCCATAAGTTTTGATATGTTGTGTAGATACATACCTTCAATTGTGAGATGTTGCCTAGAGTGCAGTTGTTGAGGCTTGTGATCATTGTATTTTGAGTTTTAGAAAATGTAGCTAAGTTGTTTTCTGTAATAACTGTTCAATTTTCCATTCCCAACAGTAGTGTATGAGTGATCCAGTTTCTCCAAGTGCATGTTTGCCTTTCTTCCTTCAGCATATTCTCTCTTCAGCTGTTCTTTAAGAAGCTGGCCAATGACACCAGCTTTTGCAAGTTTTCCTTTGTCCTGGAATGCTTTTATATCTTTTTCATTCCTAATGATAGTTTTGCCTGATGGAAAAAAATGGATAAGATATTTTTTATCTTTCAGCATTTGGAAAGGTTTAACATATTAAAATGTTCAAAACAGGACAAAGGCCATCTGAGACAACTATCCCAAATCTAGTAGAAGAAGATGACAGCAATCAAAATGATCACGGACTACCTGTCATCATCAACCAGGGTTAGTGAGTTTGAAATTTTATGTGTGTGTGTATATATATATATATATATAATTATTTATATACATTATATATAATTATTTATACTATTGTATAAATAAATAGCAGTCTTTAACTTCATCATCATTCTTAACATTGACTCTTTGAGATTGTTTTTAAAAATTAAAATTTCTATTTTCAGGTAGTTCAGAATCATACTAGCAGTCTGATATAATGCAGAGAGCTCTTATGTACCCTTTATCTTGTTTCCACCAATGGCAACATTTTGTCAAAATAAGTAAAATATCATAACCAGGATATGAATATGGATGCAATCCACAGAACTGTTCAAATGTACTTACATTTCCTCATATTTGTGTGTGTGTGTGTGTGTGTGTGTGTGCGTGCATACTACTATATTGAGTTTTCTATAATTTTATGACATTTTTAGGTTCACTGAAGTCATAGCCCAGAGCTATGCTCTCACTTTCAGGAGTCCCCTGACATGTTTGCCATTTGCAAGGACTCATGTAGCATAGAACTTTAGGGGATTGGCTTTTGCCGTCCAGAATAATTTTCTGGAGATTTATCCATGTTTTTGTGTGTATCAGAAGACCCTTCCTTTTTTAAAAAAAAATTACTGAGTAATAGTCTATGGTATGGATGTAGTGTCATTTGTTTATTCACCTGTTGAAGTGCATGTGGATTGTGTGCTGATTTTGGTTAGCCCCAGTGAAGCTGCTGTGGGCACTAATTTGAACATATGATGTTTCATTTCTTAGTGACAAATGTTCAAGGGTATAATTACTTGTGGGGTGGTATGGTAATTTCATGTTGGGTCATATTAGAAGCAACTATTAAACTGTTACTGGAATGCTTATATCATTTTATACCCACCTCATACACACAAACACATACACACAAACACATCCCTCACCTACCTTAGTAATACAATAGTAATTCAGTTTCTACATGTTTACCAGCATTTGTTGTTTTCACTATTTCTTTATTTTGGGCATTCTGATAGGTATATGGTAATGCAGGGGTACCTCAGAAAGTTCATGTAAAATGGAGTTAAAAGAAATTTATTTTGATGCAAACGTTTTTAAAATGCATACATAGTTTTCTATTGGTACACATTTCCATGAACTTTCTGAATATCCATGTATGCATGTGAGTAAGCACAGTGTGTTGGTACTAACTTTTTATCACTTACAGTTAAGTATTTAAACTTAATTCTAGTTAGGTCTCTTTGCTCTCTTGGCTTCTTAATTCATTGTTGTAGCTACCAGATGTTTCTCTTTTTGCGGAAGTCAACATGACATAGCATTTAGGGTGCTCCTCTTGTGAATCTCTCCTTGTTGCTGCGGAGTTGGTTTGCATCACTGTTCACCTGATGAAAGGCATCTGCATTGTTTTCAGTTTCTGTCTGGTATAAGCAAAGCTGCTAAGAGCTCTTGGGCAGGTTTTTGTGTCAACATGAGCTCTCACTTCTTTGGTGTAAATGTGCAAGAGTGATATCGCTGGATTATTCAGTACTGGCAGGTGTCATTGATTTTTTTTTAAGAAACTACCAAGCAGGGTTCCAGTGTGGCTGCTCCATCTCCATCTCCCTGACCACAGCCGAATGAGCCCTTGTCTCCATGTGTGCTCTCTTTCTATTCTTCCTTTCTTCTTGATACCTGATGTTCTGGAATGCTTTGTTGCTTGGAGCTCTTCCTTTAGCCATTCTTTAGGACTGTGTCTTCTGGGGCCAGATACTTGGAAATTTTTCTTTTGTTTGAAAGGGTATTTAGTTCCACTTGACGCCTGCAGAAATCCCGCCTGGTTGGATATAGACATCGCAGTGAGAGATTTTTTCTTTCCCCCAGCACCTACACAAATGGCGGAGGCAGCAGAACTTAACACCAGAAAAAATACTGCCACAGTGAATGCCACAGGTGTCGCAGGTGCTGCAGAGAACAACAGAATTGTACTGGAGAATAATGGCAACTTGTATTCCTTCTTCTCTGCTGCTCCTCCTGCTACCAGTTTTGGTGAGTTTGAAATGGCTCACCAATGTAAACTTCTCTTCATCAACATTTGTTGGTGCAAACTCCTGGAAACTGTTTGTTTCCCATATCAAAGGTGGTTTTATGTGATTTTCAAAAGAAGATTTGTCTTATTACAAAGAGAGCAGAGACAGGGACAGAGAGGCCTTCCACCCACACGTTCACTCCCCATATAGCCACAATGGTAGGACCTGAGCTGATCCCAAGTCAGGAGCCAGGAGCCAAGAGCTTCTTTCAGGATTCCCACATGGGGCCAAGGGACTTGGGTTATTCTCTGCTCCTCTCCCAGGCCACAAACAGAACCCTGGATTGCAAGTGGAGCAGATGGGACATGGAATGGGCACCCATATGGCATGCCAACACTAGCAGGTGGAGGATTAGTGAGCTGCACCAGCACGTCAGCTCCATAGCTGATATTTTTAATACTGTCAACCATCTGCTAAGTGTCAGCCTCTTGTGCTGAGTGCCTAAGTGCCCTAAGTACCACTGTGATGAGCAGCTGGATGCCATGAGATCCCTCCATACTGTTCTTTTTATAACCCCCATCCCTGGGCTCACAGAGCTGGGGAGTGACACTGGGAACACTCCACCCAGCCCCTGTGAATTTCAGGCTTGTGTTTTTCACTCATGTACTGTACTGACTACTGAACTGCACTACCAGTGCCAAGGGCACCCTAGGCTCTATGGTTTCTATAAGGGCAAGTCTTCCAGATAAGTGTCCTTGTGTCCTTTCAAGCAGTTAATCCCTTGTTCATGTCCTAGAGCAGAGGCTAGCAAACGTTCTCTCTCACAGTCACTGACCCCTGGTGTTGTAACAAGAAGGCAGCCAAGACCAGAGGCCGATGGACTGCTGTGGCTCTGTAGGCAGTGGGAAGCAGGTGCATGGATCCACCTGGGGACTGTGCATTGATGCCTTCTGCCCAAGAGCAGGGCCTTAAACTTTAAATTGCTTTGTCTCTCAACATAGGAGAAACTTCAAAAATGGTGTTGTTTGTATGGTAGCAGGCACTTGGATGCAATGTCAGTAGAAGTAGAAGTGGTGCAAATTGAAGGGTAGTTTATATGAAGTCCATAAAAGGATCTCTGCCAGGTGACTCAGTGATCCTGCTTCTATCTGAAGGTGTCGTAGAGCATTCACCTTAAAGGTTTGTTACAAGACTGTCCCTTGTAGAATCATGAGATCACTTCTCAGCCTTTTGGCTAACATCAAGTGTAGAATCATGAGGAGGTGGGTGCAAACAAATGAATGACACTAGGAAATTAGTTCAATGATCCTGCCATTTCCACAGCAGATAAGCCACTGAGGCACAGTGGCTAAAAGTATGGGCCTTTGAGTCAGATAACCTGGGTCCAAACCTCAGCTTTCTCTCCCCCAGCCACTTTCCTCACCTACACATTAGTTCCCTTTAGCTGTGAAGTGACACAAATGTCAGGACCTACTTGATAGATTTGTGAGGTTCAAATCTGACAATGTAAGTTCTTTTTTTTTTAAATACTTGTTTATTTTTATTGGAAAGGCATATTTACAGAGAAAGGAGAGACCGAGAGAAAGATCTTCTATCTGCTGGTTCACTCCCCAAGTAACTGCAATGGCTGCAATGGCTGGAGCTGAGCTGATCCAAAGCCATGAGCCTGGAGCTTCCTCCAGGTCTCCCATGCAGGTGCAGGGTCCCAAGGCTTTGGGCCGTCCTCTACTGCTTTCCCAGGCCACAAGCAGGGAGCTGGATGGGAAGTGGGTATTAGAACTGGTGCCCATATGCGATCCTGGCACGCTCAAGGTGAAGATTTTAGGCACTAGGCTATCATGCCAGGCCTAGGACAATGTAAGTTGTTTAACGTAATGCCCAGCAGATAGTGCAATATACATCTCACCTGTCAGGACAGTCGTGGCAGGGATGTGAGCTCAAAGCCTACGGAGAAATGCTCAAAATATAATATGTGACAATGATGTCAGTGTTGTGCCTAAGAAAAAAATAGAAAGAAGAATGCAACATATTGGCAGATTAGTGGTTCCAGACCACTGGCCTGTTAACAGCCATACTTAGACTTCCAAACTGGTGCTATAACTGGCAGGTGACCATGTACAAATAACTTAGCTTCTGTGGGCCTCAGTTTCTTCATCTGGTATATGGGAATAAAGACAGTTGTTACAAAGATAAAACTGAGTTTATAGATGGCAAATATTTTTTACACAGTGCCAAATATATATATATATATATATATATATATGTATATATATAGTAACTACTCAATAAGTGCTAGATGTTTGAACATTTTCATGTTTTTAAATAAAAAGATTTATATATTTGAAAGAGTTATAGAAAGGGGGAAGGAGAGGGAGGGAGAGAATGAGGGAGGGAGGGAGGAAGGGAGAAAGAGAGAGAGAGAGAAAGAGAAAGAGAAAGAAAGAAGTCTTCCATTTGTTTACTCACTCCTTAGATGGCTGCAACATCCAGGGCTGAGCCAGACCAAAATCAGGAGCTTTATCTGAGTTTCTTATGTGGGTGGCAGGGGCCCAAACACTTGGGCCATTTTCCACTGCTTTTCCATGTCATTAACACGGGTGAGATTAGAAGTGGAGCAGCTGGAACAGAAATGGTGCCTATATGGGGTACCTGTGTCATGGGGTGATTTTACCTGCTCTGCACTTATGCTTCCCAAATTGTCATGCAAGAGCCTGTGCCAAGTAAGTAATGGAGTTCTGCATGTAGTTGACGAGTGCAAAACTGAGCAGTAGATTGTGGCAAATCAGGTCAAGCTCCTGCTTCCAGTGCCAGCACCCTACATGGACACCAGTTTGAGTCCTGGCTGCTCCACTTCCCTTGTAGTTCCTTGCTAATGTGCCTGGGAAAGCAGTGAAAAATAATTCAAATCCTTGGTCTCCTGTACCCACATGGGAGACCTAGAAGAATCTCCTGGCTCCTGCCTTCAGTCTGGCCCCATCCTGGCCAATGTGGCCATTTGGGGAGTGAAGCAGCAGATAGAAGATCTCTCTCTTTTTTTCTCTCTCTCTAGCTCTGCTTTTAAAATAAAAATCAATTTATTTGAGCCAATAAGCAAATTAGTTCCAATATAGCCAGTCCAAGGCTAGCAGAAGTGAGGAATGCTGACAGATGGGCAGGCGGTATCGAGAGACCCATTTAAGGAAAGGGAAGGAACAAACATTGTGGGAATTTGTGAATTTGGAATCAGAGAGTTGAATTCTCAGCACTTTGATGGTATTCAAGATTTTCCTCTTTGTGTTTCTAAAGGATACCTTGGTAACCCCAGAAGACAGGTCAAGATGCTGAATATTCATTTGTTGACTGCACAGCGGAAGAACAACCCTAAGCAGGCAGCCCGCTACCTGGTTCGGCATTTGTTCCCCAGGGAAGTGTTGATTGCGAGCTCAGTGAATGCCAGTTGCCGAGACCGCCCACATCTGGATCCCAACAAAATGGCTGCAGTGCGAGGTATGTAATTATTATGGGGTTTATTTACTTATTTTTTTCAGTTGATCTATGATGGTCATTGGCAGTTAAAGAAATCATGATGGAGGTTGTGTGAGTCTTTTAACAGTTTGTCAACCTGCTTTCACTTTTTTCCGAATCTTCCTGGATATATTCTGCTGTCTGCAGAGTATCTGGCCACAATGTTTCCCATGTATGATTTGAATGAAAATGGAAAAGAGTGGAAAGCCTGCATTGCCAATGTTGCTTCTCTGATCCGCTACTTAAATTCTGAAGCCCAAAGAATCCGGGTAAGTAGGTTTTCATGGTATCTGCTGCTCAAGTCTACATGGTATATCCTTCAGACATGATCGCATGATGCTAGGGTCTTAGGAACATGTGCTGAACATCCCATCTATCTGATTTCCCGGACAGGGGTTGTCCTTTCAAAGCATACTCTGCTTATTTCACTTTTTGATATTCGTAGTTAATATATTTGAATCCAAAGGCTATTCTAGAAAGAAATCTGAGCTACAAAAATACTTGGCAAATACACCAAAGGAGCCAACTGTGTGGAGACAGTGCACACCTCTTGTAACTTGCTCACTTTCAGTGATGGTGGAACCTGCTGATAATAATGCACAGATACTTATTAGGAAGCCGTGGGGTTCTCTTTTCATCCATCTTTAAAGTGCATTAGAGATATTCTCTCTCTCTCTCCATCCCTCCTTGCCTCCCTCCCTTTTTACCATAAACAGGCTCTTACAGAGGAGTGCCAAGTCTGTTCTGTTTTCCTGATAAAGCCTTTAACTTACCCACAGTTTGTACTTTTCCCCCAATCTCTCTTGGTGTCTACCCTTGTGTGTCTCCAGCAAGCTTAGGACAACATTTTGCTTAGAATATTTGTAGCTGAGCTTATGATTTCCTGGAGGACGGCTGGATTTCAGTGATGGCGCCAGCACCATCTGCCCAAAATGGAATTTGCTTATTTTTAACATTCCATTTTATAGCTTTCAAAAATTGCACCTCAACCAGTTTGAATGTCAGATTAAGATGCTGCCTGGCAAATGGTAATTTGCATGTTTGCTTAGGCATCAGAAGAGATGCAGCAGCTGCAAAGGGCCCACTGTGTGTTAGATGAGGAGCAGGAAAGGTCCTTGCCATTCAGAGTGGAGCTGTGGCTGGCTCAGCAGCAGCCATGGCAGCGCTCCTACCTCCTACCCCCCCGCCCCTGTACCTGCAAGCACAGGAGAAATGCAGAGACTCAGGTTGAAGCCCAGATTCGCTGAAGCAGAATTTGTATTTTAGCAAGATCCCAGCTCCTTTCCTTGGCCCAGTTATTTGAGTGCACATTCAAGTTTGAGAAGCCTTGACCTAGAGCAGGGCTTGTCAACCTGGGGCTCATATCAGAATCACAGGAGACACTTAGAAAGTTTCTGGTGCTCGGCCTCCCCGTGTGCACCAATGATGCTGCTTCAGTTTATCAAGGAAAGGGCCCAATACAAGCTACTTACTCACAAGATTCCTAGGGTAATTCAAACAGACAGCCAGATTTGAAAGTCAACAGAAAAGAGAAAATCATCCAAATATTAGAAACAGACCAAAAGGTATCACCCTCAGGAAACTCAATTACTCATTTACTCATGATGTGTTTACTGCACACTTATTTGTGGAGTTCATTACACAAAGTGACCAAGTGCCCTGAGAGGCAGTGAGGATGTCAGCCTGAAAAAGAATCCACTTCTCTACCTGTCCTCCAGTGGCCTTCTGACACGAAATGTTTGCCTGGCTTCAGACGAGCTCACAGAGACTCTGCTTCCCTGGCAGTGGAGGGGCCTGAGGAGGTGGGGGAATGGATCTGCTTTCTCACGGTGGGACCTGGTGTCTGTGTGGGCTTCTGTATTGCAGCACAACACTGTTGACGGCTTCAGGCTGCCTTGTTTGTCGATGACCATGAATTGGAATTATGCTGGGGCTGCAGTGCCCCAGGACAGATTTCAGCTTCCTCAGCAGATGCATGACCCAGAAGAAAGAGAAAATGGCAATTCTGTGCCAAATAGAAATGCTATGCCTGAAGATGTGAGAAACCTTCTCACCGATAGTGCAGCCAACACAAGTGAACCACTGGGTGAGTTTTTTTTTTTTTTTTAAGATTTATTTATTTATTTGGAAGACAGAGGGCAGGTATGAGGGACACAGACACACACACACACACACACACACACACACACGTATATATATATACTCACAAGCCAAATTTTCCATCCACTGGCTCATTACCCAAGGATATCAAGAGTCAGGTTGCAAGAACCAGAAACTCCATTTAGATCTCCCACATGGGTAGCAGGGGCCCAAGTGCCTTCCCAGGCACACTGGCAGGGGGCTGGGTTGGAAGCAGAGCAGCCAGGACCTAAACCAGCATTTCACTGTAGGATTCTGGTGTTGTAGTTGGAGGCTTAATATTCTGGGCCATAATGCAGCCCCCTGAGTAAGTTTTATAAACGAGCTGTAAGGTGGGCATTTGGCTTAGCCTGAAAGTTGTTGGTTAAGACATATGTTGGAGTTCCTGGGTTTGAGCTCCACCTCCATGCTGATGTAGTTCCTAGGAGGCAACAGGTAATGGCTGGAGTAGCTGGGTTCTCCCATCAGCGAGGGAGTCCCAGAGGTTCCCAGCTCCTGGGGTGGCCCCGCCCCGCCCTGCCCCAGCCATTGTAGGAATTTAGAGGAGTAAACTAGTGGAGGACAGTCTCTCTTTGTTTCTCTGCCTCTCAAAAAAAAAAACAAAAACAAAAACAACAACATTCAAATCAAATAAGCAATTAAAAATAAATTACCTTGGTGGTAAGCATTGTACTGTTGTCCCTATTTTTATTTATGGTTGACCCTCCATATTCATAGCATTGCATTTTCAGATTCAGCAATTGTGAATTGAAAATATTTGTAAACTATCAAAAATAATGAAACGAAAAAACATTACAGGCAATATGGAGATGGTACTAGAAGGTCTTGCTCTGTGTGTCAGCTCAGTAAAGCTGTTGGCAGGATTCCGTGAAGTCTGGTTCCTCAGATCGCTGGTCTCCGATGCTGGCTGGCCTACAGAAGCACATCTGGCTGTCTTTAATGCTCGATGACAGTGACTCAGTAGTGGCTGCCACCATCTGTTTCCAGTGCATTCTCTGCAGGCCACTTGCTCCATCTTGAATGATGTCAGCCTTAAGGAATTCAAACAATTATTGGAATGACATAGCTTTATAACATATTTGGTTCTGTTATAAAAGTAACCTAACTAACATATCTAGGAAGGTTATACTGAAACATCAAAAATCACTGGATAAATAGCTCCTGTATTTAAAGAAGCAGTGAATGAAGTGAACCCCAGGCAGGCAGCAGCCAGAGCCTGCAGGCCTGTGAGAAGGAAAGGGGACCTTGTCTAGTGAGCTTGGGTCACAGGTCTCCATCCTGACTTGATGCCAGGTGCACTGATTGGGAGCCAGGCAGCTGCCAGTTGGTGTGTAGTGGTTACACTATGTCATTCTAAAAATTGGAGGATATTTCAAAAGGAGAGAAAGCTCCCACAATCAAGATACCTTCAAAAACTCTTGTGGGGATTTTCATTTTCTTACATGTTATTTTATTCTTATGAGTTTTAAAACAGACTTTCCATATAATTGTCCATCCTCTCAAAATTATTGTATGTGTTTTTGCTCAAGAATCTACATGCTTCACAATCATTGCTCTAAATAGGTTTACAATATTCCAGTGAGTTACTGTACTCTGATTTTTTTATGCAATTCATCTTTTTTGTTGTTGCTTTTGTTTTGGTTGGAAGGTTTGGATTTTTTGGAGGAGTGTAACTCACACTGGGATAACTTTTTACATATTTTGGATTATTAAATTAGGTTCTCAAAAATTGAAAGACTAGAGTAACAACTGTTTTTTTCTGACTTCTGATAAATCTTGCTAGTTTAATCTCCTTGGAGTCAAGTCTTTGGACCCATTAAGTTAGCTCCTAATAGTTTAATCTCTCTTGCTAAATGTGGAATCCAAGTGAGTCAGCAATTTATTCTGCCACTCCTTAAATGATGAATATCTAAAAGTAAAAAATAGGCTTATTGAATTATGAGAATCATGTCATATTTTAGTATTAATTTTAAACAAATAATTATATGAATTAAATAATACATAATTTATATATTCAACAGTTTAAATTTATATAATTATGATAATATGATATTATCAGAATAATAATTTTCAAATATGGTTAATTTGAATCAGTATGGGCCAAAGAAAGATGACATGTAGATTAAGCTGTAGGATTGAGAAATGATAGCAAGCTGAGAATTACTTTTTTCCAAATATTATGCCTAAAATGTTATTCAAGACAAAACAACAGTGTACTAATTTTTAAATGCAGTTAGTACCAAATAGAAACCCTACAGCTAAAAATTATGAATACAGTGTTTTGGTAAGATTTATGGTGTTTATTTGTGAAAAAAGCCTTTTAAGTAGGCAAATAATTCATTGAAATTACTTAGAATTTGCTAATAAATGTAATTTTAAAACTGTGTCGGGAGGTAACAGAAAAATTAGTCTTCCTCTTGAAAGAGGAATCACTGCACAGGGTTTTTGATCTCATTTCTCATGGTCTTTGAATCCACTACAAACTGAAGGCTCCAATTCTTTTAACCTTCCAAATTCTTGAACCTAAAAATGCAGAAAAATTAATCTTTCTGTTATAGCTTTAAAGAAAAAACGCAATCTAACATCTGCAATGAAAATGACTATCTTTCTCTTTTTGATTCTAGAATATCTTGGAGATCCAAATAGAAATATACGGGTGCCATCTTCATTAATCAGTATGGCCAAAAGCAAGTCTTGCCCGGAGCAGTCAGCCAGATTCCTTATTCGCCACCTGTTCCCAGAGGAAGTCTTGATCAGAAGTCACATCTATGGAAATACTGCGCAAGGCATTTGTGCCCTCAGCCCTGACATAATTAATGGTCTCCGAGGTTTGTTCTCTGTAGAATATGTCAGAATAAATAAAACACCACCCGGGTTAGAGAAGAAAGGCAGAAAGGAGAGTCCATTCAGTTTGTGTGTGTTCTGAGGAGGGGTAGAGCCCACAGCAGTCCCTTATTTGGGGCATAGCAAGTGGCAGATTCATGAATTGGAATTTCCCTTGCATTTGGACTCTGAAGGCTCATTGCCCTGCCTTGCATGGCTTCACTAGAATAGGAAAGGCATTCCTGCTGTGGGTATAGAGACTTGGGCACCTTCCCTCATTGAGGAGCAGTGTTGAGGTTTTCTCAACTCATGGAAGTTTGTGCAGTAACACAGCGGGTTACTTTGCTAGTTGTTTCCTTGTGCATATTCTGTGCACAGTCTCTGACATACATTAAGGAAGCAGCGAAGCTTTCAGAAACAGCTCTGTTGAAGCCTGACATTTCGGACAAAAGAGGAAGCAGAATATTTCTTCCTTGCATCCTGGGTGCCCAGCAGACATGTATCTCTGTCACCTAGCCTGGTTGCAGTTAATTCCTCTTTGGTTCTTCTCTCTGCATCATACATTCTCATATTCAGCACATGGGAACAGCATTTGGGTCACACGCCTGTCTCTAGCTCCTTTTGCTTCTTCTGAACTCAGTGTTTTGTTGTTTGTTTGGTTTTTAAAGAAGTGTTTATTTACTTGAAAGGGAGAGAGGGAGAGAGAGAGATCGATCGATCATCAATCTGCTGGTTCACTCCCCAAATGGCCGCAGTGGCCAGAGCTGAGCCGATCCAAAGCCAGGAGCTTCTTCTGGGTCTCCCGTGTGGGTGCAGGGGCCCAAGCACTTGGGCCATGGTTTGCTGCTTTTTCAGTCCACAATCAAGGAGGTGGCTGGGAAGCAGAGCAGCTGGAATACAAACTGGCATCTATATGGAAATGCTGGCACCACAGGTGGAAGAATAGACTACTACATTATGATGCGGGCCCCCAATTTAAATTTTTGTAATGTGAGTCAAAAAGACAACTTTTATAGTTTTTAAAATATCTGGAATAGATCAATCTCTTCAAACTGGCAAAAAATATTTTTCTGTTTATTTCATATTGTTTATTATAAAGTCATTTTAAAATCAAGATATCTTTTGTAGTCAAAGTCTGAGTTGCCACACTGTTCACATTGGGCGTATTTGTACAAATTTCCCGCAAAACCCAAAGGTCCACTGCTTCCTAGCAGGACAGTGGGAGTTATTTCGGCAGGGAGAAAAGAGCAGAGGCATTGTTGTCCCAAGGGGCAGGGCCAGGCCCAAGGAGCAGAAGCTGACGGGAAAGCAACTTTGATTTTATTCTAGGAAGACAGTGAACTTGGAGGACTGAAAGAGTCAGACCAAAGCCTGAGAGAGCAGGCAGGAGAGGCCGCAGCTACACAGGGGGAGGCCCAGGTGGATGGCCTCTGGTGACAGGCTCAGGTCACGATTAAGCACCACAGAATAAAGTAAACATGTGGGTTTTTAAAAAATCTTTTAAAAATTGTATAAATTTTTATTTTTGATAATTTTTGTGCATTTGATTAGGGTATGAAGGGTCAAGGGCTAAAGGAAAGTGGGTGAGACCATTGTTTTGACATTCTCTTCTTTCCTTCCTCTATCTGGGGGGAGGAGAGAGATAAAGAGGAGAAACCACACCCAGCCTCCCAACCATCCCAGGGTCCCCGATGTGGGGCATGCTCCAAGGGTGATAATTCAACAACCCACCGGGGGGGGGGCCATGGGCCAGCCCTACTTAGTCCACTTCCCGTCCTAGTAGGAACAGTAGCTTTTCCTGACCAGCCCTTACCCATTCCGGTTCTTACTATTGGATGCTATAGTCCAGCCAAGTCTAGTGCACACCCAGACACAGCTCACGCGTGGCTCAGCAGGGACAGAGACCAATCCAGCCCATTCTACACCTACCCTGGTTCTCACGATCACCAGTAGGTGCTGGAGTCTAGCCCAGTCTAGCATACTCCAGACCCAGTCCATACCTGTGCCGAGGGACACTGCAACCATGTTCAGACCAGATTGCAGCTCCCACTCTGGCCCCCACACTCACTTGTGGGACCCACAACCCAGCCTGGGCGTCCCCTTAGCTCCCCAATCAGGCCTGATCCCAACCACAAATCTCATGCATGCCAGTGGTTGCTCTGACCCAACTTGGCATATCCCCTCACCTGTCTTGCCCTTTGCGTTTGGATGCTGTAGCCTGGCCTGGCCCAGCCAGCCCCCAGTCCTAACTCTCGCTGGTGGGTGGTGCAATCTGACCCTGCTCAGTCTGCTCCCATCCCTGGCTCATGTAAACCAGTAAGTATGGCAACCTAACTCAGCATGACCTGCACTCCATCCTGGTTTCTGCACTCACCAGTGGGCTATGTTTTGCTTGGCCCCACCCAGTCTGCCCCCTTCCAAAACCAACTCACACACTTGCCGATGGATGGGGTTACCTTTCCCAGCCTGCCCAACACCCAGGGCTGGACCACGAGCACGTGGTTAATGCCCGTCTGCATGTTGCTGCTAGAGACAGTCTTGTGTGCTGTGGGCTTTGACTTTAAAGAGTAAAGCACTACTGCTATAACTAAAGTTGCAGCCCGTCAGCCCCTTTCCATCTCCTCCCAGAAGTAATCTTAGTACGGGCTATCCCTTGCTCTGCAGTTTGTATTTCTGGTACTTCTCTTACTAGATCCATATGTAGCATAGAATTACTGTTCTGTAGCTGTCTTAATGGGCCAAAGTGGGAGTTGAGCCCTTGGTACACTTTTAAAATCATCCAACATTATTTTAGGACCTATTCATAATTTTTCCTTTCAAATAAAGCAACCAATTTATTCTTTATATTTTAATGCCATTTCTTATCCTAAGATTTTGCTATTTGGGGAAACTCTTCTAAAAATTAAAAGGAACCATGTCCAGTAGCCCAAAGTGTTGATTGCATTTAGGGAACTATCAGAGGACTTAAAAAACTTAGTGGGAAATGGAATTTTAAAAGATAAGTTTATTTGTGCCAATTTTTGAAATCAAGCTTAGTTTTTCCATCATATACCTTTTCCATGTGCTTTTAGGACGCTTTATATACATGGATTTCAAAAATGTTTTTCACCAAAATAAACTTACTGTTGAATTCCATTTCCATGAACATTTCAGGTTTTCTCAAGATATTTGATGCTGCTCAGAGTTCAGTACTACTTCAGGGCTCACTAGAGAAGAGTTTCTGGAGAGAAGGTTAGCGGGCTGAAGAGTTGTGATCCAACAGCCCCGGCTGATCTAGTCGGGAGCTGTAAAGTCCTGCAGTGGGACTGCAGGAATTGCCAACTTGACTTTGACACAGAGTCACCTCCCCTGGGCTTGAACTCTCCCATTGTACACTGTGGTGGCCTTGTCCAAAGCAGATGAGACAAATGTAGCTGGTTAACACGGCCCAATAGGGATCTTCACTCCTTAGGCAGAGCACCTGCAGTCACTTTTCCGTGTTCCTCGAACTGGGTTCCACTATAACGTTCTTACACAGAAGGCTTCCTTTAAATCCAAATTGCAAAGATCCTCATTCCTTTTGGCAGAAATAAATCCAGATGTACCAAAACATTTGCAGTTATGGCTTATCATTCATTAAAGTGTGAAGGCCCTGGAGCCGCTTGTTCATTATAAAGGCGTAGGATGACTCTAGTTAGGAGAACGAAGAGCAGGCTGCATGCATGTTGGCCTTGAGTCTGAGTGCAGCAGGTACGCAGCAAGACCATGAAAGAGTCATCACACTGGGATTTAAGAATGGGGTCGCTTAGTAGTATTGCTTTTACTTTAAGAGACTTGTTCACCACACTTAATAACACACTGCACAAGTTGTAGTTCATTAAAATCTTTTTTTTTTTTTACAGTAGAATTAAGGTCAAGTATATTTATTTCTCTGAGAATTAATTTCTAACAATGATGTTTTGGGATTTTTGCCACCAGAATTTCTCAACGATGCCTACCCAGGCTTGGATGTCTCAGAGAACAGCTTTTGCTGGAAGCTGTGCATGGCCTCCATCAATGACTACATCGGCAGTCTTCGCTTTGACCGTGAGAGGTTCCCAAGTTTCACATTTTTCCAAAATGGAAGCCCAGACAGCCCAGCTGAGTGAAGCACCCGATGTCAACCCACCCATTTCTTGTTAGTGCTTTTAGTGTTCTCTAAGTTTTGTAAGTGAAAATCCCAAAGTCGGCCTGTCATTAGTGGCAGAGTAGCTTGGCATTGAGAACTGAAGTCGTGGCCAGCATTCTTTCCCTGCGCACAAAGGGAGCAGTCGCTGGGGCAGGTGCAGAATGCTTCAGCCCTGCCTCACCGAGAGGGAGGGCGCTGCTAAGAGTTCTTGTCACTCTTGTGCAGGTGCAGTGGCATAAAGGGACACTGAGCACTTCGGCGGTGACATCCATGTCGGCACATTAGAGCCACAGTTAGGCAAAGTGTCACAGAGCAAGGCGACTGGCACAGGCCAAGTGAATCCCAACTATACAGCTTTAGATGGCAACTCCGCTGCTTCTCAGGGTTATAGGGTTCCCATAGGGACTAAAACCTGCCGACCGCTTTTGTGGGACTGATAGCACATTATTTCACCTAAGCTTTTATGCTGTTGTTCTTTCGATTTATTCCTGATAAGCACAGTATTTTTTTTAATTTTATTTTTAATTTTTAAAATATGCTTTTATTTTTATTTTTTTTAGATTTATTTTATTTTTATTACAAAGTCAGATATACAGAGAGGAGGAGAGACAGAGAGGAAGTGGAGCTGCCGGGATTAGAACCGGCAACCATATGGAATCCTGGTACATTCAAGGCGAGGACCTTAGCCACTAGGCCACGCCACCAGGCCCAAGCACAGTATTCTTTTAGTTACCTCATGATACCATTGTACCACAGAAACTCATTCAGGGTAAACACAGAAAATCATAACAAGAGATGATTTTGGTCTCACTTAAGGAGTAAAAATGTCCATTACTGTGACTAGAAAGAATCTGACCAAATTCAGTCACTAACTTTATTTTTGGCCTTTGAAATGTTTGCAGTTTTAAAAAAGCAGTGCACATTATCATTCAAGCCAGGGATGTTTTAGACAAAAGTGAATAGCTTCAGAATTGCTCAAGTTAATCTTTGTTGTATCAGTTCAGTACTAAACATTTTCAGTGTTGTCCATAAGAGTTATTATGTTAAAAAACATCTTTATTATTGTTGCTTTCTAAATAAGTATGTTCAATAAACAGTTAAAATTTTTCTTGATATTGGTGTTTGGTTTATTCCTTTAAACTCTTAGAACTTTTACCGTGTTATCTAGGGTGTTTCACATTAATAAGCACATATTTTGTAGCCAGTTTCAATAATGTGGCAAAGTTAGAATATTTGTTTCCCTTCCCTGGACTAGCTAACCTGGTAGCAGTAATTGACCATGTGAGCCCATGCAGGCTTTGGCAGTCATCACTGTAGGAGGGAGATTTCTTTAAGTCCCTGCTGTGCACTGAGCACCTTATTTTGTTCCCTCATTGGTTCCTTTCTTTTTCCTTTTGTTTGATGTGTGCAGGTGCACCATTCTGTCAAGCTAACACCACACTGAGCTCTAAGCACAGGAAGAGAAAAATGAAGATGTGCACTGGCCTTCCCTGCAGGCATGCTGGCTCCCACCTGCTTACTGATCCCTCGGGGAGGGAGGGCCGGAGGAAGCAGTACTGTTTCTCTGGGTGTAAATGCTGTGGATCAGAGACCTAAAGGTGCAGGAGGGGGCCAGGTGTGGGGAGGAGTGTAGGCCCTAAGATAACAGGTCCTGGAAGGAACTGGATACTTAAAAGAAGTTATTTACCGATTTTGAGGATCTCCCGCTTGGGTGACAGGGAACCTAGGACTTGGGCCGTCCTCTACTGCTTTTCCAGGCCAATTAGCAGGGAGCTGGCTCTGTAGTGGAACAGCTGGGATACGAACCGTCCTCTCTGTGGCATGCCAGCGTCTCACTGAGGACTCCGGATTTCACTTTTGAAGAGAGAGATTCTGCTGGAGGGGTCCGGGTGCAGGAGTTGGAGAAGCCATGATCTGACTTCTCGGTTAGCAGGCGCCCTCTGGTGGCTATGGAGGGAACAGACTGTAGAAAGGGATCCAGGGTTGAAACAGGATAAGCCAAAGGGGTGGACACAGTCCTGTGTGCCAGTTGGGACTAGGCAATGCGCATGTGTAGAATGGTCACCCCCATCCCAGCACTTCAGGCGGCCCTTCCCCCGCCCTGCGGCCAACCCTGTGCACATATACACAGGGCCAGCTGCGTTGCTTCAATAACACCCTCAAACGCGAGCTTACTTCCCTGAAGAAAGGGGACATCTGGATGCGGTGAGAAGGCACCCGAGGAGGGCTGCATGTAAAACCCAAGTGAGAGTGCAGCACTCCCAAGAGTGGGACTCGGTGGACCATCCCTCCCCCTTTCCCACCTGTGTGTAAAGGGGGCCCGATACTGGGAGCCTGCTGAAATGCACTCACACATAGACGCGATCGTCTGCCAGGGGCCTGGGGAGAGGGGTAGTGGAGAAGGCCGCATACATTCAAGGCCCCACAGACTGGGGACTGGGATTGGGAGGGGGTAGACGATGGTCTGCCTGGACAGAGGGCAGGCATTTGAAACCAGGCTCCGGTCCTAACTGGCTTGCTGGCTGAGGTGCAGCGTGCAGCAGGGCCCCTGGTGATGTTCACAGTGCACTGTCTTGGCAGTTTGGAAGGCCCTCAGGTGCTGGGCTTTCTGGAGCTGCAAGCATCCCACTAGCCTTTAGATTGACTACCTGCTCCCAGTTTCATCAAGCCTAGGGCTTCAGACCCACTGTTCCAACATGTAGCACAACAGTTAGGGGATAACTGGATGTGTCCACTATGAGGCATGGACAGGGATAGGTGTGATGCAGTGATTCTATAGGCTAGCCTTCCATCTTCAAGTGCTGACATCCCATATGGGTGCCAGTTTGTGTCCCGGGTGCTCCACTTCCCATCCAGCTCCCTGCTTGTGGCCTGGGAAAGCAGTTGAGGACGGCCCAAAGCCTTGGGACCCTGTCACCTGCGTTGGAGGCCTGGAAGAGGCTCCTGGCTCCTGGCTTCGAATTCGCACAGCTCTGGCCATTGTGGTCACTTGGGGAGTGAATCAATGGATGGAAGATCTTCCTCTCTATCTTTCCTCCTCTCTATATATCTGACTTTCCAATAAAAACAATAAGTCTTACATTTTTCTATGTCACCTCTGCTCACTGCTCTGGAGTGCTGTCCACCTGGCTGCATCCTGCCACACCATGGGGGTGGGTGCCAGAGGTCCAGGCACTTGGGCCAGCCTTTGTGGCTTCCCAGGTGCACTGAGAGGGAGCTGGAGCAGAAGTGGAGCGGCAGGGACTGGACGCAGCACTCGCATGGGATACGGCATTGCTGTGGTGTCCTCATGAGAGAGAAAGGGTGAGGGGCCTCCTACCTGGTGTTTTTCAAGGGGCCCCAGTTCCATCCCTGGGAGCTGTGCTTTCACAGTGTAGTCATATGTGCTTATACTCTCACCTCATCACCTTGCAGCAGCGATGTTAATGGATGACTTTTGGGAAGACAAACATTTCAGATCATGGCCTAGTGGCTAAATCTTCACATTGCATGGAAAGGAATAGATGGCACGATGACTCTATAGGCTAATCCACCACCTTCAAGCGCTGGGATCCCATATGGGCACTGTTTTGTGTCCCGGCTGTTCCACTACTCATCCAGCTCCCTGCTTGTGGTCTGGGAAAATAGTAGAGGATGGTCCAAAGCTTTGGGACCCTGTACCCAGGTGGGAGACCTAAGAGAAGCGCTTGGCTCCTGGCTTCATTTTGGCTCAACTCTGGCCGTTGCAGAAACTTGGGAAGTGAATCAGTGGATGAAAGATCTTCCTCTCTGTTTCTCCTTCTCTCTGTAGATCTGACTTTCCAATATAAATAAAATAAAAAATTTTAAAGTGAAAGCAGTATTATGGCAAAGCATGTTAAGCCACCATCTGCGATGCTGGCATCCCATTATGGGTGCAAGTTTGAGTCCCAATTGTTCCACTTCCAATCCATCCTCCTGCTACTGGCCTGGGAAGGCAGAGGTGGATGATCCAAGTGCTTGGCTCCCTGTGAAAGATCAGTGGTCAAAGGAAGCCAATGTTTCCTCTGTCCCCAGAGTGGATAACATTGCCAAGGCCTTGACCTAGCCAGCACCCCTCCCCCAATCTCTGAGCTCAAATTTAACGCAAAGAAGAAAGTGCATGCTAATATGATCTGTGTGATGGCCCAGTGTCTGCACACCGGGTAGCTATAAAACAGAAGCTGCTCAGAATGTAACTACACTTCAACAAGTTCATGGAAACTGTTAGGGAAAAACCATGCATGGATTTTAAAATGCCTCGCATAAAAACAAACCTATTTCTTAATTACATTTCCCCTCTTTCTGGAAGTACCCACGTAATATTGCCTTTCTGCTATTTTCTCTATTAAAAAAAAAAAAAGAAAAGAAAAAACCTCGCTTGAGCCTATCAGCCTGATTTCCTTGTCTGAGAAAGGCAGGTGAGCTGCAAAGTTGCAAAGTGAAAGACAAACAGCTGAGGCCCAAATGCCAGTTTTGCCATAGGCTGGTGCTGGGGTTTGAAATGTTCCCCCAACTTCCAAGCCGTGGCCTGCAGTCACACGCAGCTGCCAGGGCGCGCTGAGCAGGTTCTGGAGACCAGGAGCAGGGCTGCGGGGAGGCGCACAGGTGCAGGTGCTAACGAGGGGGTGGGCCGGAAGCAAGGCTGCACGGGCCCAGGCCACGTCCAGGAAGCTCCTTCCTGCTGGCCCTGTCTGGGCTCTTCCTGGCTCCCCACCCGGCAGGCCTGGCAGGTGAGCGCTCCCCGCTGCGACCACTCTCAGGGGCTGGTGGGTGGGCGCAGGGGCTCAGGGCAGTCGCCCCAAAAGCTGTAGGGTCCTGACTGCCAGGAGCTGGGGAGAGGGGTGTGTGGCCAGCCAGGTGTCAGCGTTTTTCACTGGCTCGCCTCCACAGACTTGCCCGCACTTGCTATGTTTTTTCTTTTCTTTTATTTCAGACGGAGGGAGGAAGAGAGAGGGAGAGAGAGGGAGAGAGAGAGAGAGAGAGAGAAAGAAAGAAAGGGAAGGAAGGAAGGGAGAAAGAGAGAAAGAGAGAAAGAGAGAAAGAAAGAGTGCAAGTGACCTTCCACTTACTGGTTCACTCCCCAATGGCTACAATGGCTAGACCAAAACAAGGAGCTAGGAGTTTGTTCCAGCTCTGCAACACAGGTGCAGGGTCCTCAGGCACTTGGGTCATCTTCCACTGCTTTCCCAGGTGGAGAAACTGGGACATGAATTGCACCCATATGGGGTACCAGCACTGCAGGCTGTGGCTCAACTTGTGATGCCACCGCAGCAGCCCTTGGTGGCTCCCATACCCCATGGATCATTCAGGAGCATGCTGCTTAATTTCCGGGTTTTTTTTATAGTTCCAGAGCTATTGTCACTGATTTCTAGTTTCATTACTTTGTAGTTGAAAACCTTTGGATATGATTTTTTTGAAATTTAAAAATTGATTTAATTTTATTTGAAGGACAGAGGAGAGACAGAGAGGAAGAGCTGGTTCACTCCCCAAGTGGCCACAGCAGCTGGAGCTGAGCTGATCCAAAGCCAGGAGCCAGGAGCTCTTTTGGGTCTCCCACATGGTTGCAGGGTCCCAAGGCTTTGGTCCGTCCTCAACTGCTTTCCCAGGTCACAAGCAGGGAGCTGGATGGGAAGCAGGGCTGCCAGGACACAGTCCAGCGCCCATATGGGATGCTGGCATTGCAAGTGGCAGCTAACCCACTGAGCCACAGTCTTGCCTTATGATTTAAATTCATTGTGTTGTTGATGGAGTGGGTAGTTGGCCTAGCCAGTTAACATGCCTGGGTGCCACACTGAGTATTCAGGTTCGATTCTTCCCGCACTTCCTGGCTGCAGCTTTCTGCTAACACAGACCCTGGGAAGCAGCGGGGATGGCGCAGGAGCTGGGAACGTACCGCCCACCCGAGGGCCTCACTGGATTGCTAACTCCTCATTTTGGCCCCGGCTCGGCTCACTGTTGAGTGTGTTTGACATACAGTCTCTAGAGATTTCTTTTTCTTTCTTCCTCTCTGGATGTCTCATTCTCTTTTTCTCTCTCTCTGTCTGAATCTCTGTACTTCTCAAATGAAAAGCCTTTTTGAGGCTTTCTTTGTGGCCTACTATTTGACCTATCCTGGAGAATGTTCTACATCCTCTTGATTTTATTTGTTTTTAAAAAATTATCTCAACCTCTGCAGTAAATATAAATTACTGAATTATTTCTCTGTGCTGTCCTGAATTTCATTGCTGTGGTCTTTGAAGATTTGTTTTTATTCTTTAAGAAAAAGAACTCTGCTGTCCACTGATTGACCTCCTAGATGGGTTCTTAGAACTCCATTCCAGCCTCCCCAATACTTGGACCATCCATTGCTACTTTCCCAGGTGTATTAGTAAGGAGCTGAATTGGAAATGGAGCAGCCATGATTCAAAGGGGCGCCCATATGTGCTGCCAGCATTGCAAGTGGCAGCTAACCCACTGAGCCACAGTGCTGGTGCTGTTTTCTTAAAAGCCATTTTAGATTCTCTGTGAAATCCGACATATGCATAATTTAAGGTTATTTTTCTGGTGTGTCATTTAATCTTATTTGTGAGGTCATGTTTCTCTGCATGTTTCTAATGCTTCTGTATTATGACAAGGTTTGTATATCGAATAATTAGGTTATTTCCTTCAGTCGTTACGCATTTTTACATATCAACTTCCAAACAGGCTGAACTTCGGTGGTAGTGTGGGTGATGGGGAAATGTCATTACTGCTGTTTGACCACAAGATGGCGCAATAAGTCCCACGTTGGCCGCAAATTTGCGGTTGGTGTAATGCTGCATTTCGACACAGGCGGGCGCCCCAAGCCTGCGTTTGCCAAGAGTTTGGGTTAGTGTTCTATTAAGATGCGCTTTGGTGGTTGGGGGGGGGGGGAGGGGGGAGTGGGGAGGCAGGAGAAGGAAGTTCACTGCGCTGAGTTCGTGAGTTTCTGCCTCGGTCTGGGACAGGTGCGGTGGCTCTGTCTGCAGTCAGCAGCCTGTGGTCAGGTGCTGCACTGGGTTTCAAGGTACCATCCAGTGCCTACTGCCTACTTCTCCTTCCTCCGAGAGTTCGGCCCTACCCGCTGTGCTGCCTGGGGGACTGCGGTTACTGCAACACCGGGGGACAGAGCGCATAACTGCCGAGGCTGGTGTAACCTACGGAGGAGATGAAGGCTACTGGCAAGCTAGAAAGCTTGTGACCCAAGGCTGTCGCAATTGGCTGGCAGTGATGTGAGATGGACACAAGTTTGTCCCACTGGGCAGGTTCAGAGGCCCCATCTGTGGCTGCCAAGGCTGGGACTTTAGCTGGATGACACCCAAAGACCATGCGTAGTTCCAGGGCATGTCCCAGTATACTGTGACCAGAATTGTATGGGCCGGTTCATGAGCCCATGGTGGAGGCACAGGTGCTGTATGTGTGCCGTGGCCTGCGGTCAGAGGCTCTGGGATTCTACCTGATCCAGGGGTTCACCGCCTAGAGCGTGGTATTGGGCCCCTGTCAAAGGCCTGCACTTCCCTTTTCCTCCCACAAGGGGGCAGTGTGTCTTCATGTTGTTAAGATTTGCGTGTTCTTTTGTAGCATGCTAAAACCTTAAACCAAGTATGGAGGGATTTCTCGCCCCCTTTTTGCTTAGCGTTTTGGAAGGGTCTCCTCTAAATTTTGCTTTGGATATTGATCATGCAGATGAGGCTTATTTTGCCTATGAAGGAATTTGACTGTTTGGACACATCCCTGTGTATTCCCTGTCTTGTCTTCAGCTAAAGTGCCTTCCAAGCAGGGAACGTGCCAGGCCCTCGGGTTCTCCTGGCTTTTTCTTTTTCTACCTTACTGGCACTTGGAAAGGTCAGCTGTACTGGGTGTTTTTATGGAATACAAGGCTGTCTGCACCAAAGACTGCTCTGGTGGAATGCATTAACGTAGCCACCATTTTACAGTTACACAGTTTTACCAGTTATACAATTTTGTCTCTTGGGCCTTGCTACCATTTATTCAGACGAGGTGATTAGATGATTTTATGAGTGATGGAAGACACCTGGCTCCAAAGTAGAACGTAGCGTTGCTCCTCTTAGAATGGATTTGGCCTTTTAAAGTGAGTTCACAGGCAGGTAAAAGGGAAGAGACTCCTTGGAATTGTTTTCCAACATGCTGCATCTCTGGGAAGGGAGGCGTGGCAGGATCCATGGAGGCTTCTTGCTGGCCGAAGAGGGGTGGGGGGATGTGGGCTCTCACACCCGAGGACGCATGGGTGCATGGGAAGGCACTGGAGAAAGGCCAGGAGGGCTTAGAGGTGACGGGGTCGGGGGTCTCAGCTCCTACCTGCGATCACCACCGTACGAACCCCCCGGAGTCTCCAGGTGCCTTTGCAGCAGTCAGTTGTGCCATTTTTTCCTTTTTGTTTTTTTTGAAGATTTATTTATTTCAAAGGTGGACTAAGGGAGTCAGGTTTTCCATCTGCTTGTTAACTCTCCAAATGACCACAATAGCTGGAGCTGAGCTGATCCGAAGCCAGGAGCCAGGAACCTCTTCCGGATCTCCCACGTGGGTGCAGGGCCCCAAGGCTTTGGGCCAACCTGGACTGCTTTCCCGGGCCACAAGCAGGGAGCTGGGTGGGAAGTGTGGCTGCCGAGATACGAATGAGTGCCCATTTGGGATGTCTGAGCTTAACCCACTAAGCCACAATGCTGGCTCCAAGCTGTGCAACTTTTTAGAGCACACGCAGGCTGGTGTTGACACCATAATGTGAAGTGTTGTAAACCCCTCCCTGGCTGTACAGGCTGTGGGGTCTCCGTGTAAGTGAGGCTATCCATGTCTGACCCTGTATTGGCCGAGGCGCTCCCTAAATCCCATGATCACTGGGGACGTCTTCCCACAAATTCTCTTTTCACATGAGTCGAAAACCTCTTGCTAATGACTCAGTTATCTCTGACACAAAGAATGAGTCAAAATTGTGCTAGACAAGCTGCAAGCTGCGAGGTTTTCTTCCCCCTAAATGAAAGATTGTCTGAGTTGTCACACAAGACAGATTTAAATGTAAAATCAGTTAATTGGGAGATGGAGGATACACTGATGGGAGTGGGGCAGGGAGACAGGCGCTGCAGGAGGCTGGTCCCGGCTGAGGCTGGCGCTTGAAGCTGGTCTGAACTCTCCAACACGCCCAGCACCGGGTGCTCTGTTCTTGGTAAGCGGGCCACGTGAGCAGGGGCCTCCAAGGTGCTGTTGGACAGCCAGCTCCATGGAACATCTTTACCGCCCAAAGCCACGTCCCTCCCCTGCCCCCTGAGGTGGGCAAGGGCAGGCATCCTTCACCCAGGTGCAAGGAATAGGGATGGTTTGGTTTTTGCCACCTCATAGGTTTCTGGTGCTTACTCGTGCATTGATCATAGCTGCGGCAACAGAGCAGCAGCAGAAACCGGCAGGTGAAATGACTTGGCGGCTATGGTTTGTGGTGGGCTGGGCAGTGAGCCCAGGAGAGCAGTAACTCCACCCTGCTTATGTTTGGGGTTTTTAAGTGCATTTGCTTCAGAATCACCAAAACATGGAGTTTCCAATGACTTAGAATGACTTAGTTTGTGTCAAGTGTTCTTTTTTTTTTATTCAACATTTTTGTCTGTCTGCCTTTCAAATAAAAGTTTTACAGCTGCTGATTCACTCCCCCGTGCCATCAACAGCTGGAGGTGGGCCGGGCGGCAGTCCAGCGCCCAGCATTCTGTCTGGGTCTGCCACATGGGTAGCAGGGACCCAAGTACTGGGATCCTCACCTGGTACCTGCCAAGGTGTGCATTAGCAGGAAGCCAGAATGGAGGCTGGAGCCGAGACTCATACCCAGGCCCTCTGATATGGGATGTGGGGGTCCCAAGTGATGTCTTAGCTGCTGTGCCCACTGCCCACCCTGGCTGGTGTCCTGTTCTCCGGTTCGTCAGCAAGCCTTTTGCAGTCTAACATGATTTCAGCTTAGGCCAGTGGGCCAGTGCTTCTGAGTTTGCCATGTTTCCCAGCCTCTCAGCTAAAGGGTACGGTAGTAGTACATTTCTGCACCGGGAATGTGCTACCTGCAGCTGGCCCTAGTCGGCCATCTTTGGGTTTGGAGTTAGCAGAAGTGATCTCTAAGTGAACATGTATTCTGTATCGAGTGTAGCATTCTGTATGTAAAGTCACCCAAAATGTTTTATCCACCTGTTTGATAACTCGCTGAGAGAAGAAAAGTGACATGTTCCATGATGGTGTATGTGTTCAGTTTCAACACTGTTACAGCTTCTGCTGGACTGTTCTATTCATTACCAAGTGATGTGCTACTTTATTCCTACTAAATTTCCCCCTTCGAATTGTTTTGCTTGATATTTTTATAGATTATTTATTATTTTATATCTAGCAATAGCTTTTATTTTAACTTATGTATGTCACTGTGTTTTAGGTGTACCTTTATATATAAAACCCAGGTCTGTCTTTGATTTTTCATGATAAAGGGCTACAGTAGATCACAGACTCACTTGTCTATTAATATCAGCAATTGGGGGAGAGAGGATTGACTTACAAGGGGTCTCCAAAGAGTTTGTGGGGCAAAAGTGGAATTAAAGATAGTGTGGATTTTCCACGAACTTTTTGAAACTCTTGCATGTGGCTTTACTTTTTGTTCAGTTCCTGTTGTTTCTGCGCTTCCCTTTCCCTCCTCATTTGGCATTTTAACCCTTTAGCATGCATCCCGTGTTCCTTTCCGCCTTTGCCATTGGCCGTGTACATGGCTAGCGAGAGCTTGCCTCTGAGGCTGCTTGTCTTGCCTCTGCCCGGTGTAAACACTGAGTCAGCATTGTCGGGGTGCGGGTGTGGCCCTGGCCGTGGGGAGCAGAGGCTCATGGAACTCCCCCAGATGCTGACAGATGTTGCCATGCTCTCCCTCCTCTCTCCCTTGTTTTTTTCCTTTTCCTCTTTCCTTCCTTCCTTCCTTCCTTCCTTCCTTTCGTTCGTGTGTAGCATTTGAAAAGGAGCCACAGCCAGTGCAGACAAGAGTCATGAGCAGTAGCAGGAAGGAGGGCTCGGGTCATCCTGTGAAGGTGATGGCCATGTAAGAGGGTCACCCCAAGTCCCTGGCTGCAGGACTGCCTTGTCCTGTGACATGGGCAATGCAGCTGACTTTGGAAAGCCTGCTGTTTCAGAGATCAGAATTTGGACTGACGTGCCTATAATTAGTAAGTGCTCATTAAGTCCTCCGGCCTGAGTCCTTCTGCGGGGTGGCAGAGAAGGCTCTTAGCAGCTGCCAGGGTGATAACAGTCCTCAAGTTGAAAAGAGTCCAGTGGTAACCAGAGGATTAGCAGGTGCTGTCCTGGCAGCCGCAGCAAGGCAGGCTGGGATGGGGCGCTGTCCCAGGCGCTGGCGCCCAGCTCCGCCCCACTGTTGATCTCTCCAAAGCTTCCTACTCCACTGGCCGCCAGCCCTGTCTCTTCAGCTCTTTGGTGTCTGGCCTCCGAGCCACAGGTGTTTTCCAAGTGCTGATCTGCAGCCTTCTTCACTCTTCTCCACAAGGAACATTCTGTTCTGGGGGCTCCAAATACAGGCTTTCCGTTGATGCCTCCCACATTGCTGGCTTCTACCCAAACTTCTGGCCCACTTTTTCTATTTTTAAGATTTATTTATTTTCATTTTAAGTGCAGATACACAGAGGGGAGACACACAGAGAGAAAGACCTTCTGTGTGCTGGTTCATTCTCCAAATGGCTACAAAGCCAGGAGCCAGGAGCTTCTTCCACGTGGGAGCACATGGGTGCAGGGTCCCCAGGACTTGAGCCATTCTCTACTGCTTTAAGCAATGAGCTGGATGATAAGTGGAGCACCCAGGATATGAACTGGCACCCTATGAGATTCCAACACCACAGGCAGAGGATTAACTTGCTATGCTACCAAACTAGCCCCTGGTGCATATTCTTATTTTTATTTATTAAAAATTTGGGTTTTTTTTTTTTTGGTTGGGAAGACAAACTTGTGGAGAGTAAGAGATACTCTCCATTCAAAATCTTCCATTCATTGGTTCGCTTCCCAAATGACCACTATGGCTGGAAGGTGAGCCCAATGAAGGCAACCTAGTAGCCAACGCACAGGAGCTGGAGGGCCGAGTAACTTGGTTGTCCCAGGGGATGATGATTGCATGCCGATGCTCTCTGCAGTAAGGCTATGATGAGCTCTTGTCTGTTCTGTGGTGTGGACCCTGTGCTGGATCAGGAAAAGCCTGTTTGGAGGCTGGACATGGCAGGGCACTGTGCTTTGGGAGAGAGCGTGTGGGCCATCTCTTCTTCCAGGGCATGAGGAGGAGGTTGGGACAGGCACTGAAAGGATTCTCTGGAGATGAGATTGAAACTGCCAAGGGAGAGGGCCAAGATTCTTCTAGAATAATGACCCCCCCCAATAGAACACAAGCCCATCAGCTACTGCTGTGAACCTCAAGGCGATCATGAGCCATAGCACCAGAGAGTTCAAGGGTGTTTTCTCTTAAAGACCAGCATCTCACCTGAGTGGCATGTCCCCAGTGTTCATACTCTAACCTGAGAAGAGCCATGGCTTTGAAAGCAAGTGACACCTGGGTTTTGGAAGGACAATTTCTTAAGTGAAAAAAGAGGGAAATGCATTTTTGCTGCTTTTCTGAATGTGTATGTGAAACTTCAGCATCTACTCTAAAACCTTTGAAAGTTGCTAGATTGCCATATAAAATAAACACATGCTGTAGTCACAAGTTGGACCTTTGACAAAAAGATGGTAAACTCTTTGAGAGAAAAGTGGTACATCCCACACGGGAAAGGGTTAGACAATTCCAATTCATCTCATGTTACTTGTTTTCATTTGAAACTTATTCTCTTGTTTCAATCCACACTTTACAAAAAAGCCAATAGCAAATGTCGAAAGACACTAGGGGAGAAAGTATTCACTTATATGTTGAATTGGGATTCTGTTTTTTAAAAAAAAAACTACTTAGGTCCACACCTTACACTTTTATGTCAGATAAACAAATTACTTACAGGAAATTAATTCAAAAGGAAAAACCAGTGTGTTGTATGAAGTCTCTTCTCTGAAAGCAGTATACCTTTTATTTTTTAAAAATTATTTTTATTGATATCAAGGGAAGAAATTTCACATATTTCATATATGCAGTTTTAAGAGCATAATGCTGCTTCCCACCCTCTCCGCCCTCCCTCCCTTGCTCCCTCCTCTGCTGCTTCCCTCTCCCTTCCTTTCTTTTTAAAATTTTTGCAATAACACACTATCAATTTACTTTATAAGCTTAACCCTTCACTAAATAAAGAATTCAACATGTAATAAGTAGGAAAACCACTATTTCTCAAGAGTATTGATAAGGGCCAAGAACAATAGTCAAATCTGAAAATTTCAATGTCGCTCATATACATTGTTTTTTGTACTCTGTGTCTTAGTTACCAAAAGTCAGGGAGGACATATGACATTTGTCTTTTTGGCTGTGGCTTATTTCAATAAGCTTAACTAATGGTCTCTAGTTGCATCCATTTTATTACAAAGACAAATGCCTAGAAATAAAAGTTCAGTCTTTAAGTGATAAAACATTATGACTGACAACTATGGTTATGCAAATATTTAAAACAGTGTACGTAAGAAAGTACACAACACAATCTGAATCTTTTCCCACAACTGTGACAGCCTGAGGTTTACTGTCTTAGCGAAATGAAAGAGAACATTCATACTGTGATGGTAAAGAGGCAAAAGATAGAGGCAATTCCAAATGAATTTTACCAAATAAATGAACTCATGGAAAAATGTTCCAATTTTCCTTTCAACCTTTAACACTTACTGAGAATTTACTGTGGTCCAGACAGAGTTCTAGGCACGTTATTGAAGTAGCTTTAGGATTTGATCATCAAAAAAAGGAAAATACAAATGACTCATTAGATACTAATGAAATTAGTGCTTTCATGCAGTACTGATGGAAAGCAAAATAACATGATCTCAATTGGACTTGACTATACCTGTAAAGAGATGCAATATTATTCGGTCTCTTTAACTCAAAAATTCTGTTTTGGGAAACATATTTCCAAAGCAAAAGATTCCAAGAAGAAAACAATTACATGCCTAACTATGTGTGAGAGAAGAGTATGTGAAAGCATCCTAAATGCTTGTTCAAGATTTCTCCAATTTGCTTTCCTATAGAAAATGTTTTCCTGGAATGTTGATTAAGTTGAGAACAAGCTGTCAAGAAGAAAGGGGTCTGTAGTCTAGCTGAGCTCTCTGTTGGGGCTAGCAGGCTGATGAAATGGTTTCATACGGCTGGGTGAGGTATTTGGTGCCTGACCTACTTGTCAGCTTTGATCCAGAACATTAACACTTTTTTAAGGAGTATAATGTCTCTTGATGGTGTGAATCCCAGTAAGGCCAGATGGGACAGCCCCAGCACACCTACTGACTAGAGGCCCTGCACTGCTCTGAATATATGAGAATGGATCTTCTGTTCCATCATGACTGGAGCATGCGTAGAGAACAGGATCCCTTTGTCAGCTGCAGCTTCAGAAGAAAGGGCCAAATACCTGATTGGGCCTGGCAGTAAACAATCTCCTAGCAAATGGTGTGTGCCAGGAGCTCTCCAGGGTTCTGAACAATTGCTAATGTGTGTCTCCTACCTGCTGCAAGTCTCCTGTCACTAGGGTCTCACCTGAAGGGAGCACTACCTCTGCTTGCCTTGGCACTTGCTCTCTGCTGTCTGACTCTTGACACTGACAGTGAGCCTTCAGACACTGTTTTCTGGATATACTGGGAGCTTCATTTATCAGGTTCCTGCTAAAGGAAGTCTCTGTTGCTAGAATGTTTGAGGAAGTAAATTCTAAAAGAATGTGTTGAAGAAGCACAAGGAGATCAGAGTTTAGAGAACATCCTGCGTGTGAGCTGTCAGTCATATTTTTCAATCCTTCAATTATTGAAGTAGCAGAGTTTTACACAGTAACTTACGTATCACCAGTGCTGGCAAATTAATGAATATTAAACCTAACTCTCTATGAGGCAAAAAAAACCAGATTGCAAGTGGATTTTTGCCATTTCGTGATTTGAATACCTTGGTCAAAGTACAGTAGGATGCAGTGAGAGGGAAGTACCATTTTACCATTAAGCCTAATCTTGCCAGGTTCTTTAAGATATGTATAACCTCCCAGGTAATGAAACCTGCTGGAGGTTTGATAACAGGTTCTCAGTTTTGTTACTTGTGATATTCTTTCTTGCAGTGGTTATTGGAAACAAGATATTTAATGTGATTGGTTTACATGGCATTTTAATGTACAAACATATTTTACTTACACACATACATGCTCAGCAGCCAGAAACTGTTTCCTTTAATTCCCAAATTACACAAAGTCAAAAAATTGGCGTCCTCCAACTTTGCATCTTTGGCACTAATCAAAGCATCTGATAGAATTTCATTATGCTCATATACGTAGCCACACTCCAGTGGTTGCTGAACACTGATCACTCTTTAGTTTCATTTAGTTTTGACCTGAAGCTAGCATTAGCCATCTGGGAAGGGCTGTTATTTAAGCAAACATCTCTCAGCCAATTGCAACCAGAGCACTGGATCATGCTGAACTGTGAGATTTCTTCTAGGGATGAAAGGCAATAATAAGAAATCACAATAGCAAGGGACACATTTTGAGATCCAGCTTAGTTTTATGAAAGGAGAAAAAGAAAAAGACATTAGTTTGAAACTCTGGGCCTTAGGGTAGTTCACCCAAGCACAGAAAGCCTTAGGAATAAGGTCTAATTTATCTTAAAGCAGGCTGAGCTCACAGCTTAAAAATTTAAAGGGAAGATTATGCATTCTGAGTTAGACTCAATATGTATAAAATAATGGAATGGGAACATGACCTGAAGGAAATTAGACTGCATGTAATCAGGCATTCTGGTGCACTGTGGTATTAACTGGAAGATAGAGAGCCTTGGATTGTTGGGGCAGGAAATAGAAGTTGGGGTATAAAATGAAGCAAAGAGGAAATGTCTTTGGAAATATGAATCAGTATAAAACAAAAGCAGCATCTAATGGAACCAAAAGCCTTGTACTGAGACTAGCACCCCCCCCCCATATCCGTGTATCTTGACTATCTTATCAAGCAAAGAAGTGGGCCAGGGACTCTCACCGAAGCAGATCTTTTTTCAGCTGGCCAGGCTTGGAAGGAAAAGTCTGGTGTCCCTTCTTCCAGTGCCTTTCAGTGGATGTCTTTTGGAAACATCTTTTGCTGGCTGTGATTCTGCTTGAGTTTCATTTGGGTTCAACTTGGTTCTAGCACCAGTTTGCCTGCATTCATGATCGGTTCACTAAGAACACTGGAGGCTGCGTTGGATTGGACCCACTGAGAGTTTGCATTAGTAAATATCCTCGTTTCAACCAGGTTGAAAGTGAGCAGGAGACAGTTTTGTATCCAGAAGGTTGATCATTACGATACTGGACTTAGGATGGATTTAGAGGTCATGGGAGAGTGCAGGAAGAATTGGGATTCTGTGGTTCAAGATAGCTGGAATCTGATATTGTCTTTCACTGAATCTGTAATTTCTGTAAAGTGGCTGATCTCTCTGAGCCTGAAAGTTCTCATTTGAAAAAAAAATCATAGCAATAATGATTTTGTAATCAGTACTAATGGACAAATATTTTCTGGAGCAGTTTAGGTTCCAAGCAGCATTAAGTGAAAAAAATGTAGAGAAGTCCTAGCTCTTCCCTACCCCACCAAGGCATAGCTTTCCTTCGCTACTAGCAACATCCTGCACCAGAGTGTGACATGGACACATCATTATCAGCAACAGTTTATCAAGGTACTTCAAAAGGTTTATGGAAAAGGGAATGAAAGTATAAGTTTATTTTGGTGCATAAAAATCTATGCATTGCTTTTTCATAATTTCACGAGCATTTTGAAGAGTCCCTTGTATGCACGTGTCATCATTTCTGCATCAAAATGAACTTTTAATTTTCTTTTTTTTTTTTAAAGATTTTTATTATTATTGGAAAGCCGGATATACAGAGAGGAGGAGAGACAGAGAGGAAGATCTTCCATCCGATGTTTCACTCCCCAAGTGAGCCGCAACGGGCCGGTACGCGCCAATCTGATGCCGGGAACCAGGAACCTCTTCCGGGTCTCCCACACAGGTGCAGTGTCCCAATGCATTGGGCCATCCTCGACTGCTTTCCCAGGCCACAATCAGGGAGCTGGATGGGAAGTGGAGCTGCCAGGATTAGAACCGGCGCCCATATGGGATCCTGGGGCGTTCAAGGCGAGGACTTCAGCCGCTAGGCCACGCCCCCGGGCCCGAACTTTTAATTTTCTGTGAACCCATTGAAGTGTTGTTGTCCTTTGAGGTTCACTCCTGGTTTTGTATATTCTGTGGTTTTGGAAAGTGCAAAACAACACGTATCTATGATTACAGTATCAGAGTAGCTTCATTTGTTATAGAAATTCTCTGCACTACATCTATTCATCCTTCTCATCCCACACCCCTCTTCCCAAAACTGCTGATCCTTCTACCATATGCCTCGTTTCCCCATTTTCAGCAACTCATATAGTTAGGGCCTCACAGCATCCTCAGATTGCCCTTTTTTATTTGATTATAGGGCATTTAGGTTTCCTTTCTGACTTTGCATGGTTTGAAAGTTTGTTCCTGTTCCCTTTGTCTGGATGTGCTGCAGTTTCCTCATTCTCTTAAGCCTTTGACCATTGTCGGTGTTTTAGACTGTGGCCATTCTAAGAAGTGTGTAGTGATATTCTGTTGCAATTTGAAATTCCCCAGTGACAGATAATGTTAGGCATTATTCATGTCTTCACTTGTCTCTGTATTGTTGTCAGGCTTCCAGCACAGGAGAAGTGGCAGAAGCAGTGTCTGGCTCGAATCAGTCAAGTGCACATTTGTTCCACTGTTTAGAATCAATTTGTCAATATCCGTAAACTAAGTTGCTAGGATTTTGGTTGGGATAGATATTATCTGTCCATCAAATTGGGACCATCTGACATCTTGACACTATTGTGTCTTCTTATCTATGAGCAAGAATAATGTGCCTATTTATTTCGTTCTTTTATTTCATTCATCAATTTTGGTTTTGTTTATGTAACTTAATTTTTTTTTTGGATTTGCAGCTAAGCATGTTTTCAGGAATGATAATGTCAGTGTGTCTTAAATCAAATTCTACTTTGTTCATTGGTTGTACTTAGAAAAGTTACTGGATTTTTCAAGTCAGGGTGAATATGCATAGTTTATTGGAGTGTTTACATAATTACAATGACATGTTTGTATCATTTGAGTCAGTTCATCTTTTTAGAATATTCATTTATTTGAGTCAGAGCTACAAAGAGAAAGGAATCAAAGAAAGGTCTTCTATCTGCAGATGGCCACAACAGCCAGTGCTATGCAGGTGAAAGCTGAGCCAGAAGCTTTACCCGGGTCTGCCACATAGGCTCAGGGACTCAAACATGTGGACCCGCTGCTTTGGCCAGGCCGTCAACAGGGAGCTGGGGCAGCAGTAGCTCACCGGTGCCCATATAGCATGCTAACGTCACAGGTGGTAGCTCTGCCCACTGTATCAGGACACTGGAGCCAGTTCTTCATCTTATAGCAGATGAAGATCTATAGATAAAGCTAGAGATATAGAGTGATCTTTAATACACTTCTTGAGGCAAGCAAATTAACTATTAACTTTCTCTACAACTTAGCTTTGTGTTTACAAGCTCTTCCATTCCAATTGATGACACAATCAAGTTATTCAGTGTATATTTTCCGGTCATTATAGTTTAAATTTCATTGATTAAGAATTTTTTTCCCTTCCTTACACTGTGTTCAGACCATTTCAACTCCTGGATGTTTATATGAGCTCATTGTATTAGAGGTGACACAAATTGCCTTTTTACTTTGTCGATTGTTTCTTTTGCTGTTGATTGTTGTGCTGAAGTAATCCTACTTTTTCTCCCCATGCTTTTGGTAGCATACAAAAAAATCATCACCAATGTCAAGATTTTTCCCTGTATTTTCCTTTGGGGATTTTATGATTTCATGTGTTACATTTAAGTATTTAATACATTGTGAGTCAAATTTTAGATGTGTGAGATAAAGGTCCCATTTTGTGTATTTGATTTTCTCAAATATCTTTCCTACATTGTATGTTTTTCAAGAATGTTGTTCAAAGATGATTTGACCACAAATGTGTTTTATTTCTGGGATCTCTGTTCTGTTCTATTTGTTCATATGTCTTTTTATTTTTCTTTGATTTATATGAAAATGGGCAAATTTCGCATGTTTCATAATACAGATGGAGGAACACAGCAACACTTCCCTGCCCCACTTCCGCTCGCATTCCCCACCCACCCTCCTCCTCCTCGTTTCTCTTCCCCCGCCCCCCCCCGCAATTTTTACAATGGAACATTTTCATTTCACTGTGTAGTTACCAGCTTAACACTTCATTAGCTAAAGATAATCGACACATAGCAAGTAGACAAAATACCAAAGAACTTACTATTCCTCAGGAATATAAACAAAGGATGTAAACAAAAATCAAATCCCAGGATGTCAATCTCATATAGACTATTTTTCTTGTACTCTGTGTATTATTTATCACAGATCAGGGAAAACATATGCTATTTTTCTAAATGCCAGTATCATACCGTGTTGGTTACGATAATTTTATGTATTTATTAGATTTTGAAACCAGGATGTCCAGTGCTTTCAGCTTTATTTTCTTCTTGCTCAATATTGATTTGGCTATTTGTGATGTTTTGTAGTTCTACATAAATCTATTCATTTTTAACTTCTGTGAAGCATGTTACTAGGGTTTTGACAGGGTTGGCATTGAATATAACTTTAAGTAGTATGGACACTTTCGCAATCTTAATTCTTATTTATGAGTGCAGGATGTCTTTCTCCAATTTACTTCATGAATATTTTATAATTTTTGGTTTGTATTACTTTTAAATGTTAACCTTGAATCTTATAATCTTGCTGTAATTACTTACTAGTTCCAGGAGTTTTTGTTGATTCCTTTATGTTTTCATAGATGATCATGGCATTTGTGACGTGTGTCATTTAATGTCTTCCTTTCCGACCTTACACCTTTCCTTTCCTTATTGCGTTGGCTGGTACTTCCAATCTATTATTGTTCCTGGTCTCACTGAGAAGATTTGAAGCTTTTGCCATTAAGTATGAGGTCAGCGGTAGATACTTTGTAGAAAAAAATTACCTGTATTTCTAGTTTTCTGAGAGTTTTGGGTGTTAGATTTTGTCAAATATTTTCTCTATATATGTTAATATCATGTGGTCTTTAGGACAAATTATTAATTTTCAGGTATTGATCCATCCTTGTAAACAGTGGGTAAATCCCATTTGGTCAGGATGTACAATTGTTTCATTACATCATTGATTTGCTCTTAATTTGCTGTTAGCTGTTGTATTTATGTTCATGAGAGATATTGGTTTGCAGTTTCCTTTCCTCCCTTTTTTTAAAAGATCTATTCCTTTGTTTGTAAATCAGAGTTACAGAAAATGATGGAGAGACAGAGATCTTCCATCAGTTGGTTCACTCCCCAATGGCTGCAGTGGCCCAGTCTATGCCATAAGGCCAACCCTTAGTTTTATTATAATATTTTGATCTGGTCTTGATATTTGAATGATGCTGACCTCATGGAATGAATTAGGAAGGAGCCCTTCTGCTTGTTTAGGAAGAGACTGTGAAGAGTGTGTGTGTGTGTGTGTATTTTTTCTTAAATGGTAAAATTCTCCAATGAGCCTGTATGGGCCTGACACTTTGTGTTTTGGAAAACTGCTAATTAATGATCAGTCTCTAGTGGATAGAAGGTTATTTGTATCATCTATTTCTACTTATGTGAGTTTTGGCAGATTGGTTTTATCCAAGCTGTAAAATCTGGACAGAGAATTATTCATAATATTCATTTATTATCTTTTTAATGCCTGTGGTATTTTTGGTTATATCCAATCTTTCAGTTATTATATTATTATTTATTGTGTTTTCTCAACCTGGTAGAGGTTTATTGAATTATTGGTCCTATGAAAGAATCAGCTTTGAGTTTTGATGATTTTTCTCTGTTGATTTCCTGTTTTCTAATTCAGTGGTTTATGCTCTGATTATATTATTCATTCTGCTTGCTTTGGATCTAGTTTGTCCTTTTTTTCCCTAGCTCCTTAAGGTAGACGTTTGGATCATTGGATTTTAGAACTTTATTGTTTTTTTTAAAAAAGATTTAATTATTTTATCACAAAGTCAAATATTCAGAGAGGATGAGAGACAGAGAGGAAGATCTTTTGTCTGTTGATTCACTCCCCAAGTGACCACAACAGCCGGTGCACGCCAATTCGAAGCCAGGAGCCAGGAACCTCTTCCGGGTCTCCCACGTGGGTGCAGGGTCCCAAAGCTTTGGGGCGTCCTCGACTGCTTTCCCAGGCCACAAGCAGGGAGCTGGATGGGAAGCATGGCTGCTGAGATTAGAACCGGTGCTTATATGGGGCCCAGGCACATTCAAGTCAAGGACTTTAGCTGCTAGGCTACCATGCCAGGCCCTCTCCTGCCATTCTATTTGCTAACCACCCAGCTTTTCTTATTGAGTTGTTTAGAAAAGAGCTATTGCAAGTGAAGTATTTCACCTAGCACTTGGAAAGTGTTGGTAGCCTACAGTAGGTACTCAGACATGTTAGCTAATAAGAATGTGGTATTTTACAAATCTTCAGCAGGCTTAGTGTTGGAAATGTGGCATGCCTTGAGCTCTTTAAGGTGTCCAGCAGGAGGGTGTCTTGTTAGGCATGTGGTAATGTGCAGCCTGGCATTGGCTTAGTTTATAGAACTCAGCCCTTGGGCTATCCAAGAGCCTTCTTGGACAGGGAGCTGAGGTGAACCTGGCTATTTCTCATGCTGACAGGTGAGTGGAGCCATTCCTGGCCTTTGTTCCAGGCCTCCTGTTTGTGCGCAGTCTCATTCAGAGGCAGAGCTCTCTAAGTTAAGGGCATGTTCCCAACAGTACTGCTGGGCTGCCTAGTCGGGGTTCAATAGAGAACACCAGGCCTTCAAGCTGGAGAAGGCAGCCACAGTAAACAAGGTTAGAATCTCTTCGAGTGAGAGGGCTGCCACAGGGATGTGACTTGGGCATAAGGTTTTTTAGAGCAGGAAAGTGGGTGGGGGGAGATAGAAGTATTTCTTAGAATCAGAGGGGACAGCTGCTCTGCCCATTTGCATGTGGGTGTGGGGGTGTGTGTGTGTACGTATGTGTGTATGTACATTTACTGCTGTGGCAACCTTTGATCATAGGGATCAAGTAGCAGTTTCACTCCTTTTATTTAGCTGCTCAGGTAGCCCTCCCTCTTGAAAACATGAATCCCCGTCCCCTTGCTATTAGCTCTTCCAAAAATCCCTGCTCATGACACATCACATTCCACAATCTGGTTTTTAGATCTCTCCTGTAAATCCCTTAGCATGGATTTCAGGTATAAAGAATAGAATAATATGAGGTTCTGGCCATCAAAAGGTCCAGAGTGCTTCAGATGATCAAGACCTTTCAACAGATAAGAACAACACTAAGTAATAGGCCATTAGACAAGTCCCTTGGATTTCTTGCAAATAGAGTCGTGCAGCAAGAATTTGAGTGTGTATGTGTAGCTTATTTAGGAAGTGATCCCAGAAAATACTGGTAGAAAAGATCAGGGAACTGAAACAGGGGAGAAAAGAAAGCTGATCAAAGGTGCTCATTGAGCTAGATACGAAGATGGGTACTGGGATTGACTCTTGGGAACTCTGGGATATACCGTAAGCATGCCTCAGTGTTCTCCACCAGAGGCCACAAAGCTGGGGGCATTTACTCATGAGATTCCTCTTTGTCTTTGGGAGAAGTCTTCCTCCAGGGCTGAGGGCCATGATCTTGTCTGTAGTTTGGCCCAGGTGTGCTTTAGTGGCCAAAAAGTCGCAGGTGGCACCATGGTTGTGTACAGTAAGCAGCCTTCGTTGGAGCTGTGAGTGCTAAAGAGATGTGGCCAGGGCCCCAGCACCACCTGTCAAAAGGAAGTGTGTTGAATTTAGAGTAAGGGCATGCAGAAGAGGTTACTTCTTCCCAGCAGGGGTGATCATTGAAGACTTTCTGGAGGAGAGCTTTGGGCCTTGGGTACCAAAGACAAGAGCATTTGGAAAAGTAGCTGGCAAGCTGGCAGGGTCTGCCTCAGGGACCTGTAGTTGAGCTGCATGCCAGTCACCATCCCAATATACATGGCTGTGCTTGCCAACTCGAATGATTGGTTTAGCCTGATATCCAGAGCAGGTAATACTCCTTCCCATTTGCGTCTTTCCTGCAGCAGTTGAGAATCACCCCAGCGGTGGTAATTTGTTCCCATCAGTTCACAGTTTTCCCGCTACTCCCAGATCTGCTTCACTGTGTCCCCTCACAGATCTCATAATGAGCTGGTTGGTGACCCTCTTCAGGCACTTGGGGCTCAGACACTATGGGGTCCCTCCTCAAGCTTCCACATTCTTATACTCTCCACCTCCTCTCTGTGTTCCTCCAAAGTGCAGCCAGGGACAGCTGCTGTTCCTTTCTCTGTGGTGTTTGAGTGTCTCTGGTCCCCCAGCTGTTTGAGTAACTTAGCCTCCAATACCCAGTTTCCCTTGGTTGCAAAAACTGTTGCCAGACCTGGCACAATAGCCTAGTGGCTGGATCCCTGCCTTGCTCGTGCTGGGTTCCCATATGGGCTCTGGTTCAGGTCCTGGCTGCTGCACTTCCCATATGGCTCCCTTGTGGCCTGGGAAAGCAGTAGAGGACAGCCCAAAGCCTTGGGACCCTGCACCCATGGGAAACCCAGAAGAAGCTCCTGGTTCCTGGCTTCAGATTGGCTCAGCTGCAGCGGTTCTAGCCATTTACAGAGTGACCCAGTGGATGGAACATCTTTCTGTCTCTCCTTCTCTTTGTGAATTTGCCTTTTGAATGAACGTGGGTAAATCCCAAAAGAAAAAAAAAAACAGAACAAAACCTTTTGCTGTTTGTCTTTCTGCCTGGATTCTGACTGATGAAGAGAAACAACCATGCATGTGAGAAGTGGCCTTAGACCAGAAACCATGATTTTGCAGCAATAGGCTTGTTTGAAATTTTTGTTGCTGTTGTTTTTCTCTTCAGATTTCTCAGTAGCCTGGAAAAGGTAGATACTTGGGCTGAATCAGCCGCGGGGGTTTGTAGAGGAAGGTAAGAAGATTCAAGGAGGCAGATAAACATCAGAGGCAGTGGGCTGGATGATGGCCGAAGCAGCGGCAGCCACAATAGTAAAATATACACTTGTAATTTTGTACTTACCATGTGGCAGGTGTCCACTCTTAAAAGCACTTTGTACATACTAGTAATTAATGAAAGCCTCTGGACAACCACATGAAATGGGTGGGTACTCTCATTCCGCATGTGAAGGAGGAGGACTCGGAGGCACCGGGAAATTAAGTGATGTACCCAAGGTCCAATCCTGAGAAGGGGGCAAAGTTGCTGATGAACTTGAACAGCCCATCCAGATGGGTGGGACTTTTAACCACTACAAGGGGGTAAAAATTTTCCTTCCGTGGAAATAGGATGGAAGGGCTCCATGATGATCTTTTGATGTATTGAAGTCCTTGCTCTGGTTTTGAAGTTGAAGCCGTCATAGAAAGTCACAGAAATCTGGGCTTAATCTGGGAAGATGAGACTGAAGAGAAAGTCCAGGCAAGAAGGCATGTCCTGCTGGGTGCATGAGCCTCCTCCTCTGCACAGACACACTTGGAAGCAAGTGCAAAAGGCTGAGAGTGTATCATTTTCTGAGTGCTTAATTAGGTCATTGGTGAGGACGGAGTATTAAAAAAAAAATCCTATTGACTGAAGACCTGTGGGATTTGATTCCCTCGTTTCTGCTCTTTAGTCTTAGAATTAAATGAAGTCCTTTCCTAGTTACAAAAATGATAGTGAAAGATGATGGATTGTCCCAATGAGCAAAGCGAACAGCTGCCTGAACAGCAGATATACCTTTTATCATCATTTCCTCTTCCTCGGGTTTCTCCCGAAGGACCATGGCACTGACGATCCAAATGTTTAAGGAGGAGGGTGTAGAAGACAGGCAGAGGCCTGGGTGATAAGGAAGCTCGGGCTGTAAGGGAATGGTGGGCCCTCAGCCCTCAGGATGGACTGCATTTTGCACATGACTGAGGTTATGGCTGTTCATCAGGCTGCATGAAGAAAACACCAGAGTTTGTAGAAACTCAGGATCACAGGATCGAGGGCCTGACCTGGCAAAACAAAACAAAAAGCCACTCAAGGCCAGTACGTGCACAAAAACAGGCTGCAGCCTCACCAAAGCACACATGGATGGGCACGCATGAGCGCCACTCTGAGACAGGTTGGCAGGGATGCTGCCAAGCCGCAGCACAAGTGGCAGGGCCTGGGCACTGTGAAAACGGCCCTCAAGCTGCTGAGGCTCAGCTCTATGGCTACCCACAACTTCCTTTCATTTCTGGGGCTCAGTTAACAACCATGTGGTCTTTATTTCTTTTTAAAAAATTGGAATTGTCTTCATTTTATTTGAAAGAGAGGGGAGGGTGGGGGAAGAGGGGGTGAAAGAGAAGAGAAAGATCTTTCATTTGCTGCTTCATGTCCCAAATGCCTAGGCTGGGCCAGGCAGAAACCAGGGGCTGCATCTAGGTCTCTCATGTGGGTGGTGGGGACCCAAGTACTGGAACCATTGCCTGCTGCCTCCTGGGGTATGCATTTGCAGGAGGCTGGGCTTGGAAATGGAGGCCGGACTGTAACCCAGAGGCACTCCACATGAGATGTGGACATCCCAAGCTGAGTCTTAGCTACTGTGCCAACTGCCCACTCCTGGTAAAATTGATTAACTTCCCAACTGTCTTTATGCAGTAGGAATGCATCTTCATGAGGTTGGTGAGGCTCTTAAATAAATAAGTGCTCAGAAAATCACCTGGCATTTATCAAGTCTATTTATATGCTGCTTTAGTAACAAATGACTTGCTCTTGGCAAAACTCTAAATCAGGCACAGTTTCCTGCCCTCTGCAAAAGTGTGCTTGCACTGTTTGTCTAGGTTCTAGGTTCTGGGACCTTTTTACCTGTCCCTTCATGGTTCCCTTCACCAGTGTTCTCTCATTTAAATATTTTATTTGAAAGACAGAGTTACAGAAAGAGGAAGGAGAGACGGAGATCTTCCATATGTTAGTTCACTCCCCAAATGGCCACAATGGCTGCAGCTAGGCTGGTCCAGGAGCTTCTTGAGGGTCTCCCAGGTAGGTGTAGGAGCTTAAGCACTCAGGCCATCCTCTGCTGCTTACCCAGGTCAGAAGCAGGGAACTGGAATGAAGTGGAGCAGCCAGGACATGAACCAGAGCCCATATAGGATGCCACTGTGGCAGGTGGAAGCTTAGCTTGTTTTGCCAAAGTACTGGCCTCTGTTCTCTCATTTTGCACAAACGTTACATGCCAATCTCAGAATTTTAGGAGGGGCTCAGGAAGCCATCCATGGTGGAATGCTTGGGACTGATAATTTCATTATATTCTTAATTGAGCTATAAATCAAGGGGCCCAGGTGACATTTCAGGCATTAGCCAGAAGTGGTACAGTCTTGGTGCCACTTGGTGCCCATTTTAGAGACAAATTTTGGGTGACCCCTCCTGGTGTCCCTCACTGTAGCTCAGAAATACCAAGCTTGTGATATTTCCCCTACCAGATCCACAGACCCACACCACCATCCTGCTTCAGAAACTGTACCCCAAAGTCATTGTCAGCCACATTTGTGAGCATATACAGACTTGGGGCAGAGCCTGTTGGGCCAGAACGTCTTGGTGATGTTAACTCACAAATAGGCCTGCTTGTTTTCTTGTTATGCAAGAGCATGAGTTCTGTATGTATTTTGGAGGTTGACCCCTTCTCAGACATATGGCTTGCAGATATTTTCTCTCCTTCCATATCATCATCTTGTTGAGTGTTTGCTTTGCTGTGCAGAAACGTTTTAGTTTGCTATAACCCCACTTATCTATTTTTCCTTTCATCGCCTGTCCTTTCGGGAGCCTAGCCCAGAAATGAGAGTGCAGAGCAGTGTTGTAAAGAATTCCCCTTATTATTGACTTCTAGTAGCTTTATAGTTTTGGGTCCTTGAGTTGTTTCTTATGCGTTTGCATTTCTAGTTTTCCCCAGACCATTTATTGAAGAGACTGACCTTTACTCACTGTGTGCTCCTAGAATATTTGTCTAAGATCCCATGGATATAGTGACTCCGCTTAAAAATTTATTTTCTGTTTTAACTCTGAAGGACAGAGAGAGACCATTCTTCCATCTGTTGATTTGCTCAAGTCCCTTGAACAGCTGGGATTGGACTAGCGCAGAACCGAGTCCAGCACTCTAACGGGGTTTCCCATGTGTGTGGCAGGGACCCAAGTTCTGAGGCTATTACCCGGTATCTCTGAGGGTGCTTATTAGCAGGAAGCTGCAATTGGAAATGCAACTGGAACTCAAAGCCAGGCCCTCCGATATAGGATGTAGGCATCCCCACCAGCAGCTTAACTGTCCTGCCGAACACCTGCCCCGGGCAGCTCTGTTTTAACAAAGTGTCCTTAGGGCTCATTGGTCTGTATTTGTTTATATCTCAATCCCTGGACTAATCCTGAAGGCTGGGAGAAGGGCATGCGCTCCTTAGCTTAGGCCTGGGCTTCTGACCCAATCATTGTCCTAAAGGACTGTGCACAGCAAGATCCCCTAGTGGTATTGGGGTTGGGCTGCTTACTTTCCCAATGACAGAAGGAGGAAAGAGACCTACACTGGTCTGTGGTCTCTCAGGGAGTGGGACTCCAATCTTGACCTGGCAGCTGGGCCTTCCTGAGAGCCCCCGCTCCTGTGTGAAACAGGGCTGACTGATAGGGTCCTGCAGAAGTGACAGGGTGCAATTCCCATGGCTTGGTCATTGAAAGCATTGCTGCTTCCCCTCGGGGGAGGTCAGGTACCATGCCTCAAGGAAGCCTCCGTAACTCTGGGCAGGCTGCCATGAATCTGAGCCCCCTTGGAAGAGAATTTTGGTCAGCAGCAGATAAGCTGAAATGCTGGATAACAGCTTGGCTAGAACATCTTGAGAGACCTTGAACTAGAACCACTAAGCTTTAGAAAGCCAGGTGAGATAATAAGTGATCATTTTTTTCCAAAGCCACTCGACTTTGTTTTGGAACATGATACAACTGGACTTGCAATCCTCCACTGACACTGAAAATTTCAATCTCTTTAGGTCCAAGGAGATCTCTTCTTTTTTGTTCTAAATAATTGAGGGTGAAATGGATGCTTTGTGAGGCTTCTCCTGTACTCCGCATTTCTGTCCCTATTTCACTGATATGCGACTATCAACCAAACAAGCTTTCTGAGAAGTCTCATGTGAGTTGCTGAAGACATCCAGCCTTCCAAGTTGTGCCACAGACCAGAGCAACGCAGGGAGCTGCTCAGGTGCCTGAGTAACAAAGCGAGAAGTGCAAATGGGCAAGAGAATTTCCCTCTAGCAATATGGGTGTTCCATTTCATTTACTTTTTTCCCTGATTGTAAAGGTAAAAACTTTTAATCATAGAAAACCTGGGAGGAAGCACTAAAAGGAGCAAAGAGAAGAGGAACTGCCTGAAATTTCACCATGGAGACTGTTCCTCATGCTTCGTCAGTACTTTCTTCCTTGCATTTCACTGCATAATTAGGATGTGAAAGATACAATTTTACATCCTGCTTTTCCAGTTATGTTCTGAGCATTTGGCTTGTGCAGTGAAATATTTCTCCAATATGTGTTCTTCTATGGATGCTTAAGATTTTATTAAATAAATGTGTCCCTCTTTAGACAAAGCTTAGTGGATAATTCTCATACATTCATCATTTTAGGATTTTTGGATGATCTCCTTGGTACAGTTCCTAGAAGTCCAATGATTGTTAGCCTTATGATGACTTTGCTAAGGCTGTGGATCCATATTGCCAAATTGTCTTTGTTAGTCTTCCCAGTTTATAGTATTTGAAAAAGGCAATGAGACTGTTCATGTCACCACATCTATCAAAACAGAGTAGCATAGTTTCCAAATATGATCAACTTGAAAGGTAAAAGTAGTGCCTTATTTTAATTCGCATTCCTTTACTAGTTGGAACTTGAACATGCTCCCATAAGTTAACCATTTGCATTTCTTCTTTTGTGAAATGTTTTTTATATCCTGCAATTGTTTTCTATTAGGATTGCATCTTTTAAAATAACCTGCTTTTTAAAGTTTCTGGCTAAGTACCATTTTGTGGACTTTGGTGACTTCCCTGGCTGGTCATCTGCCTTCTCCTCTTACTTGTGGTGCTTCGCTAGATGGCTGCTCTGTTGTCTTTCTCTGCATTTACACTTAGGAAGTTCCTTGCCATATTGTAAGCATTTGTTAAAATCCATGCTTTTCTTTTGTTAACCACCAAGAGCTTATTTTGTGATATTCAATAAAGTGCAAGTCTAGTTTGAGTTTTTTTTTCTGATGTGGTCAACTAGTTTCTTTTTAAAAGAGGATTTTTATTTTTATTTGACAGGCAGAATTACAGAGAGGAGGAGGGAGAGATCTTCCATGTACTAGCCCACTCCCCAAATGGACAGAATGACTGGAGATGAGCTCATCTGAAGCCAGGAGGCAGGAGCTGCTTTTGGGGCTCCCATGGGAGTGCAGGGACCTCTTTGAGCCATCTTCTGATGCTTTTCCAGGTCACAGACAGGGAGTTAATTTGGAAGTGGAGCAGCCAGGACATGAACCAACACTCAAATGGGATGCTGGCACTGCATGCAGAGGGTTAGCCTACTATGCCACAGCACCAGTCCCCTAACTAGTTTCTTTGAAAGGGTTCATTTAGTACCCCTTTATTTTACCACTTATTGGTTTGTTACATACTAGATTCATGTGTGTATGTGTCTAGCATGGTTCACTATAACTTCAGGTATGCCACATTTAAACATACACAAGGGCTCATTTCTTTTACTGTTCCAAGTATTGACAAGGGCTCCACAGCTTGCACTGGCCTCTGTGTTCTTGTCTGTAGCAGCAGCAGCAGGGAACAGTGTCTGGCAGTGCCGAGAAGGCACCCAGTTTTCCCTGTGGAGGGGCCAGAGGCTGCACTGGCGAATCCCTCAGTGCCTGGGCAGTTTAGCTGGGCCTGTTACAACAGGAAGGGGTATATGCTTCACTAAACTGGACCACGTGGGATATCCATTACTGTGAGGCAACAAAGCCTAATTTTTTAAAAAGATTTATTCATTTTTTTATTACAGCCAGATATACACAGAGGAGGAGAGACAGAGAGGAAGATCTTCCGTCTGATGATTCACTCCCCAAGTGAGCCGCAACGGGCCGATGCGCGCCGATCCGATGCCAGGAACCAGGAACCTCTTCCGGGTCTCCCACGCGGGTGCAGTGTCCCAAAGCATTGGGCCGTCCTCAACTGCCTTCCCAGGCCACAAGCAGGGAGCTGGATGGGAAGTGGAGCAGCCGGGATTAGAACTGGCGCCCATATGGGATCCTGGGGCTTTCAAGGTGAGGACTTTAGCCGCTAGGCCACGCCACTGGGCCCAAAAAAGCCTAATTTTAAAACTTCACAAAAAGCAAAATCTTTATTGACTTATGTAAGTGGAACTGTTTCATATACTTGTGTATACAGTTTTAAGGACATAATGATATTTCTCATCCTTGCTGCCTCCTTTCTGATTTAAAAAAAATTGTGATGGCATTCTCAAATTATAATCACAGGGTTAGTCTTCCACTAAATAAAGAATTCAGCTACCAAGTAGCAAAACCACTGTTTCCGCAGGAGTATAAATAAGAGCTACAAAAAAAATCATACTTTGAGATATCAACTTCACTTGTATACATTACATGTCTGTACTCTGTATATTAGTTACCACAAACCAGGGAAAACATATGAGCTATGCCTTTTTGGGGCTGGTTAATTTTACTAAGTGTAGAGGTTTATGGTTGCATCCATTTTGTCAAAAAAGACAGGATTTCATTCTTTCGGTGACTGAGTAGTATTCCGTTGTGAATATACTTGCATGCACACACACATCACACAGACTTGGCTTCAGTCCTCAGCTTTTGGACATTGTTGATTCCCTATCTTAAATATTCTGAGTTGAGATGCTATAAAAATGGTACAGATAACTTTCTCATGCTGATTTCATTTTGTTTTGGGTGAATCCCCAGGAATGGGAACATGAATTTTAGGGTCACTTTTTCTAAATCTGAGGAAAATGTTCTTAGTATTTTGATTGGGATTGTATTGAGTATGTAACTTGCCTTGGGTAATATGGACATGTTGGTGATATAAATTCTTCCTATCCACGAACATGGGAAATTCTTCTAATTTTTGGTGACTTCTGCAATGTTCCTGAACAACTAGAGGAGGCGATTTGAGAGAGGAAATCTCGTTAGTTTGGAAGTAAATCCCGTATCACTTAGGCAGATTCTACATGTTGTAACAAGTTTGTCCCCAAATTTGAGTGGCTTAACCTAATAGAATATTGCTTGTTTTTCTCATTGTCAAGTGGCAGGTTTTGGCAAGTAGACAGTCTTTGTCATCTCCTGGAGTCTTGGACCCTCCTGCTCAGTCCTTGACCTCTAGTCAGCGGACAATGACAAGAAGGTGAAAGAAAATCCACCTGCTTCCTATCAACCTTGCTCAGAAGGAGCCCGCGTCCCTTCTGCTCACTGTCCTTGGACCAAATCCAACCATGTTGTTCCACTGAAGTGATGGAAGCACACTGCTTGGATGAGAAGCTACTTCTTAGCAACACTTTTATACCATGAAAAGGTGCATGATTCTAATGTGTAGTGAGTTGTCTCTGCAACATTTCTCACTTCAAAAATTCCCTGGGTTATAATTCATGGAGCTGATGAGGCATTGGTATAACGGAGTCTTCCACCTTGTCATTTGAGACAGGCTATTTCTTTTTACATGTATTTTATTTTTTATTCTTTTTAAAGATTTATTTTTATTGGAAAGTCAGATATACAGAGTTAGAAGGAGAGACAGGAAAATCATCTGTCCATTGATTCACTCCCCAAGCAGCCGCGATGTCCAGAGCTGAGCTGTTCTGAAGCCAGGAGCCAGGAACTTCTTCCAGGTCTCCCAGGTGGGTGCAGGGTCCCAAGGCTTTGGGCCATCCTCGACTGCTTTTCCCAGGCCACAATCAGGGAGCTGGATGGGAAATGGCGCCACCGGGATTAGAACCCGTGTCCATATGGGATCTGAGAGCGTTCAAGGTGAGAACTTTAGCTGCTAGGCTATCACACTGGGCCCGACAGTTTATTTCTGTGCTGTGAGAGACTCTTCTGTGTACTGTGAGATATTTTGCAGCACCCCTATCTATGCCTCCTGGTGCCCCAGGTGTTATGCTTTCTGTTCGTTGCCCTTATTTCTCATGTCATTTTCTATCCTCCACACTTTTTTTTTAGTCTTCCTTGGTTTGAATTGTGCATCTCATATGATTCTATTTTTCTCTCCTCCTTCAACATATAAATTATACTTTACTTTTTGAAGGTTTACCTTAGCCTTTGTAACATTCAATTATGACTAGTCCAAGTTCACATTTAAATGATGCTATATACGTAGAGAGCTCTCTAGAGTTCTCAATTCCTTTTCCCCATTCTGTACTATATTGCTGGCATTTTGATTATCAATAAGTTACAATCACTGAACATATAATTACTGAATGCATTTTGGGTAATTAGATTAAGAATAATAAGATTTGGACCCAGCATGATGACTCAGTGGCTAAAATTCTTGCCATGCATGTGCCATCATCTTATATAGGCACTGGTGTGTGTCCCAGCAGCCCCGCTTCCCATCCAGCTCCCTGCCTGTGGCCTGGGAAAGCAGTGGAGGACGGCCCAATGCATTGGGACCCTGCACCCGCGTGGGAGACCTGGAGGAAGTTCCTGACTTTGGATCAGCTCAGATGTGGATGTTGTGCCACACCTGGGGACAGAAGATCTTTGTCTCTCCTCCTCTCTGTATATCTGACTTTCCAATAAAAATAAATATTTATAAAAAGAATAATGAGATTTTATTTAGCATATTTGTTTTCTAATACTTGCTCTTTATGTATACCATGTATACCTAGCTTTATCTATGTCATGCCCCTCTCTCCAAAGAATTTCTTTTAACATTTCTTGCAAAGTAGATTTATATTTTACAAAGTGCTCTGGCCACTCAACTTTCACTCTAGCTCCCTGCTTGTGGCCTGGGAAAGCAGTATAGGATGATCCAAAGCCTAGGACTCCTGCATCCATGTAGGGGATAGGGAAGGAGCTTCTGGGTTCACATCGGCCTATCTCTGGCTGTTGCAACCATTTGCGGAATGAACCTGCAGATGGAAGATATCTGTCTGTCCCTTTCTCTCTGTCTGACTTTAGAGATCTTTCATCTACTGTTTTACTGTCCAAATAGCTACAATTGTTGGAGTTGGATCAGGCTGAAGCCAGGAGCCAGGAACTCAATCCAGGTCTTTCACATAAGTAGCAGGTACCTAGATACTTAAGCCATCACCTGCTGCCTCCCAGGGTTTATGATAGTAGGCAACTAGAATTGGAAGCAGAGTCAGGACTTGGACCTGGGTGCACTGGTATGGGCTGTAGGCATCTCAAATCAGCTTCTTGCCAGGTCCCTGCTCTTTGCTGTTTATATAGGAGAAAAAGTGAAATTAAGGGACTCACCCAGCCATGTGCAGGTCAGAAACCAACTCTCTCACCTGGCAGGTGTTGGATGGAGTCCAAACATGCAGTTGTGTAACTCTTCCCATTAGTTAGAATAGAAGTCCTGTGGAATGTGAAGGTTTAAAGGACACTGGATTACATTACTCCACGAATTTTTTTCTCCGATGGTTCTTTTTTTTCCCACTGATTCAATAATTTATTTTCTTTTTTTGTTTTTTTGTTTTTTTTTTTAATTCTCCGATGGTTCTTAAGAGAATTTGAAGTTGTTGCCTTTGAAAATGCAAGCTGCATTGCACTATTTACATATTTTATGTGGGAAGTGGCAGGTTTTAATTTTAACTGTGTACCACCTTCTCAGTTGTTCCCTGAGCAGAGTAGAAACTTGGAGAAAATTACGGGGTGGGGGAACACCTTGATAACAAAACTGAGGACTGAAATGAGTTTAAAGTTCAAACAAAGTGCATTCCATGGTTGGCACAGTCTAACCCATGCACATTTGATATCAAAAAAACTATATGGCCTTTCATAGTGTTTTTTTTCATTTTTTAAATTTTTATTAATATTTAGCATTATGTGACAGTTTCATAGGCTCTGGGAATCCCCCCACCCCTCCCCCTCCCCTCCCCCCTGGTGGATTCCTCCACCTTGATGCAGTATTACAGTTCAAATTCAATCAAGATTCTTTCCTTGCAAACATATACTAAGCATGGAGTCCAGCTATTTATTGTCCAGATGGGTTGAACAGTTTCTTGGGGAGACCATTTCTGGTCCGAAGTCAGAGCTGGTATAATATCCTCACTGTCAATTAAGAGTCCCAATATAACATCAACAGCAATTTGCAATATTATGGAATTGACATGGTTTTGAGTAACCAGTATGTTAAAAAACAACAAACAAACAAACAAAAAACAAACAAACAAACAAACAAACCAAAAACCAGGTCCTAACCACAACCTATGATTAGCTCATTGACATCTCAATTTTAGTTTATATACAGGACAGGACCAGCTGCTATATACCTTAAAATGGCTATAGGGTACCATTCAGCTGTCTCGTGTCTATTTCATTTTAGTATTTAGCCATTTGTTGTGTTGAAGTATAATTTTGTTGATCTTGGCAGATTTTGGGATAATCTAGACTGGCTTGTAACTCTAACAAGATATTTGTCGACATTTAAGGTGCAGAACATTTTTTTTCTTTGCGAGGGGTTGTGCAGGAAAATCCTCAACACCATGGTGAGGAGTGACTAATCTTTGTGCCCCACCCAGCAAGGCATGAGCCAATCCACGCCAGCTCTTTCCTGTCAGATTTCAAGCTCTACTTTGTGTTGTTTGTCTATTTATTTTAGGTTTTTTTTTTTAGTTTGTATGATTGTTTGTTTGCTGTGAGGGGTTTTCGAAGCGATCCCGATGGTCACTGCGACGGAGGGCGGGGGTCCAGAGGTGGAGCCAGGCTCGGACCAGAGAAAGCTCTCCTCCCTGGTCCCGAAGGACATTTATTGTTCTTCTGTTTCTGCGGACCGCTCAGGGCTTCTGGTTGTCTTTCCGATGAAGTTGGTTTCTGCGCGGTAGTGTTTGGACTTCTTCCATCCCCTGCGGAAGCTCCGGTTGGGGGTGGGTGACCTCAGAGTACTCGGCCTCCGAGGGCATCCAATTCCCTGTGGCCTCCTTGGCAGTTGGGATGTAGTCCTTGTTGCTCATATTAGTAGTTTGTGGTGAAGGTCTGGGAGTCTTCGTGGTTGGGATCTAAGCCTGCTCCTTACCACCTGCTCCACTCTGGAGTGCCCCCCTGCTCCACGCACATGACCTCCTGTTAAGAGGTTGTCAGGATCGCACCCGATTCCCCCCTCATGCATTGGTATAGTAGTTTTATTGCTGTTTAGTGCCGGTATGAGTCTGTTGTCTATGAATTACCAGATTTGACCTTGATAGGCTATGTTGTACTTTTTTTCTCTTTTTATGGTCCTGAAAGATTTCCCTCATAGTGTTTTTGACTGCTTGAATAGACTCAAAACAAGGACAATTCATTCTTGAAGAAGAAAAAAGGAAAAAAAGGAGACTCATTATATACACAAAGAGATAACTTTAGGATATGAGAAATTTTTTCTCATCTGATACAAAATTCATTATGGAAAAAAATTTTGGTTTTCATGCTTGAGCTTTTCTTGGTTTTGTGCTTCAGAACAGAATCTGCTTTGTAGTGAAATCACATGAAGGAATGTTAAATGACAAATGGCAGATAAATGTAATCATTCAGCTATAAAATGGCCAGAGAGGGAGGGCAGCCCTTTTCCTTCTCCTTGGTCTCACGCCTCCATGTGCAGCTTTATAAACTGAGGTGCTCGACTCAAGGCTTACACGAAGCATTCCCTTTCTGATCAAGGATTCATCATAAGGAGCTCAAATGTCTCATAAAAGACAATAGGAGACACTCTATTCTAAAGCTTGCCAGACATTTGCCTACTTGTACATTGAGGGTGGTGCCATTTGCTAGGAACTATTGGAACATGTTGGCTTTTAAGATTACAGTTTAAAAACTATTGTCAACATGTTACATACAGGCAAGAAATTTATATTCAATCTTTGTACACACCATTTTGGCAATCAGTGCTTCAGTAATTGAGAAAATGCCATGTGAGCACATTATGGGGAAACTTTAGTGGAACTGCAAAAGATTGATAGGAGGGGCAGACATTTCTTGGTTCTGGACAGTTCCAGTTGCATTTGTAGGAAAGAAGAGGATGGAAAAGCATACAACTGCTTCAGCCATCAGAATAATGCTGTGTTAACCACCAGTTGTCGTTGGAGCAATTTTCCTTTTGACCTTGGATATGACTAATGCTGGAAAGTACCCAAACCATTCAGCACTGTGCTGGGGGATCTGGGCCTAGGAGTGGGGAAACTGGTGGAGAAATGAGGATCAGGACAGGCCAGTGGGTGAAGGCAGCACGTGTGACAGAGGCCTCAAGTCTTCTCTCAGGGTTTGGGCACACCTATGGACACAGGGCCTTGATCCCAGGGTCCTGGTTCATGGGGTCAGGGAAGGCCCAAGATGCAACCAGAACCTGCTGAATCCATGCCAGAAGCCAGAATAGCAGGGTACACTTGCAAAGGCCAGAAACTGGAAACCAAAGGCTGCCACAAAGGAGAGTCGTCCTCGTCTGAGGGGCAGGCAGGAGAGAACTAGTTTCTGTTCTTAGAGGAAGGCATCTAGCCCCTTGTATTCTGTCTCATCTCTTCCTCCGATACTGGGGGAAATGAGGTTGTGACTTCAGGACTTTGGGGCATTTTAAAGTTGATGGAGTCTCCCATCTTTCACTCAGATTTGACGAGATAGTTTACCGTCAATACCCTCACAGGCAACCAGCAGTGTATCTGACCCTTGGCTGCCGAGGGGCCCAGACACTTGCTAGAGGTTTCTGCATTTTCACAGCCCTGCCTTGGCCTACTCTCAACAGTCCAGCCCATTAGTAAGGTTTCTTCAGCTTGAAGCCTGTTAGGTGCAAGTGGAGGGACCATCAATTTCAGTTTCCACCATCCCAGATTTCCTGTGCAGGAAGGAGCCCCTTCATTATAGCATTTGGTCATACACACATTGGTGAATACAGAGACATCATGGGTGATGAGGGGATAAAGGGAGAAGAGGATCATTACATTGGATGGGACAGACCAAGAAGGATGGCTTGTGTATGTCTATATGTGTGTGAGTGTGTTGGAAGGGGGCAGGGTATTCAGGCTGGAGAGAAACAGCAATATAGTTGTACTGAGCACAGCTGTGCTTCTGAGTTGGATTTGGAGATGCATGCTGTGGGGGAATGTAGAGGTGCTCAGACTGGGAGACATGGAAGTGGCCTTATAGTCACTGTTAGAAGGAAAGATGATCAAAGCAAGTGTAGCAGTGGACTGCAGCAAGGGACCCAGCATCTGGGCTTGTCTAGGGCTGGAGGTAAAGGCTTAAAGGTCTGCAGGGTAGGGAACCACTGGCACTTCCATCCCTGACTTTAAAATGACTTGGACCATGTCCTGTCCTTTGGAATGTTGTACCTCACCCCCTACGCTGCCCAGCCTTGGAGGTTCTTGCTGCCCTAGCTGTCTGTTTATCCAGTTTTGGCTTGCTCAGGTCAGTCTCGAAGAGGACAGGGATTTCTTGTAGTTTAATTTGCCCAATGATGGAGAGCCACTGGTGCCAAGACAGGACCATGAGGAAGGCAGCTGAGGGCTGCCCAGAGAAGCAGAAACCAAATCATCGTGATGATTTTTGCCACTTATTAAAAGAATTCTTCTTGCACGCTCTTGCTGAGTCTTCTTACCTGCTTGCTCTTCAATGTAATGTTAGAAACGTTTCACTGAAAATTTTTAAAAATATTTATTTATTTTTATTGGAAAGTCAGATTTACAGAGAGAAGGAGAGACTGAAAGATCTTCCATCTGTTGGTTCACTCCCCAAGTGGCTGCAATGGCTAGAGCTGAGCCAGGAGCCAGGAGCCTCTTCTGGGTCTCCCATGCAGACTCAGGGTCCCAAGGCTTTGGGCCGTCCTCGACTGCTTTCCCAGGTTACAAGCAGGGAGCTGGATGGGAAGCGGAACAGCTGGGATACAAATCGGTACCCCTATGGGATCCTGGCACATGCAAGGCAAGGATTTTGGCCACTAGCCTACTGTGTTTGATCCCCCAATTCATCAAACTTTTTAAAAATGCCAGTAAAATTTGACTGTACTTTTGTCAAATCTTTATTTTGTTACTTTTTATTAAAACTGGATTTGATACTTGATAATAATAAAACTAGTTAGGAAGGACTTTTTGCTCTTTCATTCAGTTTTTTACCTAGTAATATGAGTATACTCAATAGTTTGTGGAAAATGGAATTGAAGGATAAATGTATTTGGGTGCAGACTGATTTTTGAAATCCACTAAGTTTTCTTCTACTTATGCATTTTCCACAAAAATTTTGAAGAGACATTACATGCACAAATTTCAAAATTTTTTGCACCCAAATACCACTGTACTTTAATTCTGTTTTCCATCAAATTTTTGAAGTCCTCTCAGACACATTGAACACTGTGTGCTGGACAAACAGTGCCATTACTTAGAGACACTGAGAGACATGCTTGAGCCCTCCCCCTGGGCGCGGCCTAACCCCAGCCTTGTTGGAGCCTGTCATTAAAAGTTTTATAGTATCTCAAGCATGCAGCTTTCTATTGATTTTTAAAAAGCATCTGGTTTGGGCCTGGCACGATAGCCTAGTGGCTAAGACCTTGCCTTGAATGCGCCAGGATCCCATATGGGCGCCGGTTCTAATCCAACTCCCTGCTTGTGGGCTGGGAAAGCAGTAAAGGGCGGCCCAATGCCTTGGGACTGTGCACCCACGAAGGAGACCTGGAAGAGGCTCTGGGCTCCTGGCTTCAGATTGGTGCAGCTCCGGCCATTGCAGCTGCTTGGGGAGTGAATCAACAGATGGAAGATCTTCCTCTTTGTCTCTCCTATTGTCTGTGTATCTGACTTTGCAATAAGAAAAAATCTTAAAAAAATAAAAAAGCATTTGGAGGACTGGGTTTTGGGGCATTCCTTTGGCTTTTGCAGCTGGTCCCCTGGTGTGGGGGAGATGAGGTCATGGGTGTGTAGTAGCCTATGACAGTACAGAGGGAGGAACCATCACACACTCCTCAGGGAGTCCTGAGGACTGAGAGCCAGGAGTGAGGAACTGTGCAACTCAGCTCAGCTCCTCCACAGGAAGGAGTGGTGACTGTTCACCACATTGGAGAATGGAAATGGGGATTCTGGAAACCACTGCCCCAACTGCAAGTGTAGCAGATGGCACAGCATGGGTGATGGCGCCCCAGGACGAGTCCTTGCTGTCTTGTGTGGGAGCCACTTGATACACGTGGCTCTTGAGCACTAGAAATTTGGTTTAGTTAAGATGGCAATGAACTGTGAGTACACAATTTGCCCTGAATTTCAACACCTTTACATAGATCTTTAAAAAAAATTCCTTTTAATGTTAATGGCCTGCTAAAAGGACCAAATTGTGGATGCGTGAGGTTAAATCAAATATATTGCTAGAATGAATCTCATTTGTTTCCATTTTTAAATGTGGCTACTGGAAAATCTTAAATTACATGTGTGGCCTGTGTGTGTGGTTCATGCTGGGTGACTAGTGAATGATACTGGTTTAGGTGGTGACCTTGGGCTTGGCCCTGGGAATTTTATTGCCCCTAAGGCTCCTCTAACTTGTGCTTGCTGATTGTATGCATGTAGAATTTATTCCGGTACCACCAACAAGGTGGGCATATTTGGGGCTCATGGGTACTCAGTGAAAGAGAGTCTGGTTTCCCCAGTCTCCTTTGCAGCTGGAAACTCGGGCGGGGCCTCGCAGGCACACATAGACCAACATTTGATGTAGACTCCATGAGGGCCAGGATCAGGTTCAGCATTACTGGGTGGTGGTGCCAGTTACTGTGCTGTGCTGTGTCTAGAAGGTGACAGGGGTGTCATGCAGATCAGTGCTTTGGTGAAATTTGTGGGCATTGTTCATTATTACTCAGCCTCTAATTCTCTTCCTTTTTTATTTTAAAAATATTTATTCATTTGAAAGAGAGGAGAGAGATAGTTGAAAGAGAAGATGAGAGGGAGAGAGAGAGAAAGGGAGAGCATTTCTATTCATTGGTTTACTCCCTAAAATGGCCACAATGGCTTGGGTTGCACCAGGCCAAAGGCAGAAGCCAGGAAGGAGGTTGACACAGGTTTCCCATGTGTGTGGCAGGAACCCATCACTTGTGCCATCTTTCACTGCTTTCCCAGGGGCATTAACAGGGAGCAAGTTTGGAAGTGGAGCAGCCAGGACTCGAACTGGAGGTTATATGGGAAGCCAATGTTGCAGCTGGTGGCTTAATCCACTGTGGCACAATGCTGGCCCCAGTTATACATCTTCCAAACTGGTTCTCTGGCCTTCTAGGGATTCTCTACATTCAGATGTTGTCTTAGCTAGAAGGAATTCTCTTTTCCTCACTGATATATATAGTTTTTTATACTTACAATGTATTAGTATTCAAATATATGATGTTTCTAGCAGCAAGCTGTTCTTGCTGGAAGACCTACTTTGTGGCCAGGATTGTGAGAGTAGCTGGAGGGATTCAGAAAGTGATGGGTCTTGGTTACCCTGTTCCAGCAATTCACAAGAGGCCATGTTGGGCCATGGTTGGGGCCAAGGTCTTCCCTGTGGTAGAGGAAAACAACGCTGGGGAGGTTTTCAGTGAATGCTGTATGTGCCTTTATCTTGGTGAGTGGAGACCGGGTATGCCGTTTAAAAATTAGCATAAAATGTTCAGAAATCTTTGAGCCACTGTGGCTGGGGAGAGGGAACACCTGGAAATGCATCCATTATGGCCCTGCTTCCCTTCAGGGGCTCCATTTTTCTCCTGCCCATGCGCATCCCTTGGAGATGAGTCCCTTGTCTGGCTGCTCCTTCTCCAGTCTTGCTCTGTGGCTTCATTTTTGTCTTCTGGCTCTCCATCACTCCCCCTTTTCATTGTGTCTCTTTGTATTACCCTGGCAGAAGCAGAATCCCATGCTGTTCCTTTCCAGCCTCTCAGTTTCTTGGGGGCTTGAGCTCATCTTACCTACTGGGTTGTGCTTTAAGAACTGTTTTTTGGATTAGGCACTTGTCACAAAGATGAAAGGAAATGAACCGCCTATTAAATGTATCACCTTTGGACTTTGCAGAGAAGTCAACTTGGCCAAACACTACTGAAGCCCATGGCCTCTTGTGGCAAACACTTCCCCAAATGCATGACCTTTTCCAAATCAACTGAAGAACCCAGACCCCTGTCCTGTCTTCCCTAGCTAGAAAAAGCAGTTGCTGTTGTGCCCCCGGTTGCTACCATGTGGGAATTCTTTGGTGTGAGAAAATATTAGCACCCCAAGTGCAGATGGCACCTGCTTTCTATCAACTCTGAAGGGGCCATTAATCATCTGCTAGCCTTGAATCTTTCCCCTGTCTTCATCGCAGAGAAACTGTTCTTAGAAATTCTGAGTTGTATCTGTGGGTGGTAGCTGGCCTTTGGCATTATCCATGTGGTCTGACTGTGGAGGGAATTGTCTCGAGTCTCCTAGCATCAGTCTGGAGAACTCAAGCACACCAGAGGCAGTCCCATGGCCAGGTGCAGCCAAGCAGAAGGAGACGAAGATGTTGGGCTGAGGCGAGCCTGAGGCTGGCTTTCTGAGTGATGCGATCTTGTTTCCTAAGCATTTGTGGTTTTTTTTTTTTTTTTAATTTTATTTTAAATTCATTAATCACATTGTATTATGTGACACAGTTTCATAGGTACTGGGATTCTCCCCAAGCATTTGTGGTTTTGTCCTTGGCTCGGCTAAGTAAGGAACGCAGATGGGGTAACAGCCATTAGCAAAACTTTGCTAATGGGGTTACATCACATCTTGTTTTTGGGAAACCTGTGTTGCTTCTCTGAGTGTTGCGGTGTCTATTGGGGTTCTGTGCTGAAAGCAGAGCTGCTTTTAGGTTTTCAAACAAAAAGGTCTTGGATTTAGAGAATCAGTCTCTTTCTGCATTGTTGGAAGGGGACATGCTAGAACTGTCTGACCCTAAGTAACTTCTCTGACAGAAATAGGCAGCTAGGGACTCAAGTGGCGATTCCGTGAAACACACCATCCAGGGACCAGAAAGTCACTATTTCATGTACCTCCTGAAATCACAGAGGTACAAATTAAATACCGAGATCTGCTTCCAAAACACTGCACCTTTGTTCAAGACCAAAAAGCAGCAGGGTCCTGGTCTCCCGTGTCAGAAAATTGCCTGCTGATGGGAACCTACCCATGTACAGCAGCCTAGCTACAAGGAAGTTTGAAAAACACAGTGTAGTATTTAGCTTTGCAGAGCTTTAGCCTAAGAAGCCCCAACAGAAGGAGGTACTGATGGATGCCAAGTCCAAACTGACCATGACCAGCCTACACACCTTCTAGAATAGTACCAGCCTATGAGCATGCTCAGAGTATGTTGGGGATGGAATGGGATGAATACAAAATATAGGGGACTCTCTCTAGGGAATGGAGAAGATAGAATCCTGCACAGGATATCCATGAACTAGTTTTTAGCAACACACAGGGAGATTAGGGGACTACACTGTGGTGGAGAAGGGGCTTGGGCCTTTGGGGTATAGGGATTGCTTCTAGTAAGTGTAAGGTTCAGACAGCATTATTATTTGGGACATCAGTCCTGTGTGAAATGGAGAGGACCAGAAGCAAAGTACAGCTTTTGAGAAGAACTAGTGGGGAGGTAAGGTGTCTGGCAGCTCATTCCGCACAAGAGCAGTAGTTGTTGGAAGGCTGGGAAGGCTGAAGACGACTCCCCCAGTCCTGCCAAGACCCAAGCAGAATGAAAACAAGTGATTGAGTGGGCCCAAGAAGGCCAAGGAGAGGACTGTAGGAGATGCATTTTCAGTCCTGATTCTCCACACCAGCTCCCCCAGTCCACAACGTTTACCATGTGACTTTGCATCTTACAAAAGGCAAAAATAGTCTTCTCTATTATTTGATTTGAACTTACTTTGGACAGTGGAACAATGGGGGAAGTAGCATGTGTCCAGCTTTGAGTCAAGGCCTAAAGAGGTCTTCTGTTTTTTTTTTTTTTTTAATTTTCCCTCTCTTATGAGATAGGCTTCCCCTGAGTAGCTACTGCTCTTTCCTCCAAGGCTGAAGGATTAGCCTACATGGAAGAGAGTAGAGTACAACCATAGCAAGGAATCAGTCCCAACTGGCTGTACAGCCTGAAGGAGGGCCTCCTAGTGAACCCAAACCAGCTCACATGAGAACCGAGTAACTTACTGGTGTGTCAGAATTGATTGCTGAGTGTGGACACTGAAATTTTGGAGAGTGTTACCTAGCAATAGCTGATATATGAACCGCCTCTAATTACTAAAAGATTTCTTATTTCCAGGTGTCACAATGAACAGTGTTGTGAGAGATCTCCAAAGCCTGGTTGGGCACGTGTGGTTTCTGAGCAACACTGAGGCAGTCCACTGTGTCTGGGTGATCTTCGGAGACACCTGAAACTGAGCCATACTGGACAAGAAGTGATACCAAGTCACAGCCCTGCTGCTCCAGGTAGGCTTTCCTAAAGGGTCAAGTTCCCAGAGATTGTATTATGTTTTTCTCTCCTGATTTATTGGCTGTATTTCTCCCTTAGCTTGAGCATAGGCCACCACATTACTAGTCACCTATTTACTAGTATCACCAGATAAACACACCTATCTCATTGTATTTTTGTGTAAGCACGTGTCCAGATTTTCTCCTGCGGATATAATGAGGGATTCGATCAAGCATCTTGGTGAATGTCGTATGCATTGTGTCCCAAGCAGTGCTGTCTGAGATTAAGAAACCTCCGGGTCATCTTCATGGTGTTTGTCCATTTCCACATTCAAATAGGGAACAGGATACAGGGGCTGAGAGACAATAGGCAGGTGGAGAATGTAGCTTATAAAGACTGGGAAGAGCTGTTAAGGGGCGAAGAGGGAAGGCTTGAGGAGCCAGAGAGCAGGGGAGTATAGTCAAGCAGCACTGAGAAGGAAACTCAAGGAGTGCCTGATCAGGCCAGGGAAGGGAACTGAAGGAGGATGGGAGGCTGTTAGGGGCTTGGAGTGGGAGAGGAGAAGCTTTGCAATAGTGACTTAGCTCTCTTTTGGTCTTTTTCTCTTGACAACGAACTCAGTGAGGCTAGACAGTCAAACTGGTTGGCAGCTCAGCACTTAGCAAACAGAAGTGCCTGCAACCAGTATTGGAAAAAGGATCAAAACCTGGGTATCCATTTTTAGCTTCAAGGGCTGTGGTGAGACCATTAGGATTGAGGTAAAGGGGATGAAGATGTCCTCATTCTGGAGTAGCATTGCCTGGGGTGGGGGTGGTTTTTGTTGCTTGGCAGCCTTGCCGAGGTGAGGAGAAGTTGTAGCAGTTGTTTGTGGCCTGTGCTGTCTGTCTGCCACACAAACTTTGGAAGAACTCCTGGAATTGATGGGAAAGTTCGCATCTTGGAAAGTGTATCCATTACATCAGGCAAGATTTGCTTGGCTTTTGAGTTCTGGGGGTTTGTATTCTGGGAGGGTATTCACTTGAATATGTGAGAGGATTTCGCTTCTGAGCTGCTGCCGCCCATGTGAGAAAGTATGCAGAATACATGGGGAGGGTTTGTGGCAATCTGCGATCACTTCTCTAGGGCTGGCCTCACACGGAGACTGGGGGTCACCTTTTCCTTGGGGGGGGGGGGAGCCCTGCAGAAGGCTGAGGACTCAGAAGCTGCTGTAGCAAAGCAGATGATATCTGGAAATGTGGGAGAGGGATTCCAAAGACACAGGGTGTGTACACTGGGCAATTTCACCTGCGCCGGGCTCTGAGCACTCTCTCTGTGCAGTGAGGATTATGGCATGAGCAAGGCCACAAAGTTGTTCTTGATTCCCACAGCAGCAAATCGACCGGGATAGTCAGGCTGGCCCCCACGGTGGGAGTGCTATCAAGATTTCAGTGCCACAGTGGTTCCTTCATCCTGGCTGGTGGCCACGGAATCCGTGGCCGATAGCCATGACCGCTGCTGGGAGCAAGGCGCAGGCTGCTGCCTGCCTTTGGGCTCCTCTGCCCTGGCAGGCAGGCCCCCCAGAATTTTGACAAGACAAGGAGGCCGGCCTGGGTCACCATCCACTTGGGTTGTGTTTACAGGTCTGAGCTAGATCTGATTTCCATTTCTTGGGTTAATTTATACTTCACTATAAACAAGCCCTTGTTAAAAAAAAAAACAAAACCAAAAACTGAGAACTAGCAAGGATAAAGAAGCTGTTTTTCCATTGCACTTCGTTTCTTCTGGTTGGATGTGGAGTGAGGTTCTCTATAACAGAGACCCCAGTTTTGACCTGGGGGACTAGGAGGTTGCTGCCTTGGGGAGCAGGGGCTGCTGATCTAGAAGAGCCCACTAAGTGCTTGGTGCTTTCGTTCATACTGGATCAGGGGGAGGGGGAGGTTTTGCCCCCCTTCGCCCTAGGGACTTGGGATGTAACTGGAATTCACAGCGTGGCGCAATATGGGAAAATGTAAACATGTTTATGAAAGTTGTCTGTTGGGCCAGCCAACAGACTCCAACCCCAGCTAATCATGACCTAAACTTTCTCACTCAGCCCAGGTTTTGGTGTCCAGACTTTCCCTAACTCTAATTTGTTTTTGTTTTTAATTTTATTTGGGGCATGTTGGGGAAATTGGGTGCTTTATGTAGTAATTTACTTTTCTATTTACAGGAATTTTTATTTTGATTTGTTAGCGAGAAAGAGAAAGAGAAAATAAACCTTTTCCATCTGGTCTTTACTACTCCCACCCCCACCCACCGCAAAGGCCCTGAAAGGCAGGACTGGGCCAGGCTGATTCCAGGAACCTGGAACTCCCACCAGATCTCCCATGTATGGGATGACGGCATTGCAGGTGGCAGTTCAACTTGCTGTACCACAGTGCCTACTGCTGTGGTTATTTTCTGAACGCTCTCTCTTCCTCATTTCAAATCATTGCTCATTTGGGGTCCAGTGCAACTTTTTGTCATTGTGCTTGGCTTAGTTGCCCAGAGGAGCCACAGCCAGGATCAGCTGCAGTCCTCTGTGTCTTGTTCATCATTTCTTGTTTTCATTGTCCAACTTTCAACATTGATTTTCCCACTTTGCATTCTGGGCCTGCCAGGGATTTAGTTTATTTCTTTTTGTCCCCATTCAGTGTCCGCTGATGTCTTGTAATTATGATTGAGCCTTGACTTCTCTCTTCTATGACATGGTAGAAAACTGAGAAGTTACTGAATAAGTGTGCACGTGTGTGTGTGTGGGGGGGGGTGAGTGTGTACAGTCATTCCTTAGTCTCCTTGGAGCTTTGATTCCAGGACTCCCCAAGGATACCAAAACCTGCAGATGTTGAAATCTCCTATATGAAATGGCAGAATATTTGCATATAGTCTGTGTACATCCTCCCATATGCTTTAAATCATCTGTAAATGACTTCTAATACCTAGCACAATGTAAATACTATGTAAATAGTTGTTTCACTGTATTGTTTAGGAAATGATGAGCACAAAAATCTGTACATGTTCACTACAGATGTGTTATCTTCCAAATTTTTCGGAGCTTGGTTGATTGAATCTGTGGCTATGGAACCTGCAGATCCAGGGCCTGACTGTGTATGTAAATGCAGTGTCTGTTTAGGATTGCTGAGAGATTACCTTTAAACATTTTTTTTCCAGGCTCCACTTCAATGCAGTTTATAAGTGCACACGGGAGACTCAGGTCCTTTAAAATATTCCAGTATGAACTGAGATCATTTTTAATCCTAAACTTTGTCAGGAGCCCAATTGTCACAGGACTGGTTTCTTTCAGGGGCCCCAAGTTGAACCAGCGTCTCTGATCATGATGGAAAAGGAGAGGGGCAGTCTGGCCCTTTCCTCCCATCCAACGAATCCATCATCTTCTTGAACAAAACTACAAAGCTCTTTCTACCTCTTTCAAGTTGGCCAAATCTGGAGCTCACAACTAGTCCTGACCTTTCTTGGAGCTTAACCCCTGGTTCTGATTCCCCATGTGTGTTCAGTCAGGGTAGGAGGCAGCCTGGATTGGCTTCCCCAGGGATGGCCACTAATCAGTGCCTCCATTAATGTGGGATAATGAGGCTGCTGTGGATGGAATGGTGGCCCCAGCCCTGCAATGCATGTGTTGTAGCCCTAACTCCCAGTGTGACTGTACTTGGAGACAGTGCTTTCAGGAAGGTGGTTAAGGTTGAAAGAGATCCTAATGGTAGGACCAGTCAGATGAGCATCCTTGTAAGAAGAGGAAGAGACTCTAGAGTGCTCTTTACACATGTGCACAGAGAAAAGACTGTGAGCACACAACAGGCAGGCAGCCCTCTATGAAACAGAAAGAAAACCCTCACCAGAACCCGAGTTTGCTACTACCTTGATCATGGACAGCTGGCACTGGGCCAGGCCAAAGCCAGGGGCTGGTCTCCTGTGTGTATGGCAGGCTCAAGTATTTAATCCATCATTTGCTGCTTCCTAGGTGCATTAGCAGGCAGCTGGATTGGAAATAGAGTAGCCAGGACTCAAGCTGGAATTTGGGTAGCCCAAGTGATTGGCTTAGCCTGCTGTACCGTCATGTTGGAATGACCTACCTTATATTCTTATAAGGATTAGATGGACTAACATTTATAGAGCACTTAGAAAATTCTCTGGCATCAAAAAAGTACTATATAAGTATTTGTGTGTGTGAGGGGATGAGATATAAAGTATACACTTTCAGTACAGGTGCAGTTTTCAAGTTTTTTGTTTAAAAAATATTTATCTGTGTAATAGAGAATGTCATATCCAAATGTGAAGATACAATATAGTAAACATCTCTATTTCCAAATCAAAGATGAACTCCACATGAAACTGTTAAATATGTCTTGACAATAGGATGCTGGACTCTCTGCCATTGTCTGTACCCACAATATCAGGATACACTTAAATAGAGGATTGATGGACTTATGACTGCTTATGAAGGACTGTACTATTGTAATAATATGGGGGAAATTAGTGGGGGGAGCGAATTTGGGAAGCGGGTAAGGGAAATCCCAGAGCCTATGGAATTATATCATTAAAAATTAAATCCATATTAGAAAAATGTATTTATTCGAAAGGCAGAGTTATGGAGGAGATCCACATACACACAGTGAGCTTGCAGTCACTGGTTCATATACCAAATGATTCCAATGAACAAACCTGGGCTGCACCAGGCCAAAGCCAAGAGCTGGGAGCTTTTTCCAGGTCTTCCACATGGTTACAGGGGTCAAAGCACACGGACCATCTTCTGCTGCTTCTCTTAGTAAGAAGCTGAATTGGAAGTAGAACAACTGGGATTTGAGTCAGCACTCATATGGAATGCCAGCGTTGTAGGTGGTGGCTTTACCCACTGTACCACAACAATACCCCCAAATATTTTCCATCAATAGTTGGTTTAATCCACAGATGTGCAGCCAATGAGGATGGAGGGCTGACTGTAAATAATAGGCATCACTTGGCAGATACAGTAACTATTCAGGAAGTATCTTTTGTTTAAGGAAGAAAATGGAGCAAATGGAGCAAAATGGGATAGTGGGAAAAGGGAGGGTAGAAGTACCCTCAGGGAATTAATATTCCTGAAATAAGCATAGGCTGCTAAAGAGAATTTCATTCAGTGGTGAAGGCACTAGTTAGGATGCCTGTGGCCCACACTGGAGTACCTAAGTTTGAGATTTCAGCTTGCTGATGATGCAAACTCTGCAAGGCAGTGCTGATGGCTTGAGTAGTTCTCTTTCTTCCAGCCATAATGGGAGGCCTGTAATGAGTTCCTAGGCACCTCTGGGCATTGCAGGCATTTGGGGGAATGAATCAGTGCATATCTAGATGGACAATATGTGCTTGTTTTTTGTGTGAATTTTTGCTTTAGATGGTAGAGAGTGCTATTTTTTCTTATACTATTATTTAGTTTTATATTCTGGTTACTCACATTGTTGTAGGAATTGGAAAATTCCAAGTAATTTCCATTTGTGTGAGTCTGATGAGCAAATAAGGCCACTAATAAGGACCTTATCACTTTCCTGGGTGAAGAATATAAATGGACAATTAGTGAGGAAAAAATTTCTTTTTTTAAAAAAAAGATTTATTTATTTATTTATTTATTATTTAATATTTTTAAAAAAGATTTATTTATTTGAAAGAGTTATAGATAGAGAAGGACACATGGAGAGACAGAGACAGAGACAGAGACAGAGACAGAGAGAGAGAGAGAGAGAGAGAGAGAGAGAGAGAGAGAGAACGAGAGAACGAGAACTTCCATCTTCTAGTTGACTCCCCAGATGGCCGCAACAGCTTTGGCTGAGCCAGGCCAGAGGCCAGGAGCCATAAGTTTCATCTGAATCTCCTACACGGATATAGGGGTCCAAACATTTGGGCCACATTCCACAGCGTTTCCAGGCTGTTAGCAGGGAGCTGGATCAGAAGTACAGTACCCAGGACTTGAACTGGTGCCCATATAGGATGCTGGCAACTCACCATACCACAACGCCTCCCCCTCCTTTCACCCCTTTTTTAAGAGTGAAATTTTGGACTACCAAGTAGCAAGTGGGATGGCACAGTGAGCTAATGGTGTCAAGGATAGCAGAGGAAGAGGTGGTGAGTGGGAGAAAACGTGCTTCCTAGAGCTTTAAAGTGGGCCCCATCCCAGGCTCCTGAAGAAAGGTTGGATTCCTGAAAAGCTTAAGCCATCTCCTAGCACCTGTGGAGGATCACCACAGAGTTTACATGTGAGATGGACCCTGAGGTCTGATGGACAGCTCTTGCTGAGTAGCCCATAGCAACTTTCAGTAATATTGCTGCTGGATCTGACCAACTCAGCAGTTTAGAGTGTGATGGGAAAGCGACCATGACTCCAAGAGCCATTGATACCAGGAAGATGCACTTTGCCTTGGTTGATTGTGTCAGACGCAACTTCAGTAGTTGATGGTGGCCGCTTGTCAGCAAGGCAATTCCAGGGAAGGTTCCATAGAAAGACTAAGAGGTGTCAGAGGCCAGCTTTTCTCCTTATTTGCCCATCTTGTACAAAAGATGACAAAATATATCCTTCAATAGGATGCAAAGGAGAGGACTCCAGACACTGGGTTTCTTGTATAATTTGATTTATTCATTAAGAAATGAACATACTAATACTTATTAGTGAATTTGATGTGAGAGAATGTGTGCATCATTGCCAACAAGAAGCAGGCACTCAGTACAGTGTGCTGCGCTCCTTTGCAATCAGGGTTGAACTTGTAGGACATAGAGATTGCATTGAAAATGCCTTCAAAAAATCTTTTTGAAATGTACATTATGAAATAGCTATGAATGGATTTAAAAGTCTTTTTTTATATATATATTCATTTATTCATTAAGTACATTGTATTACATGACACAATTTCATAGGTACTGGGATTCCCCCCCTTCACCCCAAACCCTTCCCCCATCATGAATTCCTTCACCTTGATGCATAACCACAGCTCAAGTTCCGTTGAGATTCCCTAATTAAAAGTTTACACCATACAGAGTCCAGCATCCCACTTGTCCAGTTCAAGTTCAACGGCCTCTTAGGGAGGCCCTCTCAGGTTTGTAGGCAGAGCCAGCAGAGCGTCACCTTGATCAATTAGAAGCTCCAACATATCATCAGCAACAGTCCAGGTATGATGAGGCTGGTGCAGAGTCCACTGATTGACATATTCCATCTTAGAGTTTCCCCTTGTCCAGTTTTCCGCTGGAAGCTAGCAGGATCCAGGCGGGGGCCGAGCGGCTTGACCCCGGGCAGCCATGCGGTCCGGGTACTCGGGTCCCCGCCAGGATTCCAGCCTAACAGCCAAGCTTTCCACCACGTACGTACGTACATGGGGAGAGAGACTCTCGGGCAGCTCCCCGATTTGCCGGGGTCCTGGTTTTAAAAGTCTTTTTGCACCATGGAAAAGCTTGTGTTTTAACTCCATTTTCTGAAAAATTTCTGAAATCCATTCATGGTTGCAGATTTTCCATCCATTGATCAATTGATCAAACTATTCTTTTAACACACATTTTGAATACCTTTTATTTAATAACAATTGTTCTGGGTACAGAGAATGCAAAGAAATATAGAACAGACTCTCTATCTCCATGTTGTTAAATGTATATCTAGCCATTTAATTCTATAAGAAAATGGCAATAATTCAGAGGGTTAGCTAATGTACCATTGGATGATGGAGAGGGAAGTGGGCCTATGCACTGGGGGGTAAGGAGGGAAAAAGAGCCACGGAAATTAGATTGCAAAGGTTGTATTTGAACTGGACCTTGAAGGATGGATAGGAGCTCTCTAGGTGGAGGTGCTGTGGAGAGCATTTCCAGGGCATAAAACCAGAAATAGTGTGGACATAGTCACAAGAACACAATGTGTTTGGAGAACTTTGTTTAGCTCCGTAAATATAGTGTGGCCATCGACTTGGAGGCAGATGTGGGGGAACTTATATTAAAAACATATTAGAGGGCTCTGCAGCGTGGCCTAGTGGCTAAGGTCCTCGCCTTGATCCCATATGGCTGCTGGTTCTAATCCCGGCAGCTCCACTTCCTCTCTGTCTCTCCTCCTCTCAGTATATCTGACTTTGTAATAAAAAAATAAAATAAATCTTTAAAAAAAACATATTAGAGGGTGAGTTTTCACAAGGCTCTAAATGGCAATTTAAAGACTTGAAGCTAAACACTGCAGGTTAAGAGAACAAAATAGGTTCTGGGAAGACCAATATGACTATTTTCCCAGAACTAATTTTTTTTTTCAATTTGCTGAGTATACGTCAAATAACCATAACCCCAGTTATTCTGTCTCTTTAGAAAGATGACTTGCAAAGGGAGAAATCCAAAATTCAGTAGGAGATCTGGTAGATCACATGGCCTCCAAACAATGATTGGAAGAAGTCCCATTACATTAAATATGGTATAAAGGCTGCTTGCTAACAGAGCTATCTCTGTGTTGGCAGATGCTCTGAAACACCATGTTCTTTTTATCTCCTCACAGTAACATACATACGGTGGATAACCTGGCACAATAAACTCCGTCTTTGTTCCGGATGTACATAGCAGTCCCTTTGTATAAGGGATAGTAACTGCTGCTACATTATGTACAGGAAGAGGAGGCTCTGAGTTAAACCTTAGCTGAACTCCATTTTGTCTTTCTCTTCATGTCTCAGTCCCCTGCTATTCCTCAACTCCCTTTACCAGGTTCCCCAGAAATATTCCAGCCCCTTTGTCCTGAGAAGCTCCTTGAGACTCCCCAAGGACTTCCCCCGCTCCTCAAACAAGGCATGCCAACCCCACATGCAGGAGTCCAAAAAAGGAACTCTGGATGATTGCCAAATAAGTTAAGTCTTGGCATCTACACGTTCACCAACTGCCATTCCAGCTCTGGAGGAGTGACCCTGACAGTCATTTCTCTTTTGAGTGGGGCATGACTTGCAACCAGGGCAGCAAGTCTCTTACTAAAGGAAGTCTAGCCCACTGCTATGATCCACATCTCCAGGAAACTTTGTTGTTTCCGCTTATCACTTCCTCAATCCGTTTCAGGAAGCTGCATTTTACTATGTTTGATGAAAGATGCTGTGTTCCAGAGGTATTAGCCAACTATAAATTCAAACTCTGAGGGTTAATTCCTTTGGAAGTGAAAGATTTGTCTCTCAACAGGGTTATTGTGTGTGTGTGTACACGTGCGCGCGCACGTGTGTGTATTACACTTTTTTAAAACTTTATTTTTAAGGAAAAAACCCTTTTTAACTTATAGAAACATGGCAAGAATAGTGTAATGAACTCTTGCTTGTATTTGTTTATTAATGTAAGACAAGCACAAGTCAATATAATTGATGAGATGGTATGGAACCGAAAGGTAAAACTACCTATTATAGCAGATTCCCAAATCATTCTTTCCATGTATTCATATTGTTATATATTGTTTACAGAACAATGTGAGGCTTACTTACAGACATCGTGACTCTTCACCTCTAAATATGTCTTATGGTATTCTCTTACAAAGCCACAATATAATTGTCCAATTCTGAAAATTAAGCGTTGATATAGCACCAGTAACTGGTAAACAGTCCAAACAGTCCATATTCAGATTTTGATGATTGTTTTATTACTGTCTTTTAGGACAATTTTTTAAAAGACTGTCTATGCTTCAGACTAGGACCAAGCACTACATGCAGTTTTCATGTCTTTAGTCCCCTTTTATCTGTCTTTATTTTTCAGGATATTGACTCATTTTGAAGCATACAGTTATACTACTTCATAGAATTTTTAAAATTTGGACCTTGTCTGATGTTTTCTTATGACTAGATTCAGGCTATCTGTTTTGGGCTGGACCCTCACTTGGATTTCAACTTCTTACTCTTATAATTAAGAGCAAATGTGATTTTTTTTCAACAGTGTTGTCATTATCAAAAAAATGATCCAACAATAAGATCAGAGTGCATTCCCAGGATACTCATGGTAGTGGAATTTTTATCTGTTCAGCCTGGATAGCATAGATTATGAAAATCACTTGTCAGGAAGCTTGTGTGGAAGGTAAGCCTCCACAGCAAACAGCTCTCCTAGTGGGGATGCACTTGGGATTTCAGCATTTTCCGCTGTCCTTTGGTAAAGCAGCTGAAAGTCAGTGGTGGAAGGAGTATGAAGACATGGAATAGCATTGATCAGCAATGAACTGGCAGTAGCTTATATTACCAAATCTTCATTGCTTTTACAAAATACACCACAAAAATGTAATAAATAATTCACATCAAACTGCACTTATCAAAACATGAAAAGTTCATTTGGTGATACAGTGTTATTGACATGGATCATCGTTAATTCTCAATTATTCATGAGATGCATGTGGATAGTTCCACTTGCTGACACTGGTAAGAATCCAAGAGCTGTCACTGACTCAGATATGGAGTGCTAAGCCCCCCAAGACGGGCTGTGGGTGCAAAAGAGAAAAGAGAGACTCAAACCTATCTATCTTCCTTCCTTCCTTCCTTCCTTCCTTCTAAAATCCTTTATTGAAGAAGAAACATTTCCTCAATATGTCAAGCTCTGTGTCAAAAATTGGGATTTTAAGAATGAAAAGAATTGGCCCTTGATCTCAAGGGACTTTGGGCAGAACCTGAGAGTTCAATTCAAAAGCCAGAGCTCAAATTTTCCCCTTACTTTAATGGTATCACCTCACATTTTCCCCTAAACTGGGAGTTCTCTTATGACAGTCTGTGGCTTCTGCTTCAGTCTGCTGGCCCAGTGTTGCTGATCATGTGTCTAAGCATGTCTCTGAACCTCCTTAGGAGCTAAGCAGCGTCAGTATATGCCATGTCATTACTGTTCCTTTCAACTTGCTGCTAAGTCTTTTAGCATGCATTCTCTCAAACTTGAAATGGCTTTCAACTCCTCTCCATGTTAAGGTGTGCAGAGGTGTCATTTATGTCTTGAGTCATGTCTGGCAGACCTGTCCATTCACTAAAATTCCATTACAGCATGAACGTGGCACATAGAAATGGCCACGGACTTCAATTCAGATAATGTGGGTTCCTGGCTGCAGCAGAGATGGGCCCAAATTATCCTCCACACTTGTGTTCTTCCTTTTTCAGGTACACAGGTCAATTTTGCTTTCCACTCTCTCTTGCAGTAGATGCAACCATGTTGCTGAGTTGCTGCAAGCAAAGTTTGAACAGAAATGATGTAGCTAGCATTTCTGGCTCACCCCCCAGAAACCTGTCCCATGTGTTCTGCCAAATTCTTTCCCTACCTAGTGGTGGAGTCAGGATGCCAGGCATCTCGATGTCTGAATTGCTGTGTGAACCCTCACTTTCGTGTGGGGGCAGGCATCTCTACATTATTCTGAAAGCAAAACATCAACATGTATGTTTTAAGTCACTGAGATTTTGGTGTCTGTTAGAGCTGGTGTTAACTTAATGAACATCTTGTCATTCTAATAAGTTTGGCTTGTCATCATTACCTCTGCGTACCCTTAGGTGAATCACTTAAGCTGTCAGCATCTCTATAAATTTCCCTGTAGAGATGGGGATGGGAATGATAAAGATTTGTGCAAACAAAAGATAATATGATTACAATTGGATCTTGTTCTTCATAGGTAACTATGACAGTGTTTTTCATTCAGAACTACCTTTGTTCCTAAGTAAGTACTATTTCTTAGTAACTGGAGCTGGGGCTGGCTCTGGAGCACCTGTAGTACCCGGGGCATAGGAAACAGCATGTGGAACATTCAGATTTTGCTGTAGTTCCTTGACTTGCCAGCTTCAGAACTATACCTGCCTCATTCAGGCTACTGACAGTTCCTTACAACTTAGATAATATCCCAGAAATTGACTTATTGACCAACTGATCACCATGATGATCAGTTGTAGGTATCAGAACTGTGAGTTCTCAAAGCCTTTCCTGGATCCTAAAAATCTCCTCCTAATACTGTTAGGATGTAATATTGAGTGCTTACCATATGCTATCATTGCATATATTACTGCAGGTCATCTTCAGAACTACTCAAGGAATGGGGTGCTTTATAACAGAGGTTGAAGAAGTTACTTAGGGTAAAGAGTTGTATTCAGATTTGTCTCTCCCTCTTCCTTCCTCCCTCCCTCCCTCCCTCCCTCCCTCCCTCCCTTCCTTTTTGAGGGCTAAAGCACTACTTAATTATTTTAAAAATATTTCCTTTTATTAGAAAGGCAGATTTACAGAGAGGAGAGACAGAGAAAGAGCTTCCACCTGCTGGTTCACTCCTCAAGTGGTTGCAACAGCCAGTGCTGAACTGATCAGATGTCAAGAGCCAGGAGTTTCTTCCAGGTCTTCAATGAAGGTGCAGGGTCCTAAGGTTTTGGGCTCTTTGCTACCCTCCCAGGCCACATGCGGGAAGCTGGATGGGAAGTGAAACAGCCAGGACATGGGATGCCCACACATGTAGATGGATGACTAACCATTTGAGCTATTGTACCAGATTTGTGTTTCTAAAGGATCTATGTTCTTAACCTTGTCTGATTGCTAACTATGCTTCATGGCTCAGCACTGACCATTCCTTTACATGAGTTTCATCTCCTTATATGAGAAAAGGCTTATTTATTTGAAAGACAGAGTGACAGAGGGGGAAGAAGTATGGGAGGGATAGGGAGGAGGAGTGATGGATCCTCAATTCAATGGTTCATTCCCAAATGCCTGCAACAACAGGGGTTGTGCCAGGTCAAAGCCAGAAGATAGGAATTCCAGCTGGGCCTTCCACATAGGTGGCATGGACTTAACTGCTTTGGCCATCAGCTTCTGTTTTCCAGACTCATTAATGGAAAGCTTGATCAAAAGCAGGGTCTGAACTAAGCACTCCAATATGGGATGTGGGCATCTCAACTATGTGGCTTAACCTGCTGTGCCATAAGACCCACATCTGGTTTTCACTTTTTTTAAATCTTTTTTTATTTTTAATTCATTAATTACATTGTATTATGTGACACAGTTTCATAGGCACTTGTGTTCTCCCCACCCCTCCCCAAACCCTCCCACCATGGTGGATTCCTCCACCTTGTTGCATAACCACAGTTCAAGTTCAGTTGAGATTCCCCCATTGCAAGCATATACCAAACATAGAGTCAGTAATTGCAAAAACATGGAAGCAGCCAAAATGCCCATCAGCAGAGGATTGGATAAGAAAGCTATGGTTCATCTACTCCATGGAATACTACTCAGCTATTAAAAAAACCAAAATGCAGTTCTTTGTGGCCAAATGGGCCAAACTGGAAACCATAATGCTAAGGGAAGTGAGCCAATCCCAAAAGGTTAAATACCACATGTTTGCCTTAATTTAAGATGATATGATCTTATGTATAACATGTTATGTTATGTATGTTATATGTTGTGTATAAACTAAAATTGAAATGTCAATGAGGTGGTCACAGAAGGTGGTTAAGAACTCGCATTTACTTTTAACATTGGTTATTCATTACTATGTCAATTAATTCCATAATGATGTAAATTTTTGCTGATGGTATGTTGGAGCTTTTAATTGATCGGGATGATACTCTGCTGGCTCTGTCTTCAGACCAGAGAGGGTATACCTAAGAAGCCGTTGAACTTGACTGGACAATAAGATGGTTTTCACTTTTTATAGGAGCCAGCAACAGTTATACTTTGGGATACTTTACACGAACATTAATATTACTGTTTTCTTGTCTCCAGATTCATTATTTATTCATCTTGTTCAATGCTTATTAATTTGCCTGCTCTAGTAATGTGAATATTAAGGAAGACCGTTCCAAAGGAAATTGGGTATGAATATTATTGTGTTAGTGTTCAGGGTGTTACAGCAGGTATGGGGGTTCAGGCTTTGTCCTACTGGCATAGTCCTGCCAACCTTCAGTAGGCTGTTTGTGAGACCACAAACCTTTATCCATGCCACAATGCTTGTCAGCACAATGCATGGTGTGGTGTGCCTGCCTGGGGCATTTTCTACTCTATCAGTTATCACTGTTTGAAAAATGAAAGGCAAAATCAGATTAGTTTGCTTCATATCTGACAGGGTCTCAACATGCCAGATTGTCTGGTCAATCTGTGCTGAACCAATATCCCAAGGGATCTTTCTGTATATCTAATTTCTGCTGTTTGAAGAATTTGTTCATCAGTTGGGTTCTCGTGAAATGTACAAAGTCAAGAGTAAACTAGCTCTTAGTTGGATTATTGACATTTCAAAATGTCCAAGTCCCTTTGAAATTTGGAAAGGTTCATCTTGATAAGGTTATTGGCATCAAATGTTTGGACTTACAAGTGAGGGGCTCCTTCCCAGAGGCACGCTCACTGAATTCACCATTGATGTCCAAAGGAAGGTAGTATTCGATGAGCTAATACTTAATAGATCTTGCCTCTAATTCCCCAACCACTCTGTACGTTGGGACCTTCTTAGCTCCATCTTACAGATGAGGCAGCTACATGAGTCACAGCTAATTAATTTACTCAAGACACACAGCTAGCAAGTGGCAAATCCACAATTTGAAGCCAGATAGTGTTGGCCCCACAGCCCATACCTGAAGATCTCTCTGCTTGGGACACACCTGTTTCCTAAAGAAGACATTGTCATAATCTAAACATCTGTAGGAAGTCATTGTGAAGAGAGTGTGAAGTTGGTTTTGTCAGAGCCTTTCTGGTCAGCTATGGCAAGTCTGCCCTTCATTTGGTTCCTTCCACACAAAAGAACCTCTGCTGAAACCAGAGGCTGCCTCCCTGGGGAGCTAAGAAAGACCAAGCAGGGGAGAGCTTGGCGAGCATTTGGCCAGAAAGAGACAAGGAGACTCATGCACTTCCAATTAGCCAACGTGCCTTCCATGGCCCGCTCAATGTCCCACTCCTGCTTAGAGCATACCCAGAGAGTTCCAGCTTTGGCAAAGGCCTGTGAGATTTCATGCTCCTTTCCCCCATGTGATAAAAAAGTTATTTTTTGCCACAAGCTAGGGAAAACACTGGCATTTTGAAACTTTAAAATGCTTGGGTGAAGTTTTAAAAGAATTATTAGATTTATCATTGCTGTTGTTTGGAAACCTTGTGGACATTTGCAGTGTTTAGTTTCCTTGCTGAGCTTTTGTGGAAGCTCTCATGGAGAGGAGGGTTAAAAGGAGAGGAATGAAGTCTAATGGGTGAGGAGAGGATTTTTATAAACTGTCTGCTGGGTTTCAAATGGCATTCACTTTAGGCTGTGCTGGATAGAGAACTGAGGACTGGAGAGAATTTCATCCCCAGCGATGCATGGCATCATGTTTGGGCTCCTCTTTTTCCAAAAATTGTGAAACAAAGCAAAGCAAAGCAAAGCAAAGCAAAAAAAAAAAAAAAAAAAAAAAAAAGCTTATTTCCATTTGCAATAACTAGTGTGCTGTATATACTTCAGGTGTATAAGGTGGTATTTTTCCCTAAAAGGAAAGCAGGAAACAAAGTCCTGTCCCTCAGTAATTGGAACCATCTTGGGAAAGCATGAAGCAGACTTTACCAAGCATTCAGATGCTCAATGTGGTGGTCAGATGTCACCAACCACACAGGCTCCACGTTGTAGATGCACTTTGCCTGTGTCCCATTTTCTGTCTTGCCATCTTGGGCCTGTACCCAAATGCATTTCCCTCAGCTTTTGGCGGACTGGATAATTGAACTGCACAGCCCCTGCCTCCAGTGTGGTCTCCTTTCTGCTTACCCTAAAGTCATGCTCTTTGAAGAACTCTGCCACTTAGGCCTCCCAAAGCCACGCCCTCTCAAGCTAGGCCAACTGGACCCCTCCTGTTCTCCTCTCCAATTGTTATGGTAGAAAGTACAGCATTTTCCACCTCCAGTTTTGTGACTTGAGCATCTCCGAAGATATTTGTTGGGTGACTTAGGAACTCCTCTTCCCTATCCATTTTTCCAGATCTTGGAGGTATCTCCTGAGTCTTCCAACTTTGTGACTTGAGGGAAAGAAGTGAGTTGTTCAGTTGATCATCAAAATTCCTATGATGTGCCCAGTGGATGCTACACCCTGGAGACCCATTGAAAAAAGACACAGTCCTGCTGTTGTGGGGCTCTCGGGGATAGACCAAGTATTCTATCTTCTACCTTCCTGCTGGTGATTCGCACTCTAATTCCAGGCCTGGACAGAATCATGTAAGCTGTGCCAGAATCTTCCAACCTAACATTGGCCTGCCACTGCCATAACTTGCACCAGTTTTCACAATAATCCCAGAACTGTAGCCCAATTGTGCACTGATTGGGGAGTGTTCATGAATACCCCCAACCCTTACAGTCAAGTACCAGAGCATTTGGTAAGCTTCTTTCCTATCATGCAATTTAATAGGCATATTCTGGCCACACCAGACTTGCATTCTTGGCAGTCCTCCACAAGTTTACATGAGCCAGATAAGTGACTTCTAGCTAAGGGCAGGTCACTTATATCCTTAGTTTCCAAACAACTCTCTTCCACATTTTCCTTTGATTTAAGGGTAGGCTAGAAAGAAAATAATTATCTCAAATCTTATTTTACATGTCACAATATGAAGATTTGTCCCAGACACAAGTATGCATTCTTAATTATAATCGCAGCAATGATCTAAGCAAGTATAAGATATATGACTGAGTGGCTGGTGGTATTTCATTACCATTTTTGTGCAATTAACGTCTACCACTAAAAGAACCATCTTACACATAAGACAATGAGAAGGCAGCTTGAAATGTTATATCCTAATCAGGAAATGTTGTTACTATTACGTTTTAAAGATGAGGAGTTAAGGTTTTCATTTTTAATTATATTACCAAGTGATTCTTAAGGGAACTTAATTGTGAAGAATAAAAATTACTTTGCAAGTTTATGGTGAGGGGCTACTAATCCTTTATGGGAAGCACGCAAGCAAATTAGAATTGGGCTGTATTCAATGGTAACATGTAAACTTTCTGTCTAGCTGCAACTCTTGTTCAAAAAATAGCAAGCTTTTCTAGAAGACGATGATAATTGATGATTTAATCATTCATGAAGCATGTACTACCAGAGCACAGCAAGTTTTGCCCTGATTTGAGCGGCATCTGGAAGAAGAGACTGGTGTGACTTCAAGGTTGCTAATCTTCTGGGTTCTCAGCCCACCGTCTTTACAGAAAATTTGGTCTCTGTGGGGCAGCACCCTGGGTTTGCAGTTACCCTTCCTCTGCTCTAGTCAGAACTCCATTCTCTTGACCCAAGCTACTCAGCTAGCTGTTAGGGGAAAGCAGCTGATTAAACAAAGCCACGCTCCACTGTTGATCAGTGGAAAACACTCATCTTTCCCATCTCCCTGGGATGTCTGCTTTGGAGAGTGGGAGCCTCAAAGGATGGAATTTGGGGCTGGGCCACAGGCTGGTGCAGATGGAACATTTGCTGGGAGGGGTTATCTGTTTTGATGGCCTTCAATGGCCACTTGAGATGTTAGTGGATTTTATTAAATGACATTTAGCCCAAAGCCTTTCATCCAGGGGTTTAAATGATTAGGAACTATATCTTGGCACTCTCCTGCTTCTAAAGAAGTTTTGTTCAAGATCACACCCGTTTGCTCCTCCTTTGCAGTAGGGTGAGATCTGTGACTGCAGAGACTGCCTTGGTAGAGATGTGGCAATGTTTCTTGTGCTGATTCATTCCCAAGGAGTGTAATCCTGACTTCTCTAGAAACAAAATAGGTCCTTAACCTTTGCTTCAGAAGCAACCTCAGGCCTTTGATTTCCCTCCCCGCCCTTCCCCCCGCCCCCCCCCCCGAAGGTGAGTAGAGTGCAGATTCTCAGCAGTGACTTCATGTAAGGGTAGTAGATCTTACTACATTTCTGGAATTTCCATGTGTTTTCCATATATACAAAATGAGTTCACAAAATGCAAGATGTGTAAAATAGATTGAAATAATTCACAAATTTGGAACATTTATGCTGTGAAAATTACTAAAGCTTAAGTTAGCACCTCAGATCATCCTTTGTTTAGTCATCTTTAGAGTAATCTCAACGTGTGGGGGATTGTAACATACCTTATTTTAGGGATGGGGAAAAAAAGGCACTATGAGGAGAGGGGAAGGAGTTTAAGTGTTCCTAACATAAAGACATAACTATTTGGGTTGGTGGAGATACTAATTGTCCTGATTTAATTATCACACACACACTTGGAATTGTAGACATGTATTGAAATATCATATTGTATCTGATAAATAATTTTATGTGTTAATTAAAAAGCATTGTGTCAGTAAAAAATAATGTAGGAGTAAGCGGCCATCCCTGTTCTCTGCCCCCAAACAAGTGAGAAGTTTCAGGCTGCTAAGGATGTACTGTGTTCCTCACTGGAATTTCACGTAGCTAGCAAGGGGTAAAGCTGGGACTGTCAACCCAGTCAGTGTAACTCCAGTGTTCATGCTCGCAGCCACTGTGCCACCCTGCCTCTCATCATCAGGAGACAGCAGAGGTGCTGCCATGACTAGAGAACAGTCAACTCTACTCCTAGCTGAAGGCCGAAGGCTTTCCTGTCCATGACAGCCTGAAATGGTCACACTTCAGTCTTAGCCCTCAGTATGATGGCACATGGCCATATGTCAGGACCAACGGTAGGATCAAAACCATGACTATAGAGGGTGGCAGAGGAAGAGGTTAGCCAAGAGTACTAACTTGTGGTGTTCTGTGGCACGGTAGGATGACTATGGTTAATGACACTCGTTTATATACTTCAAAATAGGCAGAAAAGGGGGGGTGGATTGTTCCCAACAGAAAGAAATATTTGCAATAGAGATACTAATTGCCCTGATTTTATTATGACATACATTCATCATTATACACATATGTCAAAATATCACATTATACCTGATAAGTATGTGCCAAAAATAGTAAATAAATAAACAAATTAATAAATCCAGGAGCAGATAAGCCTCCTATGAGTGATTGCTAAGGATTCCCTATGTTCTCTAGTTTTGAATCTCATGTACTACTATATAACATGATCCCATCACATTTGAATAAAGTTAAATGAAGTTGCCATGATCCTCTGATATTCTGGGGACAGTTTGGGTGGCTTCTCCTGTCTTGCCTCCCACACGGTTTCCCGAATGTAGAATAGTCTTGGCAAAGCTCCACTGCCTTCCTACATTCTCCCTGTCTACATCCTGGGAACTTCCCCTAGAAACCCACTACACCTGTGCCAATGCAGACAGTGACAGTGAGAGCTTAGTACTACCTACATGGTGACCCCCAAGCCTTCTGTCTTCCCTACCAGTAGAGAAGGCACAGCACTCCATCTTGGGGTCAGTCCTACATAGGCCAAATGCAAGCTCTTTTGTAGGTCTTCCAGGCAGTCAATCAACCTCTGCCTTTAGCTCCTTTGGCTGGCCCTCAACTGCCCTTGGCTGGGGTTTTTGGTCAACCCATTTTATTTGCTTGGCAGTCCTAGCATCTATGATTTGAGGGATTCTGTGCGCCTTTCATGACCCACAAACAGGAGGCCTTCTTGTGGACTTAAGTTCATGGTGCTGCTCCCCGGGTCCCATCTTGTACTATTAGCTAAGGCTTGATCAATGGTGTTTTATTTCTAGCTGGCATTTCTGAAAACTGAGAGGTTCCTTGGGGATTTCTGAGCCTTGAGTTGATTAGTAGTTAATGATGTGTGTTTTGATGAGAAAATAAAAGATTTTGTTTATCCACTTGAGAGGAGGAAAATTAGAAGTAAAATGGAGAGAAGGAAAAACACAAATTCAGTTTTTCAATGAGGTCTTAAGTGGTTTGGGTCTGCTGAGTTTCCCATCATTGCTGCAAAATTCTCTGGCTGTTGATTTTATGCAGCAGCTCTCAGAAAAATTCATGGAGTGCTCAACTCCACCTAAAACTGTTGTGAGACCCACAGAAGACACAGAAGAGCTGTTGGACAAATCATGTTCCTGTTCAGGGAATGTGTGGGTACAAGCAGGAGATGAATTTATCCTTCTGCCTAAAATAGAGGGAAGAGAGATACCCATAGGGATCAGAGGTTATTTGCAACAGTGTGTCTCCCAGGCAGGGCTGTGGTTCTGAAGGACAGCCCCAACTGGGTTAGCCTGTGCAGAGAGGATGTCTCCCAGACTTGCTCTTGATTCACTGTGAGTGAAGTTATGGGGAAGATGGGCTCAATAGAGATAGAAGATGGCAAGGAATAGGCTTTGGAGCCAAGTGGGTGTGCATTTAAACTTCACTGCTGTTTCAGGTGTCTTCTCCTCTGTGTATCTTAATTTTCATTCATAAAATGGGCCGGTACTATTTATCAGCAGCGTTTTCTGTGAAGATGAGACATTTGAAAACATGAAATCAGCTGGCACAGATTATGTGCCAATGACCATTTAGTTACCCTCCTCCCCCCCATATTCCTTTTTCCCCTATAGAAAGCCTGTACTTTCCACTCTCCAGTTCGGATGGTCTTCAATTGATGACATTCAAAACAAATAGACTAAGGTGGTTAACATCTTCTGGAACCTTGAGAGTTTTCCAAAGTAGTGTGTCAGGGAAATAATAATTCATAATCCTCCCTTTCAGGCACCCCTTCATAAAATTAACATAGCGTTCTTTATAAAGTGCTGATATTGTAGTTTTGCAAATTGTTTGGACTAATGAACACACTTGGTTGGAGCTTAACAGTCAAAGCCTTGCTTTTTAAAGGGGCCCTTAGATGTTCTTTGATGATAGTCCTGCATAGCCTGTCAGCCAGGCATCTCACAAAAGAGTAAGGATGGTTAGAGGTGGGGTAGATGAAAGGTCAGGTGAGGGTCTTTCTGACACTGGAACTAAAACAACTTGGAGTCTGTTTTATTGGCCAGCAACATTATCTTGGCTTGTAAAGAATAGTCTGTATTATCGGGAACATCCTTTAAGGAACATCTCATCTGAAATCTTTACTGCCATCTCTGGGGAGTCTGAAGTCTGTGACTGAATGAGAGAGGACCTCAGCTGTTGTAGAATAGCTCCTGTCGCTAAACTACCATTGCCCAAAGGTTGAAAGTGTCCAATTTGTGCTTCAGGTCATCTGTGAAAGAGTTAATGTAGGGAACGCTCTGTGTATGGGGGATGCACACTATAAAGTTCTTGTCATTACACAGAATATACTCCAGGTTCATGGACACATTCAAAAACGGATCAAAGGGGAAAGAATCAAATTCTTTTTTTTTTATTTTGGCCTCTTGGAACATGTCAAAATTATGTTCTCTTGACATGGAGAGAATTTTTCAAAGGTAGTTGCTTATCAAAACTTTATTTCCATTCTGGCATGATTTAATCAGTTATTTTAATGGAGAGTTTTGTTTCTCAATTAAGTAATATTTCGCAGTATCATCTCAGATTGAAGTGACTTTAGCAAGTAACTTTAACAATAGGCAAGCACCATTCTAGCCAGCTGGCCTATCTCTTCCTCAAAAGATAGGCAAGAGTCAGTTAATCAGTGACCTCAGCATGGGCTTTTCCTTTACTTAAAAAAGATTTATTAATTTGCAAAGGTCACAGAGAGATTGACCTTCCATCTGCTGGTCCACTCCTCAGATGACCACAGTGGCTGCCTCACATGGATAGCAGAGGCCCAGGCACGTGGGCCATCTTCCACTGCCTTCCCAGATCATCAACAAGGAACTGAATCAGAAGTGGAGCCGTAAGGATATGAACTGGCGTCTATATGAGATGCTGGCATAACAGGTGGTGGCTATGCCACAATGCCTACCCCATTTCTTTGTTTTTTACAGTTTCATTCATTTTACTTGAAATGCAGTATAAGATAATGACAAAGATATCTTCTATATGCTGGTTGACTTTCCAAATAGCTGCAACAGCCAGGGTTGGGCCAGGCTGAAGCCAGGAAATCTGGAGCTTTATCTGGTTCTTCCATATTAATGACAGGAATGTAAGTACTTGGACCATCTTCCACTGCTTTCCCATAAACAGCAGGAAGCTGGATTGAAAGAGTGATAATCAGTACCTGAACCTGTTAATATGGGATGCTGGTGGTTTGACCCCTTATGCCACAATGCCAGCCATGGGATGTGCTTTTAAAAAATAAGTGAAATATTCAGAAATTGCTTAAAGTCCTAGAAGGATTTGAACAAAAGCAATATTCAAGTTTTTTTTTTCACATGAAGGGGAAGTGGGCTGCCATTCCAAAACCAAAGGACCTAAATCATTTGGTTATCTATTGGGGGTGCTTAAGGTCAAAGTCATGTGGGAAATTTTAATGGGAGATTTTTATTGCTTATTTGCAGAGAAAAGAGCAAGTGTATTTTCTCCAATAAAGGGTATGTCTCTCTGAGTTCTCTAATGGCTTAGAAATATCTTCTTCATATAGTCCAAGCCAGAAAGTAGAACAGTGCCAAATCCTGGTAAGATAGAGTGTTTGCCTTGGTCCAATGAGAGACTGCTCCCTGGACACACCAATTTAACTAGTATTGCCACAGTGTTTTTGATCTGCTGGAATTTTGTTTCTGCAGCCTGTTTGGGTAACTACTGATGTGGTTCTTTATTTAAAAACTTATTTATTAGCTTTTAGTGTTTTGATAGGCAGAAAGACACAGAGATGAAAAGAGATCTTCTCTCTCTTCTGTTTATGCCCACCACAACTGGGACTGGGCCAGCTGAAGCCAGGAGCTAGCAACTCTGTTTCTCACATGGGTAACAAAGACTCAAGTCCTGAGCAATCAGTACTACCTCCCAGGGTGCACATTAGCAGGAAGCTGAAATATGGAACTGAAGGTGAATATGCTCAGGCACTCTGATATGGAATGTGGGTGTCCCAAATGGTGTCTGAAGAATTGCGCCAGACACCTGCTCCTGGTATGAGTTTTTGATGGTGGCCTACAAGTCATAGTTAGCTAAGGGATGAAAAAGTTAATAGGTGTATATTTGAGCAAAAGCCAGTAATCAACCTCAAGGTATTTATCTATCTTAAATTGCACATACATAATGTATTATGTATTGTAAGGTATACATATACAAGGTATTATGTACTGTAAGGGGAAAAACAATCACTTTATTGCACAGTAGATATACTTTAAATAAATGATCAGGGTTAACACAATGAGTAATTGGATGTGTGAACATCATAGACTCTATAGTACGATGCCCCGCGAAAGCTCATGATCACTTCTATGATGCTTTTTTCCAAATATGCATAGCCTCAATGTTCTTGTGAGAAAACATTGCACAAATCCAAATTTGCAGCCATTCCTACTTGAAAATTGGGTAGTATTTAAAAGTTCAAGGTCAGAAAAGACAAGGAATGATGGTAGAACTGCCTCAGACTGCAGGTGCTCAGGGAGGAGTAGATCGTGGAAGAGAAAGAACAGGGTGGGGAAAAAAAAGTTGAAATCCAAATAAGGGCTGTGCTTTAGTTGACAGTACTTAGTATTTGTGTTAGTTTTCTGGTTTTGAAATTCCATTACTGTTACATAAAATAGTGTTAGGGAAAGTTGGGTGAAAGGCATACACTCTGTACAACTTTTGCAATTTTTCTGTAAGTCTAAATTTATTTCAAAATAAAAATCTAGCAAAAGAGTTTCAGGAAGACAACACAAGACAGCACAAGAAGCAACAGTTAGGGCAACCTCAGGGCATCCAAGTCCCTGAACCACAGTGAGTGTGCACAATTAACAATCTACACAGTCCATGGTCAATTCTTGTAAATAGTGACCTATGCAGCTCATCTTCCCATGGATAGCTCTGGAAAATAATGTTTCATGATTCAAGAATAAAGAGATAAAATTGAGAAGAATCTCTCCAACTTGGTTTCACAAGCTTTATTACTTGTGAGAAATGTCTGTAAACAGGGAAATACCAATGATGTAAAAAGATTTTTTTTGAAAAGGCTGAGGTATGGAGGGGAGAACTCAAGGCAAGAGGGCTGCCAATTACTTGATTTTCCCCCCTTAAAAGCTGTGTTCTTCTTTTGAGTCAGAATCCAATTGTTTCATGTCTTCATTAATCAGTGGCACCATTCATCAAAAGGACACACTGGCATAATGAGCTCTCCTAAGTACCATGTTTGTGATCCTTCTTGGAATATTAGAGTGAGGAACTGGGGGTGGCAAAAAAGAAATCTCACATGGTACTCTGTCTACGATAGTCTAAAATATTTTTACATATACCACATCAAATTAACATCCTGCCATCTTTCTGTCCTCTTTCTCTCTCCCCCTTTTCCCTCCCTCCCTCCTTTCCTTTCTCCTCTCTCTTTCCTTCCCCCAACCCTGCCCCTGTGTGTGTCTGTGTGTAGAAATTGAATGAACCTACGGCATCTGCCCCAATCCCTTAATTGAGGCAGTTCAGGTCAATTTGTGATTGTTAACAGAAAGAAACCAAAATCGTTTGTCACAGAGCTTAATTTTGCCTGTGCTGCCTGATTTCCTGCTGTTATTTGTACTTACAATAGATGATAAAAGCAGTTGCCACAGCCTCTTCACAGAAAAACAAATCCCAGCTGCAATCTGTCTCAAAGCACCTGGGAGTGCAGAGCATGTGGGACTTACAGCTATTTTTCTAGCCTTGGTTGCCTCTTGTGTTGATTGAAATGAGCTGAGATATTTTTGAATGGAAGCACCTGCATTTCCCAAGTTCTGTTATTGGTCTGAAATAAGGGAGCATTTGGGGTTATTCTTGAGAAAATCTGGAGGCCCTGGCTTGCTTATTTTTCTTCTCCCTGCAACCATGGAACTCACTGACTTGCCACAGGCCCCTAAAACAGCAGTTCCTGGGCATGAAGGCACTCATGTTTTGAGGTACAGAGTAACTGTGTATATGCTGGGAATTACAGTCATCGTAGAGAGGTCCTGGGAATGACTTCCTCCTCGGGGGATAGGACAGACATTTGATTGTACGTTTGTGAAAAATTGACAATGCCACAGTATCCCAGGGTTTCGGCCCTTTCTTGAGCTATCCCCTTGTGAGTGGCTCGAGTACCAATGTGGTGCAGTTGTGAGCCAATCTTAGAGATGAAGAAGTATGAGGATCCTACTGGAGGTTCAGAAGTGACATGATCGGTCTGCAGGAGCACACAGGGCTTCCCTGGGCCACTTGATCACACCCTGAAGTTGGCATGCTCTTCCCTTTTTGGACCCTGATGCTGCCTGTGCCTCCCTCTGGGTTGCACTGTGTTCTGTGAGTGTGGGTCAAGTGTTACTCTACGTAAGAGGACAGAGCCTGAGAGAAATGGTGGGGGAGAGGTGGCAGGCATCTGTCTGTGACCTAATGATAAGCCTTTTCCAAAAGCCCAAAAGATGATTCAGAACCCAATTCCTGGTTTAGAAACCACTGATCATGACCACTATTTACTAATCACTATTCTATGAACAAGTAATAATAACATCACCATGTACCTGGTGTGAAGAGCTTGACATGTAAAATATTATTTAATCTTCATAGTAGCCCTAAGGGGGAAGATACTATTATAATGTCCATTTTAAAGGTGAAGAAAGTGAAGCACACAAAAGCTATGTAACTTGTCTATGATTGGAAGTAGTGAGTGGTAGAATGAGGATTTGTACACAGATGATCTGACTTCAGAGTCCAGGTTTGTCCTACACCATAATGCTTGGAGATATTTGATTCTTTAGATGTCAGGATAATACATAGGAAACAGTCATTTTCAAAAGACTAACATCCTGACTCTATAGGAGAAGTTTTGAATGGAAATAATCTAAGGGTGGGTGGAGAGGGGAAGTAGTGCCAGGGCATAGTAGGCTAAGATTCTGTGTGCAATGCTGGCATCCCCTATGGGGACCACTTTGTGTCCCAGCTGCTCCAATCCAATCCAACTTTCTGATAAAATGCTTGGAAAAGTGGATGAAGATATCTCCCTCTTTTTCTGTAGGTCTGATTTTCCAATAAATACTTTAAAAAAGCTTAGATCAAAATAGTCTAACTAAAGTTGTAATTCAAAGGGACTAGAACAATTGAGAACAAGATTCTCCATAAGAAACTGCCTGGGGGACATTATGACTTTAGATGTGGGGAAAATGTTTTTCAGGACACAGTTGTTCTCTGACCCTCTGGAAGAAATATGGGAAGCCTTGGGGGCGGGGGTAGATAAAGATGTGAAGAGTGGATATAGCTGGTTTCCAGGACTAGGGAAAGTCCTGGGATACATTGAGTTTTCTTCCATCCATTGCATCCTTTTCTCAAAAGTAGGCTTGTGCTTTAGCTAACGTGATGCTGGTTGGAACCTGAATGCACTGGAGAAGAGAGCTCAGGGAAGAATAGATTGTTTCCTATGGCTCAGCATATTTTAATGGCTGCACATGGTCCTTGGAATTGTGTTGATGTGGTGGGACTCAGAATTTCCAAATGATGTCAGAGCATAGGAAGCAATTTAAAAGTTGTTATGCAAAAAGAAGAAAGGCACTCCAGCCAGAGGATGACTAAGGGGGAACAATAATCCTGCATTATCAGAAGCATATAATGGTCCCAGGGAAAGTAATTAGATAACAGAAAATGGATCCCTGGGCAGGAGCAGTCTGAGCCTCAGGAACAGGGTCTGCATGTCAGGGCTTGTGAAATCATGTTCTGAGAGGAGAGTCGGAAAATGTCTCTACTGAATCATGGAAAGTCAAGTGGAAATTGAACATGATAAAACACTCCAGCTGGGTATCTCCAATCTAATTCCTGAAGTTGCTTGGCCTTCAAAGTTAAGAAAGATTCTGAACTATAGCCATGAGAACAAATGAGCTATTGCTACGTTGAAAACATGGATCAATCTCACAAGTATACTGTAAAGTGAAAAAAAGGTGACACAAAGGTGATTGCAATTACACACAGTTCCTGACAAGGTAAATGTTGGGCATCCAACTTGTATTTGAGTTATACTGATTGGGAGGAGATGTAAGGAAGACTAAAGGAATACTAGTCATGTTCTAGTTTTCTGTTTGGGTACCACTTTGTGTGTGTGTTCAGCTTGTGAATATTCAAATTGTATACTCATGGTTTGTGAACATTAGAAAAATAAAGGCCATACCTATGAGTATAGAACTATTTATCTTAACAGAAGCAAACTCCAAATACTCACTAACAGAATGTATTTCCAATTGTGTAACCATGACAATTTTTATCTTTTCTTGAATTGAAAATTCTTTAACTTGATTTTCTGAAAAGCATTTGCAAAGATGGGATTAAATGTGCAAGAAATATATCAGGAGAAAGTCCTTTAAAGGATAAAGAAAAGGAGGAAGGGGCATTGGGTAGAGCATTTAGGCCAAAGTACAAGTCTGCTTCTTTTGAAAGGAGAAAGGAAGATAGAGGATTGGATAGAAAGACTCTTGATCCATGGCGCAGGCAGATTAATGGAGAGTTTTTGGGCAAATACTGTTCAGGAGAGGGAAACTGCATCGGACAGAGTGAGTACTGTTACAGGGTCACTGCTGTGTTTAATGTTGGCTGAGAGCAGACTAGACGAAGTGTGGCCTTGGCTTATATGTTACTGAGGTCAAGTGTGCATGGCAAGGTGATCAGTCAAACATACTGTCCTCTTGAAAGATCTGGGCAGTGCACCTCCATGCTCCCCCTCATTGAGGCATGCAGTGATGTTCATGTGCTGGGAGCTGGCACAACTTGTTCCATTCAGAAATATCATTAGGATGTTATGGACATCAAGATTAATATACTTAATAGTGAGAAAAAGAAGCAAAAGGCAGCAGACGTCATTTAAGAGTGGGTGTTTCTAGATAGTGTCTTCTAAGGCTTGCTGGGAAACAAAGAGGTTATTAAAAGGAAAGCAATTGTCTTTTGTGTTACATTTATCTTCACTTTGATGTTTTTTTTTTTATTTGAAAGGCAGAGCTACAGAGGGAAAAGTAGAGATGGAGAGGGAGATCTTTCATCTATTGCCCCCAAATGGCCTGGTGCTTGGCTGGTCTGAAGCCAGGAGCCAGGAGTCTGGAGCCTATTGCTGGTCTCCCATGTGGGTGCACAGGCCATTGTCTATTGATTTCCCAGGCACATTAGCAGGGAGCTGGATGAGAAGTGGAGCCATCAGGACTCAAACTGGCTCCCATGTGGGATGCTGGTACTATGAGCAGAGGCTTAGTTTATTGTGCCTTGGCACAAGCTCCAGTGTTTATGCTTTCTAGACAATATTCCTGGCTTTACTTTAAGAAAATGGCTTTTGTCACGTTCTAATAGTGTGACTGCTGTGATCCTGGTGTTTTGATTCCTTTATTATTCCCAAGAATGACAATCCTGTAGTCTGGATTAGTTACAATTTCCCCACAACATTGGCGCTAATTTGCTTTCCCTACACTCATCTATGCATATAAATAAATCAAGGAAGTAGTCTACCAAGAGATCTTAACATATTGATAAGTATCAATGTGATATCTCTCTATGACTAGCTGTTAAAGTACCAGCTATTCATTTTGTAGACTACTACTACAAATTCCCACAGTTTAAGAGAAAATAGAATTTTTCTTGATCAGAAGTGGAACAGATGGGTTTTGAAATGGCCTAATATGCACCACAGGTGGTGGCTTTACCCACTATGCCACAGTACCAGCCCCAGTTTAATGCATTTTTTTTTTAATAAAAAGAAAATCTCAACAGATTTTCTAGTGTCAAGCATTGGAACAGTTCCTTTAAGGCAGGATGTCAGTGAATGAGAAACATAGAAATGTGAGATTGTTGGGGATACTTCAGTGAGTTGGGGCTGGATAGTGAAGCTAGGTTTCCAATGGAAGGCTTAAGAGTTTCACAGAGAATCAACCTGAGAAGCCCAGTTCCATTGCAAAGCCCACACAAGGAGAACTTGTGGAGGTATGGATTGGGTAGTGTTATGGCAGGGTAAGCTTGTGGCACAAAAACATGGATGACAGGACCTCAGTTGTCTGATCAATGTCAACATCAGGAGTGGTGAGTCTGGTTTATGGCATGTATCCTTGAATGGAATATGACAAGAATGTCACTTTTTCTCTATGGCCTTCTACTCCCAAACCCTACTTTCTGTCAGGCTACAAATAAACATCAGATAAACCTAAATTGAGAGATGTTCTGTAAAATGCTTGGTCAGTAATTGTCAGAACTAAATCAAGACCAAAATAAACAATTGGGACCTCATCAAACTAAGAAGCTTCTGTACAGCTAGAGAAACAATCAACAAAGTAAAAAGGCAACCCACAGAATGGGAGAAGATCTTCGCACATGACATAGGTGATAGAGGGCTGATCTCCAGAATATACAAAGAGCTACAAAACAACCAAAATGTCAAAACAAACAAGCCACTCAAGAAATGGGCACGGGAAATGGGCAAACACTTCACAAAGGAACAAACCCAAATGGCAAATAAACATATGAAAAAATGCTCAAGTTCCCTGGCAATACGGGAAATCCAAATTAAAACATCAATGAGGTACCACCTAACGCCAGTAAGACTGGCCCACATGAAAAAAAGCACCAACGACACTTGTTGGCGAGGTTGCGGGGAAAAGGGAACCCTACTCCACTGCTGGTGGGGCTGCAGGCTGGTACAGCCTCTATGGAAATCAGTATGGAGAATATTCAAACAACTCAAATTCAACATACCGTATGATCCAGCAATAGCACTCCTAGGAATATATCCAGAACACTTGTTCTATGAGAAACCAACATGCACTCCTATGTTCATAGCAGCACAATCAGTAATTGCAAAAACATGGAAACAACCAAAATGCCCATCAGCAGAGGATTGGATAAGAAAGCTATGGTTCATCTACTCCATGGAATACTACTCAGCTATTAAAAAAACCAAAATGCAGTTCTTTGTGGCCAAATGGGCCAAACTGGAAACCATAATGCTAAGGGAAATGAGCCAATCCCAAAAGGTTAAATACCACATGTTTGCCTTGATTTAAGATGATATGATGTTATGTATACCATGTTTTGTTTTGAATGTTATATGTTGTGTATAAACTAAAATTGAAGTATAGGTGAGGTGGTCACAGAAGGTGGCTGGGAACTCGCATTTACTTTTAACATATTGGTTACTCATTACTATGTCAATTAATTCCATAATGATGTAAATTTTTGCTGATGGTATGTTGGAGCTTTCAATTGACTGGGATGATACTCTGCTGGCTCTGTCTTCAGACCAGAGAGGGTATACCTAAGAAGCCGTTGAACTTGACGGGACAATAAGATACTGGACTCTATGTTTGGTATACGCTTGCAATGGGGAAATCTCAACTGAACTTGAGCTGTGGTTATGCAACAAGGTAGAGGAATCCACCATGGTGGGAGGGTTTGGGGAGGGGTGGGGAGAACCCAAGTATCTATGTAACTGTGTCACATAATACAATGTAATTACTGAAGTTAAATAATAAATAATTAAAAAAAAAAGAAAAAAAATCTTAAAACAAAACAAAAAAAAATATTACATATCTAGGTTAACTGGCAGCCTTGGCAAATGATGTACTTATTTATACATTGTTAATATATCAAGAGCATTATGGCGCTCCTGAGATTACAACTGAAGCATTTACATATTAAAATCAGAGTTAAAAATCAAAAAAAAAAAAAAAAGAAGTAGTCTGAGAAAGTCCTACAATTTGGAGGAGCGTATGATGATGACAGAGTATAAAGTTGTATCCTGGATGAGATCCCAGACCATCAAAAAGACAGCAGGCAAAATGAAAGAACGTGGAATAAAGTTTAGACTTTTGTTGCCAATATTATCAATGAAAGTAATATAATAATAACAACAAAGACATTTAAAGCAGCATCAAAGCAGGAGGCAGAAATGAACTTTCCTGATCCCCTTGCACAGGAGTCTTACCCCTTTTGTCAGAGGCAGATGCTGCTAGGGTGAAAATGACCCTGTGTACAGATGGCCTTCCAAATCCAGCAGAGCCGTGCACTGCCACGAGGTTCTGTTTGTATTATTTCCCCCACTTGTCTTCAAAGTAACAACCTGATGCCAGTTCCTCCCCTGCTTCTTCTTGACTCCAAAGTAGTCCTTACCCCGACGTGTTTAAAAATGAAAATGATTCTGTTACTGTGTATGCTTTATCTCGATAGAAGTCTCAGGAAACCTCCCTCTAATGTCTCTCACACAATGTGAAAATCAGGTAGTACTGTAAGTGAATACAAATATTTATTAGTTGAAGGGACTCTTGGGGCATATGAATAATCTTTGTGGGATGTGTGTGTATGATTTTTAGATTTTGTTCTATTTTTAGATTTAGATTTTCTTTTTTGTTATTAATAGCTTTATTTAGAATTTCTGCATCTATCATGGTGGATTTTTTTTTTATTGTATTGTTGTTGACAATCTTTACATAGTTAATTACAGTTAAAGGAAAAAGAAGAAAAGAAAAGGAAAAAAAAGAAAAAAAGAAAGAAAAAAAAGGTTCAGGGGGTATAGGGAAGTGGGTAATACTATTATGTCCATATTGTTTCCATCATGTATCTGAGGTAAAGGGGGATATTGAGGGAGAAGCCCCACCAGGTTTCCTGCCCACCCCAAGTCCCGGATGTGGGGCATGCTCTGAGATATGTGCTCAAGTGGTTTTAATAGTTCTCCAGTTATGAATCGCTGCCAGTTTCGCTCGATGAGGTAGTCCACTGATTCATACGGTCCATCATAAAGTCTCCGCCTGCCCCATAATTTGCTGCCAACACATAGCTGAGATGAATGATTGACCTGTTCTGTCTTCTGTCTTTTCTTGGTTAGAGTTCTGAGTCCAGCAGTTCGATTGGGGAGATCTCCAAAGATACTTTGAGGTATTCCCAGATTAGTTTTTTGTATGTTCTAGCAAGCACAGGGCCAGGCGCAGTCCATCACCCCGATTAGCTGGTGGTTGCAATTGCTGTGTTGGTTCTGTTTTCAGTCCCGAGTAGCACTGGAACCAATGGGTGTTGCAGTCCAGTCTGGTTCAGCCCTTACATCAACCAGTGGGAGCTGCAGCCTAGTCGGGGCGACCCACAATAACCCCCACCAAGCCCGCCCCCTACCCTGGTTTGCCAGTATGTGTAGCAGAAGACCAGTCTGTCCCCCATCCCATTTGGCTCTGGTACTTGTCAATGGGTATTAAAGCTTAGTTCTATCTAATCAACTCAACCATCCAGCCCTCACAGATGTTGTTGAGTGCCTCTCTATCTAGCCATCCCAGCCCCCGTCCTAGTTTTCATGCCCTCCCACGGGAATAGTGACCCAAGAAGGGGGAACCCACTTTTCCCTCCCAGGTCTCTCTGTCCCGGTTTATGCACTCTTTAGGTGGTCCTGTGACTCGACAGAATTAGTCCCCAGTGCCAGCTACTGCCAGCTGATGCTGCGGCCCTGATCTAGTCCACATGCAGCGTACAGGTGTTATAGCCTTGCTTAGTCGGGTCTGTCTCTATCCCAGCCAACACTCTCCAGTGGGAGTAGCTGACCAGTGAGGGGACCAGCCCCTTAATCCCCCCGCCAGCTCTGCCCCTTCCTTCCTGGATCTCACGTGTGCTGGATGGGTGCTGCATTCATATCCAGTACAGGCAACCACGCCCTGGCATTCCATAATGTGTACTGGTTTTGTCACAACCAAACCCGGCCCATCCCACACTCTGTTCTGGCGATCGGATTTGCCAGTGGTTGACATGAACTGATTCAGCCTGGTCTGCTCCTGACCCACGCCGAATGTATGCCAATGGGAAACTTTCCATGGCCTATTCTGGGCTGTTTCTTATCATGCTTCTTGCGCTTACCTGCAGGGACTGTGTCCTGCCAGAGGAGTTGCCCAGGCTCCTCCATCAGAACCCCTCCCAATGCCAGATTTTGCGCTTGCCAGGGGGTTCTTGAGCCAACCCTACTCAGTTCACCTCCTGTCCTAGCAGGAACAGTGGTTTTTCCTGGCTGGCTTTCACCCCATTCTGGTTCTTGTTGTTGGATGTTTCAGCCCAGCCATGGCTCATCCATACCCACACACAGCTCAAACATGGCTCAGAAGAGGAGTGAGACCCAGCCTAGTCAGTCCCACATCTACCCTGGTTCTCCATAACACCAGATGGTATTGGGATCTGAACCGGCCTGGTGCATCCAATCCCAGCCCACACTAGTGCCTCGGGTGACTACAACTGTTTCCTAGATAGAACGCAGCCCCCATTCCAGCACATACACTCCTTGGTGGGAGCCTCATCCCAGTTGTGGTGTCCCCTTACCTCCCAGTTTGGGCCTGTTCCTAGCCGTAAATCACGCACCTGCCCGTGGTTGCTCTGAGGACCATTAGGTGCAAGCCTCAAGTTCATTTGGGATTCCCTCATTGCCAGTATTCTGTTTCCTCCATTTTGATTGAAGGGATCCCCAAAGAGACTTTGAGGTGTTCAGAGATCAGGTTACTAGCAAGCACAGTGCTTCACGCCCCCAGCACTGTGGGTTCAGGAGGGAGCCTCCCAGGCAGCAGGTCAATGAACCAAAAGTCAAAAACTCTCTGGCCGGGCGGCCAGCAGGCGGAGCCTGGGGCCAAATGGCGCACTGGCCGCCCTGGAGCAGCTCCCCACGTGTACGTGGTAGCTACTGTGTGTTCCCAGGCTTGAGGCGTGGCCATCCCAAGGCCCCCCGGCAGGCAGCAAGGTAGCTGCCTGCCGGAGGTTCAAGTCCTTGGGCCCCAGTCCCACCCTTCCTGGCTCCTCCCCCCAGCTCCAGCACATGGCGAGCAGTAGGGGAGGCCCAGACTCGCTACACAGACCCCCGGGACTCACCCAGAAAAGGGGTAGCCATCGAGGTTCCGGCAAATCTGGGAGCCAGATTTAGATTTTCTTAAAGCAAGGCCTTCCTATGTGAAGACTAGAAATTGTATCATTTAGGTATTTTCACAATAATATCATCTTCTGCATTTTCTCATGTTATACCACCCCAATGTTCAGTTGTTTGTTCTCAGACTCACAAATGTGTAAGTTGAATGAGGATTGGCTAGTGTAGCTTAGTCTTTCCTGGACAGTTCAGCTTCAAACATCAGACCCAGTTGGTCCTTAGATAGTTTGACTTTAAGACTGGACCACCTCTCTTTCACTCTCTTTGGACCAGATGTGTACCTCCCCATTTTAATGACAAGTTTATAAAACGAGCAAACAGAATGCCTGCAATTTATTGGCAAAGCTAATCACACAATGAAACTCAAGAATAATAAAATGGGAGCAAGTACTTTGTCCCTAGTGAAGTAGCGCAATTAGCATCAGTGGTAGAGCACATGGGTACCAGGAGGAATGAAGAGTTCAATGCATGAAAGCAATCACTGGAGCTGTAAGAGGAAGGGGACAGCCCTTCTGCAGAGAATGAGTCAAGAATGTGGCACTGGTCGGCTGGGGCTGCCGTAATGTAGTGCTGTGTGCTGGGTGGCTCACACAGCAGAAATGTATTTTCTCAGGGCTGAGGAGGCTGGTGGTCTGTGATCAAAGTTTGGTAGATATGTGTGGGGAGCCATGCAGTTGGGTCGGATGGCATGGGTGTGTGATGAGCACTGCTCCTTGGTTAGCAAGGCTACAAGGAGTTTCTAGCAGCGAGGCAAGGCCCGGCGGAATGTCTCTGGTCACCTCATTGCTGCCTCAGCCCATTGTATGGACACTCAATCACCTCTCTGATGTTTCATAGAATTCTCCTGAGGGTGTTGTTGTTTTTCTGCTAATGTGAAGTGATTCCTGTAACTGGTATGACACCTCAGATTGATCAATCATGTTATGATAAAAACATCTTTAGCGACGTAAGGCTATGACACACAGCTAAAAGTATACAATAGTACAATTGAGCCCACAATGTCTCCAAACATCCTGTTATGTGCCCACTTTTGTCCTGGAATTTGCCCTAGTATAAGTAATGTTTTCCTTAAGAAATGGCTTGATAATATCTTGCAACTGATGGCAATCATGGAGGTACAAAGAGTTTGTTTACCATGCGCCTCGAACTGTTACAACACATGATATGACGTATTCTAGTTTCTCACCATAGAAAGCAAAAGTATATGCGGCATCTTTTAAAGGGAAACAAATGTGAACCCCCTCAAAGTGGCTTAAAATCTCTATCTTATATTGGCACTTATGTTTAGGGAAAGAAATCAGTTTATAAAAACTTTTCTCTTATATTGGCACTTATGTTTAGGGAAAGAAATCAGTTTATAAAAACTTTTCTCTTATATTGGCACTTATGTTTAGGGAAAGAAAACAGTTTGTATAGATAAAAGGAAGTTTCTTGTAAAGGCCCTCTGTAGACTGGCTGTGCTGCCTTGATCCCTTTCACTGCCCTTTAACAAAAGAACAAAAAACAATTGAATCAGCACTAGGTGAAGGTGACGGTAATTAATGCATGACTTGATTATAAGATTTAGCAAAGAATCTATGTTATATGCTTTTATAAGATCCTTTTATGATCTTTTAATTCTGTACTCTTAATATTCTAAGCAATATTAGTTTGCTTGTGTAAGTATAAGTAAATCATTTGTCACTATGTAACCACATGCACTACCATCTGTGGAGTTCCTGGCTTTAGCCAGGTGACTGAAGGTTTCAGTGAGTAATGATTGTTGAAAATGTTTTCCTTAGGATTGTTTTTTGTATTCTCTTAATCATGATGGAAAAATGAAACAATTGGATATTGTGCAAAAGTTTGTGATGATTTGTGTATAAATAAAGAAGACAGCTTTTCTGAGTTGTCCATTATGAGCATCATGTCATAGTGGTCCGTGTCTTATCTCTTCTTCTTATCGTCTCGCCAATCCACGCATCCTTTGCAAGCTCTCAGTCAGCCGGAGCAGGTCCCCGGCAGATATGTTTTCTATATCAAGACCTTTCTTCTTGGTTTGCAGATGGCTGCTTTCTCATTGTGTTCTTATATTCTCATCCTATTCTATACCTCATAAGGATATCAGTCATATTGGATTGCCTCTCCTGGTCCCTGCTCCATCCATAATGACATAATTTCAACTCAGTCTCCTCTTTGAAAACTCCAAATACTTGTACGGTACAGAGGGTCAGGTCCGTATATGAATGTGGGGATTGGGTTTATAAAAAGAATTATCTTCTAAGTAGATCAAAGTATTTTAGTGATTTGGTTATTACAAGATGAGGAATTTTGGAACAACGGAGGCAGCTGGTAGGTAAATGTGAGCACTTGAGAGAGATGAGATGCTGTGTAATAGAGACGGACAGGTTATCTTGTGACAAATGCCTGGGATTTTCCACTGCTTGCACCCACCTGAGGTGTCTATCGTGGAAATTGGTCAAGGGACACATAGTGGAGATCAACCTGCTTTGAGTATATGGGTCTGCTGCAGTTTTAATGCCATTGACTTCAAAATCAGTCCAGGTTATGCCAAATTATGATTGCCTTGCCTGGGTCTGTCAGAAGCAAAAATGATCATCCTGCAGTAGACTTTGTCATTTTGAGAGGGGATGGTTGCTTTTGCAGCAGGAGTATTGTTCTGCGCCTATGAAGCCCTGATGGCTTCAATCTTCATAAAATAGTAAAATGTAAAAACACCAGCAGGGGAGACTTTATCATTTAAGTTAGCAGACCAATAACTTAAACTTTATCAAGACCACCAAAACAGAGATGAACATATTAATGTAATTAGTAACATGTTTTATTGTGCACTTAGATGAGATTCCATCTTCATGGTTTAAAGATGATAGCTCCATATTTTTTAAGAGAGAGACTCCTTTCAGTGGATGAGGGGGTGGTAAAGGATTTTCTAGTAATGAAGCTTGTGTTAACAGGTCCAATATTGGAAGGTGATAGTAACCATTTCCCTGATCCCTTGATTCTGAACCTTTTGTTTCATTGGGGCTCCTTTCTTTTTTCTTGTTCTTAAGCTCATAGGGCTTTTGAATTCTTGGAACTTCTGAGTTAAAGGAGTGCAGGGTGTAGAGACAATGGCAAGATCCTAATTTGTAAAGTAAATGTATATTCATTTTTATTGTCTGATCCAAGAAAGTCTCTATTTCTGAGGGACTTTAGAGAAAAGCAAGAAAGCCTCAGAAACAGTGTTGATTTTAAGCAAATTTCACAAATGTCTAATGAAAATGAGTTGATTATATTAGAAAATGTGTTGAAATAATGCTTTACAACCTAGAGGTATGCTGTACATCAACCATGTGTGCAGTGTACGGCAGACAAAGGTGACTTGCTTTGTAAGTTCACTTAGTTTTTCTTTGTATGGACTCCTATTGTTATGGATGTGGATTTTCTAGCGCTATTTATATAAGTAATAAATGTCCATCTCCTGGTAAGAAAAACCATTTTAAATAGTTGCTGGGCATGTTTGAGCAATATCAAATTGGATAGGATTTTCTTAACAAACAGATACCAGGGCTGGTGCCATGGCATAGTAGGCTATGACTCCTTGTGGCACTGGCATCACAGATGGTGCCAGTTTGTATCCTGGATACTCTGCCTTTGAACCAGCATCCATCCTGCTTATGTTCTGGGAAAGCAGCACAGTATGGCCTAGATTCTTGGGCCTCTGCACCCACATGGGAGACCCAAAAGAAGCTCCTGGCTCCTGGCTTTGGATCAGGTCAGCCCCACCTGTTGTGGTCAATTGGGGTGTAAACCAACAGATGGAAGATCTCTGTCTCTCCTTCTCTCTGTAAATCTGCCTTTAAAATAAAAAATTTAAAAAAATTTTAAACACACATACACACACATAACCAGATACCAAAAACAGACAGAGAAAGCAGGCTTTTCCCCCCGTTTAGTCTAATAGCCTCACCTCTATTTCACACAATTTGTGCTTTTCTTTCTATCCTAAGCTCTCTGATTCCAAGTTGTTCTGTATACTTTGGGGAAAAAACTCAAAAAAACCCATTTATTTGTTCATCCATCAAACTGACTTATATATGTTTTTGGGTTGTCTTTCAAATGACCTTTTTGATGGCTCCTTCATATATACTGGAATTTTTGATAAACATTGTCCATTTGCTTTCTATCAAAGTGAAAGCATTGTGAATTCCCCTTACTGTTGCCACTGGCTAGCAAGGCCTGAAAGTCCCTATGTCCCCACAGTATAGTGGGAAGTGCATTACTTAGAAACCTAGTCTTTGTAGTTAAAGATCTCAAAACTCAAAGTACTTTAAGAGTTCTGTTTGCTTTGAACATCTTCTTGTGGTACAACTCCAAGTAGCGTTGGCTGAACTTTCTGTTGAGTACATCTTAATCTTTTTCTTACATGTCTTCTTAATTGTAATGTATGGCATATACACAAGAAAGGGCATATAATAAGACTGCACAGCTTAATAAATTACTGTGAAATGAACACACAGGAATCATAACCAGGTCAAGAGTAGAGTATTTACAGTCTTCTAAAAAGCCCTTCTTACATTCCTTCCTTCCCCACAAAGCAGTCATTATCCTGATTTTTTACAGTATTCCATTCTGGGTGTTCTTTATATTCTGACCTCCTACGTCTGCAACCTTAAATATTCTAGTTTAGTTTTGCCTGATTTTGAGCTTTGTATAGATAAGATTATGTTATCATTTATATGCTTTTGTGTCTTACTCAGATTTTGTTGGTGAACTGTATTCATGTTAATGCCTATAGTCATAATTCATTTTTATTTAGTTTAACTTTTGTTATTCCATTGTATGGATATACTACAATTTACCCTTTTGTTCTTAATGGACTTGTGAACTGTTTATAACAGCAGACTACTATAAATAGTGCTGTTATGAACATTTTGTCACATGTCTCTTGTGCACACATTTTACTTTGTCTAAATGCAGAATGGAAATTTTCAAATTATATGTATTTGTTCAGTCCTAGTTGGCTTGGGTTGTGTTATGAAAATGATGAGAAAACCTAAGCATTACACAGGTTTTATTTTCTGATTTTATTTTCAAACTCCACTTGAAAGAAAATTTGGAGGCTGTATCACAACTGACACTGTGGGTTAAGTTGCTGTTTGGGATGCCCACAATTCACATCAGAGTACTGATTTGAATCTTGGTGGCTTTGCTGCCAATCCAGTTCAGACACCAATGTGTCTGGGAAATGGTAGATAAGGACACAAGTACTTGAGTCCCTGCCACGCACATGAGAGACCTCATTGGAATTCCTTGCTCCTGGATTTGGCTTGGCCCAGCCTTGGCTGTTGTCACCATTTGGGGAGTAAGTCAATCTATGGAAGATCAATGTTTCTCTCTCTCTCTCCCTCTCCCCTCCCCATCTTGCCTCTTCCCTATTCTCTCCTCCATTCCCATTTTCATTCCTTGTTACCTGTCTCTGCTTTTCTGTCTTCCAAATAGAAATATAGATATAACCTGATTTGAGATATATATATATATGTAATATATAACCTGGTTTGTTAAATTTTGTGTCAGACTTTTGTTCTGCACTTGAATAGATGTACATCGTGAATTTTGTAAGCAAGCTTTCTGACTGTGGGTTGTAGCTCAGAGGACACAAGAAGATGAATTCTTATGCCTCCTAGACATCTAAAATGGGAATTAGCAAACCAAAGCTCCACAGACAATTTTAAAGTTGTATTGGATCACAGTCAGGCCCATTACTTAAACAAAGTTGTAGTTGCTTTTGGACTGCAGTTCTAGAGCTGAGTTACTGTGGCAGGGACTGTGTAGCTCTTGAAGCGCAAAATATTTACCATCTGGCCAGATTCATTGTCACCAAGTTACTACCAGTAGAGTGGTTTCAAACAACACAAAGTTGTTATGGCACAATTCTGTAGGTTAGAAATATGTTACAGGGATTAAATACAAGGCATTGGCTGAGTTGGCCATCTTTTCTGGTAATTGCAGGGGAGAAGCTGTTCCCTGTGATTTCCCGCTTCTGGAGGACACTCACATTGGCTTATGACTGCTCCTCCATCTCCAAAGCCAGCAGATTTGCAACTCTGACTATTCTAACACAGCTATTGCTCCCTCTGGCCACTGCAGGGAATGCTTGTCTGAATTTAAGGACTGCTATAATTAGCTTAAGCTCACCGTCTGAAGTTCCTTACCTTAACTGCATTTCCATGCTCCCTGCCCCTTCCCTAGCCCACCACCCTTTTGGACATATTCACAGTTAAAGTGGTGTATCCACAGGCTCTAAGGGTTAGGATGTCAACATCTTTGGGTGCTATTATTCTGCCTAACACATCAGCCCTGTTTGGAAAATTTGCTGATTCCTGATCAAAAACATAACATTGAAGACCTGGTTGGAATGTAATGCTCTCTTATAGGAATATAGTTTCCTATTTAAGAACTTGGCGTTTCTCAGCAAGCCTCCAGCGTGCTGGGACCTGCTGTGGCCCAGTGCATTCCTGCAGCACTTGCCAGGGCAATTCAGAATGGTTTGAGGCCTTGCCCCGCTCTATCCAGAGCGAGGTTAGAGAACTTTCAGGTAATTGCCTGTTCTCAGGTGTGTTGCTGGGTGCACTGGCAGATGTGGCACACAGCGTTAAAACCAAGTTCTGATTCACGACGGCCAGTATTGAGGATCCAGAAAGCTCTCGGTTCCCTCCTTGGCTGTGAGGGGAGGCAGCTCCGACATCTGCAGCAGCTCTGCTTGAGTCACCACCCCAGCGCATGGCACAAGGTGCCATTCCTCGGGGCCCAGCAGTGACCATCAGGATGCCAGAGCTGAGAAAGACAGTTCCATGGAACCTGTGCATGGACAGGCCTCCGGGGTGTGTGCAAACCTCACAGTCCAGGGTGTAGACATTCAGGCCAAGCTCTGCTTGTGGTGACACACCTGGTGGGGTGTCTGTCTTAGGCCTTGTTTTGCCCAAGGGATGGCACTATGTCCTCTACGTGCAGAACCGACAAGCCTGTGCAGACTCAGGCCCTCTCATGGATGAAGAACAGGAAGATTTAATATTTAATAAAGATGGTTTTGAAAGTGTGAAAAAAAGAACTTGGTATTTCCGCAATCTCTAAGTCATGGCTATATAATTGACACTTCACCACTGTGGAGAAATTAAAATATGGAACAATTCCTTGATGATACTTTTGCAAAATTCTTTGCCTTGTATGACTTTCCTAATGGACTTAAATTTTCTTTTTTGTGTCAAATTCAGTCACATTCTCTCCCAACAGACCAGCGAATCCTTGCTCATCTTTTACTCTCCTGACAGGCATTAGCATTTTCCAGCTTGGCCAAAAATGACGTTACCAACATCACATTATAGCCTATTAATATGATTGCTGATATAAAGCAATCAAGAGCTACATTCTCCAAACTTACTGAACATATTAATAGTCTGTCAACCTGTCTATCTTCTAGAGCATTTCCTTAGAAAAATAAATATGTAGGAAGCTCTGTTTGTCTCTCCTTTCACTCTGTTTCAGCAATTTTATGTGATAGTCATTGTACTTCTTCCATTCTGAATTCCAGAATATGCCTGCCATTATGTTTGACCCTAACTGTAGTCCTTTATTTTCAGAGCTCAAATTGATATTTTGTCCACTTTTCTCTAGTCTTTTAGCACTTTAAGCTGAGAACTCATTCAACTCCTGCTAAGTGTTTGCTGAAAGCTCTTTTCTTTCCTCATGCTCTCAAGAAGCACGGTTTGAAGGGCTTGTGGGCTCACCTCCAATGGAGCTGTGTTTTTTTTTGCTTTTTTTTTTTTGCTTCCTTTCCCTCTTGCTTGAGGGGGTAGTTATAAATCCCAAAGGAAAATGAAGTTATTCTAATATTTTAAGCACCTATTTATGTATACAATAGGGATAGACAATTTATTCTACAGCAAGTTTTTGAAAGACACAAACCAGATTTCATGTTCTGTGTATGTTTTTACAGGCATCTTAAGTGAATTTTCAATTAAAATTCTATAAAACTTGAGTGGCTTGTTTGTTTTGGTGTTTTGGCTGTTTCGTAGTTCTTTGTATATTCTGGAGATTAGCCCTCTATCACCTGCGTAGTGCGCAAAGATCTTCTCCCATTCTGTGGGCTGCTTTTTTACTTTGTTGATTGTTTCCTTTGCTGTACAGAAGCTTCTTAGTTTGATGAGGTCCCATTTGTTTATTCTGGTCTTGATTTCTATTGCTTTTGGAGTCCTTTTTAGGAAGTAGGGACCTACCCCTAGATCTTGCAGAGTATTTCCAACATTTTCTTACAAAAGTTTGAAGGTTTCTGGATGTAGGTTTAGATCTTTTATCCATTTAGATTTGATCTTGGTGTATGGTGAGAGATGTGGGTCTTTTTGTTTCTGCAGGCTATCAACCAGTTGTCCCAACAGCATTTGTTGAACAAACCTTCCCATTTGCCTGGATTATCGTTTGTCTTTTTGTCAAAGATTATTTGGCTGTATCTGTGTGGGTTCCCGTCTGGTGTTTCTATTCTGCTCCATTGATCTTCCTCTCTACCTTTGTGCCAGCACCAGGCTGTTTTGATAACCACTGCCCTATAGTATGTCCAGAGGTCTGGAACTGTGATTCCCCCTGCTAACTTCCTGTTCTTCAGGATGGTTCTGGCTATTCGTGGTTTTTTGTGTTTCCAGATGAACCTTTGGATCATTGTTTCCAGTTCCATGAAGAATGTTTTGGGCAATTTGATTGGAATTGCGTTGAATGTAAAAAGAAATGGGCACGGGAAATGGGCAGACACTTCACAAAGGAACAAACCCAAATGGCAAATAAACATATGAAAAAATGCTCAAGTTCCCTGGCAATAAGGGAAATCCAAATTAAAACATCAATGAGGTACCACCTAACGCCAGTAAGACTGGCCCACATGAATAAAAGCACCAACAACACTTGTTGGCGAGGCTGCGGGGAAAAGGGAACCCTACTCCACTGCTGGTGGGGCTGCAGGCTGGTACAGCCTCTATGGAAATCAGTATGGAGAACATTCAAACAACTCAAATTCAACATACCGTATGATCCAGCAATAGCACTCCTAGGAATATATCCAGAACACTTGTTCTATGAGAAACCAACATGCACTCCTATGTTCATAGCAGCACAATCAGTAATTGCAAAAACATGGAAGCAGCCAAAATGCCCATCAGCAGAGGATTGGATAAGAAAGCTATGGTTCATCTACTCCATGGAATACTACTCACTATTAAAAAAAACAAAATGCAGTTCTTTGTGGCCAAATGGGCCAAACTGGAAACCATAATGCTAAGGGAAATGAGCCAATCCCAAAAGGTTAAATACCACATGTTTGCCTTAATTTAAGATGATATGATCTTATGTATAACATGTTATGTTATGTATGTTATATGTTGTGCATAAACTAAAATTGAAATGTCAATGAGGTGATCACAGAAGGTGGTTAAGAACTCGCATTTACTTTTAACATATTGGTTACTCATTACTATGTCAATTAATTCCATAATGATGCAAATTTTTGCTGATGGTATGTTGGAGCTTTTAATTGATCGGGATGATACTCTGCTGGCTCTGTCTTCAGACCAGAGAGGGTATACCTAAGAAGCCGTTGAACTTGACTAGACAGTAAGATTCTGGACTCTATGTTTGGTATATGCTTGCAATGGGGGAATCTCAACTGAACTTGAACTGTGGTTATGCAACAAGGTGGAGGAATCCACCATGGTGGGAGGGTTTGGGGAGGGGTGGGGAGAATCCAAGTACCTATGAAACTGTGTCACATAATACAATGTAATTAATGAATTAAAAATAATAAATAAAAAACTCTATAAAACATAAATTTTTTTCCTACCATTATATACAGTTACATAGACATATCTTGAACTTAATTGTTTAAATATATGTAATGTAAAAATTTCTTAATGCAAATTCCATACTGTGATGGAATCTTGTTCTCCTTCACGACAACCCAAAAAACATGTTTAACCTAGAAATCTCAACCCCAGGAGAAGCCACTTGTGTGGAGCCAAAAGACATACTTCCAGGCTCATTTTAGTTTTAATATTTTGGCTATAAGTGGAGAAGGCACACATATTAGGTCTGAACATGACCTGAGACTGGGGGTCTGAACTTGAGACTGGAATTGGAGGGGGTTCAGCTGAGGCGCTGTTCCTTTAAATGGCTGGGCCCAGGCCAAAGGGCCATCACCACACAAAATGGCAAGTTGCTGTGGCAGAGAGAAAAGGGACTGTGGCACAGCATGCAGTTACTCCTGAAGCTTATACTCGAAGTGCTGCGCACCCCTTCTGTCCACAGCCTGCCAAGTAAAGTAAATCCCATGGCCAGCCATGCCAGGGATGCAGTTTTGAACTGAATTTGAATGAGGATTATCTTGTCATTTGAATAAAGCCCTTCTCCTGTCCATGGTCCTTGGGACCCTCCACAATCTGG